>NC_133327.1:455345883-455668740 GCF_042186555.1 Aquarana catesbeiana
CAACGCCGGAACACACTACACAGGGCCGCCGTGCAGGCGGCCTTATATAGTGTGGGGTGTGTACTAAACCCCCTGAGCCATAATTGGCCAAAGCCACCCTGGCTTTGGCCAATTACAGCTCTCTGTACAGACGGTGCTGTGATTGGCCAAGCATGCGGGTCATAGTGCATGCTTGGCTAATCATCAGCCAGCAATGCACCGCGATGCCGCAGTGAATTATGGGCCGTGACGTGCCACTCGAATTTGGCGCAAACGGCCCATATCATTCGCAATTTGGCCAACAACCGAAAAGACGATGTTCGAGTCGAACATGAGTTCGACTCAAACATGAAGCTCATCCCTAGTGTTGAATTGTTTCCGAGCATGCGGTTTTTTTTGCGCATCGAAATTGCATACAGACGAACGGAATTTCCGATAGGAACTTTTTCCGACGGGAAAATAGAGAACTTGCTCTTAATCTTTTGCTGGCTGGAATTTCGCCAGCAAAAGTACAATGGAGCATACACATGGTCAGAATTTCTGACCAAAAGCTCACATCCGACTTTTGCTGGCGGAATTTCTGATCGTGTGTACGGGGCATAAGAGTTTTGTCTGGTACATAATTAATAGTGATGAGTGGACCAATTCACCTGAACCTGAATCTGGTTGGATAAACAGTTATGGGATACTTTAGGTCTCATATAAGTTTACGACTCCTAGCTGTCATTTACAGGAAGGCTGTATTTCAATTCAGATCAGCAAATGGGATTCCCAGTCATCAGCCACTCTTACTTTTCAACCTTCCCCCTCATGGTGGAGTGGATTTACAGGGTTTGCACAATAGAAGCTAGGCACAGCTGGGTCTGCAGAGTGAATATTTTGGAAGCAGGACTGAAGATATTTTTGTAGATGGCTGCCACTCAGGGGAGTTTACTAAATGTGAAATTATTGTTTAATTTATCTGTAGACAGCAGGATCCCCTGGTCACTGTTTATGAAGGAGTTGCATTTTGATTTTACCATTTAACATTTAATGTAACTAAATAGTATACTCAGGCATGGCCACATAATTTTCATCAGTGAGACCCTGGAGCAACAGTTTCACCAGAAAAAGTATGCATTTCAAAGTTTCTCAGAATGATCAGAGTGGGCAGGTAAATCTTGTTGTGTTGATATTTCTACATTCTTAATAATATCTACTCCTAAAATCTCCATTCATATAAAATAGATTTTATTTATGTTGTATCACCTTAAAAATGTAAAACTGTAACATCATATGGTGGTCTGTTCTTAAATTTGTAGGTATATAAAAAATAAATATAACTATATATACACACACACTGTATATCTGAATTATACAGTCCTACCTTTCTAACTGCAGATCTGCACAGAGGGAACAGGCTGAAGTTTACTCCAATTGCACCTCACTCCCTTTTGCCAGATCCCAGTAGATGAACCAAATTTGTGAACAACACTTTTGTACCAGAAACCACTTTATACAGGTAATATATTATTCAGCATCAGTCTCTACATCACAAGTTTTTCTAGAAAATTATTTGACCCACTTATTTTTATCTGCCAGGTATAAATGCATTCTCTAGTGGGTAACCAGTTATCTTGCATAACCCTGTACATCTTCAGCGCTTCTGTATGTTTAAGGAGGATATGATTATTGGTTATAAAGGCACAAGGTTTTTTTACCTTTAAGTGATATTAAAAACTTTCTTAAAAAAAAAATAAGCATGTCATACTCACCTGCTCTGCGCAGTGGTTTTGCACAGAGTAGCCCTTCCCTCCGGGTGAGTGCCCCCAGGGCAAGCAGGTTGCAATGGGGGCACCCAAGCACGCCAGATTGCTCTGAATGTCCACTCACACACAGAGCCACGGCTCGGCCCTTCCCCCTCTCTCTCACTCATGGGCTCACTGGCTGTGACTCCCACTGCTGTCTCAGCCAATGAGGAGGGAGAGTTCCCAGAGAGCCGAGGCTCTCTTGTACATTGCTGGATGGAGATGGGGATCAGGTAAGTATTAGGGGGGCTGGAGGGGCTGCTGCAGAGAAGGTTTTTTACCTTCATGCACAGGAAGCATGAAGGTAAAAAACCCTGAGCCTTTAGAACCACTTTAATACATTCTCTGCATTAATATTTAAAACCTTTAGCCATTTGCTAAAATCATTTAAGTTCATTTTTTTCCTCATTAATGTACACACAGCACCCCATATTGACAGAAAAACACAGAATTGTTGACATTTTTGCAGATTTATTAAAAAAGAAAAACTGAAATATCACATGGTCCTAAGTATTCAGACCCTTTGCCGTGACACTCATATATTTAACTCAGGTGCTGTCCATTTCTTCTGATCATCCTTGAGATGGTTCTACACCTTCATTTGAGTCCAGCTGTGTTTGATTATACTGATTGGACTTGATTAGGAAAGCCACACACCTGTCTATATAAGACCTTACAGCTCACAGTGCATGTCAGAGCAAATGAGAATCATGAGGTCAAAGGAACTGCCTGAAGAGCTCAGAGACAGAATTGTGGCAAGGCACAGATCTGGCCAAGGTTACAAAAAAAAATTCTGCTGCACTTAAGGTTCCTAGGTTCCTAAGAGCACAGTGGCCTCCATAATCCTTAAATGGAAGACGTTTGGGACGACCAGAACCCTTCCTAGAGCTGGCCTTCCAGCCAAACTGAGCTATTGGGGGAGAAGAGCCTTGGTGAGAGAGGTAAATAAGAACCTAAAGATCACTGTAGCTGAGCTCCAGAGATGCAGTTGGGAGATAGGAGAAAGTTGTAGAAAGTCAACCATCACTGCAGCCCTCCACTAGTCGGGGCTTTATGGCAGAGTGGTGCCGACAAAAGCCTCTCCTCAGTGAAAGACACATGAAAGCCTGCATGGAGTTTGCTAAAAAACACCTGAAGGACTCCAAGATGGTGAGAAATAAGATTCTCTGGTCTGACGAGACCAAGATAGAACTTTTTGGCCTTAATTCTAAGCAGTATGTGTGGAGAAAACCAGGCACTGCTCATCACCTGTTCAATACAGTCCCAATAGTGAAGCATGGTGGTGGCAGCATCATGCTGTGGGGTGTTTTTCAGCTGCAGGGACAGGACGACTGGTTGCAATCGAGGGAAAGATGATTGCGGCAGAGGATCCCCAAATCCAGGTGTGAAAAACTTGTTGCATCTTTCCCAAAAAGACTCATGGCTGTATTAGAACAAAAGGGTGCTTCTACCAAATACTGAGCAAAGGTTCTGAAAACTTAGGACCATGTGATATTTCAGTTTTTCTTTTTTAATAAATCTGCAAAAATGTCAACAATTCTGTGTTTTTCTGTCAATATGGGGTGCTGTGTGTACATTAATGAGGAAAAAATGAACTTAAACGATTTTAGCACATGGCTGCAATATAACAAAGGGTGAAAAACTTAAGGGGGTCTGAATACTTTCTGTCCCCACTGTATATATATATATATATATATATATATATATATATATACATACACAGTTCATTGCAAAAGTATTCACCCCCTTGGCTTTTTACCTATTTTGTTACATTACAGCCTTTAGTTCAATGTTTTTTGAATCTGAATTATATGTGATGGATCAGAACACAATAGTCTAAGTTGGTGAAGTAAAATTAGAAAAATAGATACATAAAACTATTTTTCAGAAATAGAAAACTGATAATTAGCATGTGCGTATGTATTCACCCCCTTTGTTATGAACAAAAGCCTCTGGGGCAACCAATTACCTTCAGAAGTCACATAATTAGTGAGATGATGTCCACCTGTGCGCAATCTAAGTCTCACATGATCTGTCATTACATATACACACCTTTTTGAAAGGCCCCAGAGGCTGCAACACCTAAGCAAGAGGCACCACTAACCAAACACTGCCATGAAGACCAAGGAACTCTCCAAACAAGTAAGGGACAATGTTATTGAGAAGTACAAGTCAGGGTTAGGTTATAAAAAATATCAAAGTCTTTGATGATCCCTAGGAGCACCATCAAATCTATCATAACCAAATGGAAAGAACATGGCACAACAGCAAACCTGCCAAGAGACGGCCTCATACCAAAACTCACGGACTGGGCAAGGAGGGCATTAATCAGAGGGGCAGCACAGAGACCTGAGGCAACCCTGGAGGAGCTGCAGAGTTCCACAGCAGAGACTATCTTTACATAGGACGACAATAAGCCGTGGGCTTTATGGCAGAGAGGCCAGAAGAAAACCATTACTTTCAGCAAAAACCAAAATGGCACGTTTTGAGTTTGCCAAAAGGCATGTGGGAGACTCCCAAAATGTATGGAGAAAGTTGCACTGGTCTGATGAGATTAAATTTAACTTTTTGGCCATCAAAGAAAACGCTATGTCTGTCGCAAACCCAACATATCACATCACCCAAAGAACACCATCCCCACAGTGAAACATGGTGGTGGCAGCATCATTCTGTAAGGATGTTTTTCAACAGTTGGGACTGGGAAACTGGTCAGAGTTGAGAGAAAGATGGATAGTGCTAAATACAGGGATATTCTTGAGCAAAACCTGTACCACTCTGTGTGTGATTTGAGGCTAGGATGGAGGTTCACCTTCCAGCAGGACAATGACCCCAAACACACAGCTAAAGCAAAACTTGAGTGGTTTAAGGGGAAACAAGTAAATGTGTTGGAATGGCCTAGTCAAAGCCCAGACCTCAGTCCAATAGAAAACCTGTGGTCAAACTTAAAGATTGCTGTTCACAAGTCACAAGTGCAAACCATTCAACTTGAAGGAGCTGGAGCAGTTTTGCAAGGAGAAATGGGCAAAAATCCCAGTGGTAAGATGTGGCAAGCTCATAGAGACTTATCCAAAGTGACTTGGAGCTGTAATAGCCGCAAAAGGTGGCTCTACAAAATATTTACTTTAGGGGATGAATAGTTATGCACATTGACTTTTTCTGTTATTTTGTCCTATTTGTTGTTTGCTTCATGATTAAAAAAAAAGACCTTCAAAGTTGTGGGCATGTTCTGTAAATTAAACGATGCAAATCCTCAAACAATCCATGTTAATTCCAGGTTATGAGGCAACAAAACACAAAAAATGCCGAGGGGGGTGAATACTTTTGCAAGGCACTTTATACACACACACACACACATATATATATATATATATATATATATATATATATATATATACACACGCTATATGACCAAAAGTATTAGGACGTCTGCCTTTACATGCACATGAACTTTAATAGCATCCCAGTCTGTGGGATTCAATATTGAGTTGGCCCACACTTTGCAGCTATAACAACTTCAACTATTCTGGGAAGGCTTTCCACAAGATTTTAGAAGTGTGTCTATGTGAATGTTTGACCATTCTTCCAGAAGTGCATTTGTGAGGTCAGGCACTGATGGATGTATGATGCATTAGGGTGAGGTCTGGACTCTGTGCAAGCCAGTCAAGTTCCTCCACCACAAACTCGCTCATCCATGTGTTTATGGACCTTGCTTTGTGCACGGGTCCAAATCATTTGGTGGAAGGGGGATTATGGTGTGGGGTTGTTTTCCAGGGGTTGGGCTTGGCCCCTTAGTTCCAGTGAAGGGAACTCTTAAGGCGTCAGCATACCAAGACGTTTTGGACAATGTCAAGCTCCCAACATTGTGGGAATAGTTTGGGTATGGCCCATTCCTGTTCCAGCGTGACTGTGCACCATTGCACAAATCAAAGTCTATAAAGACATGGATGAGCAAGTTTGGGGTGGAGGAACTTGATTGGCCTGCACAGATTCCTGACTTCAACATGATAGAACACCTTTGGGGTAAATTAGAGCGGAGAATGTGAGCCAGGTCTTCTCGTCCACCATCAGTGCTTGTCCTCACAAATGCGCTTCTGAAAGAATGTTCAAACAGTCCCATAGACACACTCCTAAACCTTGCGGACAGTCTTCCCAGAAGAGTTGAAGCTGATATAGCTGTATAGTGTGGGCCAACTCAATATTGAACCATACGGACTAAGACTGGGATGACATTTTTTTTTTTTAATAAATATAATTTGCTCTCGGTAGGGTGCGATCCACGGGGTCAACCCCAACTAGGCGAGGAACAAGGAAGTGAGAGCAAGTCTGCCCCAAAAAAGGCATTCGCTGCCTGAAAAAATATGGCTATGTAGGAGGAGAAGCGAGAAATAGAAAGATGCTAAGTGTAATTTTGAACTGGAGTTCAGAATTCCTTTAGTCTAATCTAGCTCAGTAACTTAGAATGTAGTGAAGCCAAAGCAGCTGCATGAAAGTCAGTAAATTAGCATTTTCAGAAGGAAAGTTCAGCAATGGCAGCCTACATGTTTCTTCTGTGAAAAGTTTCCTTTAATACGTACATTTCATTTGAAGCATGTTTTTTCAATACACAAAGTGAAGTATAGTAAACATATTTACAGATGTAAAAAGGCTCGAGAAAACTTAACTTTTTTTTTAAATTATCTTTGTATAATTTAAAACCTAATGTTAATAAAGAAAAAAATACTTCATTTTGAGATTGTCAAACCTTTGTGGCATATTTTTAAAGAGGTGAATATACAATTCACTATATATTTACTGCAGGTGAATGTTTCTGGTCAATTTGTTGTAATATACAATGACAGATTCAGCACCCGTGAATGTCACGTTTACTGCTTTATAAATATGCTCCTTAAATATAAGTAATTTTACATATTCAATACATATGGATCTTTTTTTATTAAGGTAGCGCAACAAACAATGGTTATGTGCCCAGAACAATAACCCATACCGCCCAGTATGATTTCAAGTATATGTAATCATAATCTTTAAAATCTCATATATCCTTGAGAGTGTCGTGAAGTAATTTACTATTTTTTTTTACTCTGGAGCCATTCAGACAGCCATCATGAATAGTTCTCATAATATCTCTAATAGGTGTATTTGCTAGGGCTGTCAGCGCCACCTAGTGGTCATAATGTGGTACTTTCTTGAAATAATTCAATCAAGAAAGTACAGCATCAGGCCCACTATTTGGAGCTGATAATCTTAGGAAATACACATATTAGGCACATTATGGGGATTATTTGTAATGGCTGTGCTATTTAGGTTTTACATTTAAATACAGGAGAAGAACATTGAAACATGGTTCATGTTTGTATATGTTTGTTCATTAGGAATTCCTACAACATCGAAATGAACCTTTAACCACTTCAGCCCCGGAAGGATTTACCCCCTTAATGACCAGGCCATTTTTGCGATACGGCACTGTGTTGTTTTAACTAACAATTGTGTGGTCGTGCGATGCTGTACCCAAATAAAATTTATGTCCTTTTTTTCCCAAAAATTGAGCTTTTTTTGGTGGCATTTGATCACCTCTGTGGTTTTTATTTTTTTCGTTGTAAACAAAAAAAAAAGACAATTTTGAAAAATATTTTTACTTTCTGCTATAAAACATTCCCAATAAAATCTTTAAAAAAAAAATCTAATTTCTTCATCAGTTTAGGCCAATATGTATTCTGCTACATATTTCTGGTAAAAAAAAAGCCCAATAAGCGAATATTGATTGGTTTGCGCAAAAGTTATAGCGTCTACAAAATAGGGGATAGAATTATGGCATTTATTATTATTATTTTTTTTTTTTTTACTAGTAATGGCGGCAATCAGCGATTTTTAGCAGGACTTCAACATTGCGGCGGACAGACAACTAACTGATATTTTTGACACTTTTTTTGAGGAACCTGTGACATTATTACAGTGATCAGTGCTAAAAATATGCACTGACATTGTACTAATGGCATTGGCAGGGAAGGGGTTAACATCAGGGGTGATCAAGGGGTTAACAGTTTTCCCTCAGTGTGTTTCTAACTGTATGGGGGATGGGCTGCCTGGGACAATGCACAGATTCATCTTCCTGTATAGCAGAAAGATAGGATCTCTGTGTGATCTCCGCTGTCAGAACGGAGATCTGCCTTGTTTACTGTGGCAGATCCCCATTCTGTCTCTGTGGGGAACGATCGCGGGCAGCCGCTAAGTGGCTCCGGTGGGGCGCGCGCCCACAGATCGCCGTGTATGTGCCCAATGTACACCTATGGCGAATCGTGCAACCGAGCCAACCTTCCGCAGTATAGCTGCAGCGGCTGGTCGGCAATCAGATAACTTTGAACAGCTGTCATGGGCATATATATATAATGCATTCATATATTTACCATTGAGATGTGTTTACCAAGTGATCAGCACACGTTACAACATGGTCCTCTGAATGTTCTCTGCATGTCTAGCTATATAGCGTATGTATATATAGCGTAAGCACAGCTAGCCTTGCCTACAGTATGTATACTCTGCCTCCACCATGTGCTAAATCATACCGTTCACGCACTGCAGATACTGTACCACAGACCAGATGACCATGATTAACAGTCCAATCTCTGTAGATGGTTGTTACCACTTAGTAACAGTGCTGGCACCTAGTAAAGGTCAAAGCCACCCAGAAATGATATAGCTTCTACAGGTAGACAGGTACAGGTAGACATTGCTTTCTTTACTCAGCTGCTGTTGGTAGCTTGCTGCATTAAGCAGAAATTCTTCTTGTAGTTTGTAGCTCTGCTGTATTTTACAAATACAAAAAGAAGGCTTTTACAGCTAGATTTACCAGCTATTTGTCCGGATTATGCTACAACATGCTATGCCTCCCTGTGATCAGATTCCTTCAGCCCCAATGATTTATACAGTTATCAGATCAGAATGACCACCTTTGCAGAGTAAAACTAATAGGATAAAATATGCCTTTGCATCCCAATTTGGTAATAAATACCCACAAGTAAAGAAAATTTGAATAAACGCTGGCCAGTGCTGAAAATGGATCCAGTGTTAAAAGGGATAATAGATGAAGTCCTCCTATTCTATACAATTATTATTAATAACCTTTAAGCGATATCAAAACCAGAAAATGAATACACTGCAGCTGCTTTCCCATCCTTAAAGAGGAGCTCCACCCAAAAGGGGAAGTTCTGCTTCAAGGCCCCCCCCCCTCTTCTTCATGAAATGGTACTTTTTTGAGGGGTGGGGGGACTGAGAGAGATGAGTTGTACTGAGGGGGGAGAGCTGTACTGGGGGACCAGAGCTGTACTGAGAGAGATTAGCTGTACTAAGGGGGGAGAACTGCAGTGCCATCTTATCAAGGGTTCGGTTCCAATCTAGGGGGATGCAGTGGTCTATAACTGCACTGTATGCAAGTTACATAGCATTGCTTGGGGGGTGCGGGGGGGCCAGACCAGGAAGGAGTTGTTGTAGTGGTTGCCGTCGAGCCTCCCCTCCATCGGTACAGAGGGGCAGCTGCAATGTGACAGGGGAGAGGTGGGCTGTGGGTGTATTTCCCCCCGCTCACACCCTCCCCTTTCTCCTGTCAGCCAAATAGGAGAAGAGAGAGGTTTCTGGATGGTTCCCCATGACGCCGCCAACCTTCCTGTCCGCTCTTCCCATTCCCATTGGCCACAGCAGAGGGCCAATCAGAAGACACTGGGGAAACATCATGGGAAATGTAGTCCCAGAAGATTGGCAGCCCCAGATGTGTCCACAGACCACAAGCTGCAGACCCCAGCATGTCTGCACTCTGGGGGGAGAGAGAGAGAGCCTGGAACCCGGAATAAGCATAGGAATTGAGTGCTACAGAAGAAGAGAAAAAGAGAGGACTATGCTGAGGAAAGCCAGAGAGAGCCCGCACCACCAGAGAGAGAGCCACGCTGTACCTGCACCACCAGAGAGAGCCACGCTGTACCCGTACCACCAGAGAGAGAGCCTATGCTGTACCTGCACCACCAGAGAGAGCCATGCTGTACCCACACCACCAGAGAGAGCCACGCTGTACCCACACCACCAGAGAGGGAGCCACCATGTACCTGCACCACCAGAGAGGGAGTCATGCTGTACCCGCACCACCAGAGAGGGAGCCATGCTGTGCCCACACCACAAGAGAGCCATGCTGTAACAGCATCACCAGAGAGGGAGCCACACTGTACCCGCACCACAAGAGAGCCATGCTGTAACAGCACCACCAGAGAGAGAGCCATGCTGTACCCGCACCAGAGAGTGAATCACACTGTACCCGCACCACCAGAGAGAGCCACACTGTACCAGCACCACCAGAGAGAGCCACACTGTACCCGCACCACCAGAGAGGGAGCCACGCTGTACCCGCACCACCAGAGAGGGAGCCACGCTGTACCCGCACCACCAGAGAGAGAGCCATGCTGTACCCGCACCACCAGAGAGAGAGCCACGCTGTACCTGCACCACCAAAGAGAGAGCCTACGCTGTACCTGCACCATAGAGTGAATCACGCTGTACCTGTGCCACCAGAGATAGCCACATTGTACCAACACCACCAGAGAGGGAGCCACGCTGTACCCGCACCACCAGAGAGAACCACGCTGTACCCGCACCACCAGAGAGAGAGATACGCTGTACCCACACCACCAGAGAGAGAGCCTACGCTGTACCCGCACCACCAGAGAGGGAGCCACACTGTACCCGCACCACCAGAGAGTGAGAGCCACGCTGTACCCGCACCACCAGAGAGAGAGAGCCACACTTTACCTGCACCACCAGAGAGAGAGCCACACTGTACCCGCACCACCAGAGAGCCACGCTGTACCCGCACCACCGGAGAGAGAGCCTACACTGTACCCGCACCACCAGAGAGAGAGCCACGCTGTACCCACACCACCAGAGAGAGCCACGCTGTACCCGCACCACCAGACAGGGAGCCACGCTGTATCTGCACCACCAGAGAGGGAGCCACGCTGTATCTGCACCACCAGAGAGAGAGCCATGCTGTACCCGCACCACCATAGAGGGAGCCACGCTGTACCCACACCACCAGAGAGGGAGCCATGCTGTACCCGCACCACCAGAGAGAGCCATACTGTACCAGCACCACCAGAGAGAGCCACACTGTACCTGCACCACCAGCGAGGGAGCCACGCTGTACCTGCACCACCAGAGAGGGAGCCACGCTGTATCTGCACCACCAGAGAGAGAGCCACGCTGTACCCGCACCACCAGAGAGGGAGCCACGCTGTACCCGCACCACCAGAGAGGGAGCCATGCTTTACCCGCACCACCAGAGAGAGCCATACTGTACCAGCACCACCAGAGAGAGCCACACTGTACCCGCACCACCAGAGAGGGAGCCACGCTGTACCCGCACCACCAGAGAAAGAATCACACTGTACCCGCAGCACCAGAGAGAGCCACACTGTACCAGCACCACCAGAGTGAACCACACTGTACTCGCACCACCAGAGAGGGAGCTACGCTGTACCTGCACCACCAGAGAGGGAGCCACGCTGTACCCGCACCACCAGAGAGAGAGCCACGCTGTACCCGCACCACCAGAGAGAGCCACGCTGTACCCGTACCACCAGAGAGAGAGCCTATGCTGTACCTGCACCACCAGAGAGAGCCATGCTGTACCCACACCACCAGAGAGAGCCACGCTGTACCCACACCACCAGAGAGGGAGCCACCATGTACCTGCACCACCAGAGAGGGAGTCATGCTGTACCCGCACCACCAGAGAGGGAGCCATGCTGTGCCCACACCACAAGAGAGCCATGCTGTAACAGCATCACCAGAGAGGGAGCCACGCTGTACCCGCACCACAAGAGAGCCATGCTGTAACAGCACCACCAGAGAGAGAGCCATGCTGTACCCACACCAGAGAGTGAATCACACTGTACCCGCACCACCAGAGAGAGCCACACTGTACCAGCACCACCAGAGAGAGCCACACTGTACCCGCACCACCAGAGAGGGAGCCACGCTGTACCCGCACCACCAGAGAGGGAGCCACGCTGTACCCGCACCACCAGAGAGAGAGCCATGCTGTACCCGCACCACCAGAGAGCCACGCTGTACCTGCACCACCAAAGAGAGAGCCTACGCTGTACCCGCACCATAGAGTGAATCACGCTGTACCTGTGCCACCAGAAATAGCCACACTGTACCAACACCACCAGAGAGGGAGCCACGCTGTACCCGCACCACCAGAGAGAGCCACGCTGTACCCGCACCACCAGAGAGAGAGATACGCTGTACCCACACCACCAGAGAGAGAGCCTACGCTGTACCCGCACCACCAGAGAGGGAGCCACACTGTACCCGCACCACCAGAGAGAGAGAGCCACGCTGTACCCGCACCACCAGAGAGAGAGCCACACTTTACCTGCACCACCAGAGAGAGAGCCACACTGTACCCGCACCACCAGAGAGCCACGCTGTACCCGCACCACCGGAGAGAGAGCCTACACTGTACCCGCACCACCAGAGAGAGAGCCACGCTGTACCCACACCACCAGAGAGAGCCACGCTGTATCCACACCACCAGAGAGGGAGCCACGCTGTATCTGCACCACCAGAGAGGGAGCCACGCTGTATCTGCACCACCAGAGAGAGAGAGCCACGCTGTACCCGCACCACCATAGAGGGAGCCACGCTGTACCCACACCACCAGAGAGGGAGCCATGCTGTACCCGCACCACCAGAGAGAGCCATACTGTACCAGCACCACCAGAGAGAGCCACACTGTACCTGCACCACCAGCGAGGGAGCCACGCTGTACCTGCACCACCAGAGAGGGAGCCACGCTGTATCTGCACCACCAGAGAGAGAGCCACGCTGTACCAGCACCACCAGAGAGGGAGCCACGCTGTACCCGCACCACCAGAGAGGGAGCCATGCTATACCCGCACCACCAGAGAGAGCCATACTGTACCAGCACCACCAGAGAGAGCCACACTGTACCCGCACCACCAGAGAGGGAGCCACGCTGTACCCGCACCACCAGAGAGAGAATCACGCTGTACCCGCAGCACCAGAGAGAGCCACACTGTACCAGCACCACCAGAGTGAACCACACTGTACTCGCACCACCAGAGAGGGAGCTACGCTGTACCTGCACCACCAGAGAGGGAGCCACGCTGTACCCGCACCACCAAAGAGGGAGAAAAGTGGAGCCACTGCCAGGGTACAGACGTACTACACTACTGACCAGAGAGAGCCTGGCAACTCAGAGTAAGCAAGCGTCCAGCCGGAAAGATCACTGCTGCGGTTTCGCTGGGTCTGGTAAGAGGGCCTGATGGCCAATATCCATTATTGTTCCTAGGGACTGAGCTATTAGAAAGTGCCTAACCTGCTATCCTCTAGGCCTTATTGACCTCCGGCCCCAAAATAGGGGAGCGGGGGGTGACACCATTTTTACCGCACCAGGAGACACCAACCCTAGTGACGCCACTGCTTTAGTCTTAGCGGGTAGCAGAAGCACTTTATGCTTGTCATCTCCCAGCTGTTACCTCTGATTATTACCGCATGCCTGTCTCAGCGGCTCCACTCGCCCCCAAGCTGGGAGTCCGTGCACATTGCTGCTGACTGTGGAAATATCTCACTCACACAATTTGAGTAAGATATCAAGAGAAAGGAATTCCCTACCTACTGTCACCATCCACAGCCCTACTTACTGCCACCATCCACAGCCCTACTTACTGACACCATCCACAGCCCTACCTACTGTCACCATCCACAGCCCTACCTACTGACACCATCCACAGCCCTACCTACGGACACCGTCCACAGCCCTACCTACTGACACCATCCACAGCCCTACTTACTGACATCATCCACAGCCCTACTTACTGACACCATCCACAGCCCTACTTAGTAACACCATCCACAGCCCTACTTACTGACACCATCTATAGCCCTACCTACCGTCACCACCCACAGCCCTACCTACTGTCACCATCCACAGCCCTACCTACTGACACCATCCACAGCCCTCCTTACTGATACCATCCACAGCCCTACTTACTGACACCATCCACAGTCCTAGTAACTGTCACTATCAACAGCCCTACTAACTGTCACCATCCACAGCCCTACTTACTGACACCATCCACAGCCCTACCTACCGTCACCATCCACAGCCCTACCTACTGTCACCATCCACAGCCCTACCTACTGACACCATCCACAGCCTTACTAACTGTCACTATCCACAGCCCTACTAACTTTCACCATCCACAGCCCTACTTACTGACACTATTCCCTCCCCTACTTACTGACACCATCCACAGCCCTACTAACTGTTACTATCTACAGCCCTACTAACTGTCACCATCTACAGCCCTACTTACTTTCACCATCCACAGTCCTACCTACTGTCACCATCCACAGCCCTACCTACTGACACCATCCACAGCCCTCCTTACTGACACCACCCACAGCCCTAGTAACTGTCACTATCAACAGCCCTACTAACTGTCACCATCCACAGCCCTACTTACTGACACCATCCACAGCCCTACCTACCGTCACCATCCACAGCCCTACCTACTGTCACCATCCACAGCCCTACCTACTGACACCATCCACAGCCTTACTAACTGTCACTATCCACAGCCCTACTAACTTTCACCATCCACAGCCCTACTTACTGACACTATTCCCTGCCCTACTTACTGACACCATCCACAGCCCTACTAACTGTCACTATCCACAGCCCTACTAACTGTCACCATCCACAGCCCTACTTACTTTCACCATCCACAGCCCTACCTACTGTCACCATCCACAGCCCTACCTACTGACACCATCGACAGCCCTACTAACTGACACCATCCACAGCCCTACTTATTGACACCATCCACAGCCCTACTTACTGACACCATCCACAGCCCTACTTACTGACACCATCCACAGCCCTACTTATTGACACCACCCACAGCCCTACCAACTGTCACTATCCACAGCCCTACTAATTGTCACCATCCACAGCTCTACATACTGACACCATCCACAGCCCTACCTACCGTCACCATCCACAGCCCTACCTACTGTCACCATACACAGCCCTACCTACTGACACCATCCACAGCCCTACTAACTGTCACTATCCACAGCCCTACTAACTTTCACCATCCACAGCCCTACTTATTGACACCATTCCCTGCCCTACTTACTGACACCATCCACAGACTTACTAACTGTCACCATCCACAGCCTTACTAACTGTCACCATCCACAGCCTTACTAACTGTCACCATCCACAGCCCTACTAACTGTCACCATCCACAGCCTTACTAACTGTCACCATCCACAGTCTTACTAACGTCACCATCCACAGCCCTACTAACTGTCACTATCCACATCCTTACTAACTGTCACCATCCACAGCCTTACTAACTGACACCACCCACAGCCCTACTAACTGACACCATCCATAGTCCTACTAACTGTCACCATACTCTGTCCTACTAACAGACACCATCCACTGCTCTACTGAATGACACTGTCCACTGCCCTACTGACACCGTCCACTGCTCTCTTGACCCCTATAATCTGTCCTACAAACTGCTGACTCCTATATTCTGCACTACCTACTACTGGCCTCTTTACACTGCCCTACCTTTACTGACCTCTACACACCACCCTACCTATTACTGACCTTTACACACCGCCCTACCTATTTCTGACCTCTACACACCGCCCTACCTATTACTGACCTCTACACATCGCCCTGCCTATTACTGACCTCTACACACCACCCTACCTGTTACTGACCTCTACACACCACCCTACCTATTACTGACCTCTACACATCACCCTACCTATTACTGACCTCTACACACCACCCTACCTATTACTGACCTCTACACACCACCCTACCTATTACTGACCTCTACACACCACCCTACCTATTACTGACGTCTACACACCATCCTACCTATTACCGACCTCTACACCCCACCCTACCTATTACTGACCTCTACACACCACCCTACCTATTACTGATCTTTACACACCTCCCTACCTATTACTGACCTCTACACACCACCCTACCTATTACTGACCTCTACACACCGCCCTACCTATTACTGAACTCTACACGATGCCCTACTTGTTACTGACCTCTACACGACGCCTTACCTGTTACTGACCTCTACATACCACCCTACCTATTACTGACCTTTACACACCGCCCTACCTATTACTGACCTCTACACACCACCCTACCTATTACTGACCTTTACACACACTACCTATGACTGACCTCTACACACCACCTTACCTATGACTGACCTCTACACACCGCCCTACCTATGACTGACCTTTACACACTGCCCTGCAATTAGGCCTGAAACTAGTTGCTCACTGAAGTCAACTTTTAAGGTAAGCTAAGTTAATATTTTTACAATGACATTAGTTTTATTATAATTTTCAAGTAGATCTCCACCTCTCAAAGGTTTCCTACCCCTGCTCTAAATGCTGCATTACCCCCCCCCCCCCCCCCGCTGTGGGGAACTTGCAGCTCAGACCATTTTTATTTAAATGGGTTGCGTTTGGTGAGCAGTAGTGCAGGCTTTTGGGGGCCCCAGTGCATTACTTTGCCCAGGGGCCCATGATGCTATTAAGATGGCCCTGGAGAACTGTACTGGGGGGAAAGGGAGAGCTGTGCTGAGGGGCCAAAGCTATACTAAGGAAGGAGGGGAAGAGCTGTACTAAGGGAAAGTCAGAGAGCTGTATTGATTGGGCAGAGCTATACTGATGGGAGAGAGCCTTACAGGAGGGAAAAGCTGTGCTAAGGGGCCAAAGTTGTACTGGGGGAGAGCTGCAGTGGGGGGGGGGGGGGGGGCAAAGCTGTATATGGGGAAGGGGGGAGCTGTACTAAGAGGGGGAAAAAAACACAGAACACCTGGAGCACTGCGAGTCTAGGGGCCAAGTAAAGTGCTCTGATGAGGAGTAATCAGATAAGTGGATCAGACCCAGTGCAGCCAGCACAGCATGGAAAGAGATGCGACAGTCAAAGAAAAAAAAAACACAAAATGCAGCGCTCTGAAAGAATGATCAAATAATTTCCAACATAGTACTGTATGCATAAACAGTGTTATTTATTCCATAAAGTAAAAAAATGGTTGAACAGTCAAAGTTTAAAATAAATGGTAGAGAACCTTACCAGTGACCTCAGAGTGGATAAGAGGGAAACAATCATCCGGGAAGCTTGCCTGGAGATGGTTTGAACATCAATCACCATCCAAGGAAATGGAGGGGAGAAAATTCAGTTTCCAGTGGGGGGAGCTTACTGGCTGCTGGCAAAGCCTGCCAGCTCCAGGTGGATGCCAAAGGCAACCTATGTGATGTAAACAAGCCCCAGAGGGAACAACCAAGCTGAGCAGGGTCAATATTCTCAGCGCGCCTATGCCCCTTCTGTGACGCTATTGCTGTGCCGGAGACGAAGGGGAAAGGTGTCCTGAAGTCAGTTGTGTAAGCGTTCATTGTTCTGTCGCCATGACTTACATGTTTTGCGCGCATGCGCTTTGTACTAAGAGGGGGTGCTGTACCAAAGCTGTGTTGAGGGGGCAGAACTGTACTGGGGGAAACTGCACTAAGCTGTATTGGGGTGGGGGAATCTATACTGGAAGGGGAAAACTGTAGTGGGGGTGGGCTGTACTGAGGGGGCAGAGCTGTATGGGGGGGGGGGGATTGAGGGGCCAGAGCTGGGGAGGAGAACTGTACTGAGAGGAGAGATCTGAACTGAGGGCGGAAAACTGTATTGTGGGGGGTGGGGGAATCTATACTGGAAGGGGAAAACTGTAGTGGGGGTGGGCTGTACTGAGGGGGCAGAGCTGTATGGGGGGGGGGGGATTGAGGGGCCAGAGCTGGGGAGGAGAACTGTACTGAGAGGAGAGATCTGAACTGAGGGCGGAAAACTGTATTGTGTACAAAGTATAGAAACCGATGGCAACCACCCCAATTTATAACTAGCCTTTGCAGTAAGGTGCACATGGAAGGGCAATACACAACACAGACAAAAATTTTCTCAGCACACTTACCAGCTAGCCTTCAAAAAACAAAAAAAATTGACTCTGTATAACAATTCACGTTAAAACAGAGGTATTAGTTGCACACATTTGCAAATATATATGGAAGCCGCAGTGCCTACGTCAAGAAGGAGGGGGCTCTCTCCAGGCAAACCTGTCATTAATTTTTCTACTGCTATATAAGATTCAACTCTCAAAAATATAGTTAGGACCGCAGTACTCTGAGGAGCCTAGACATAGGCCCAGCAGCTTCCACATATATTTGCAGTGGTCTTAATGCAGAAGGTTATTCTTTTAAAAAAACCTTCGGCATGCAGCTCCCGCTGCCCCCCCAAATATTCACTTGGGCCCAATCTCGATCAAGCGATGTGCATGAGAGCAGAGGCTCCCTTGGTGCTCTCTATTCTCATTGGTTCAGATACAGCAGCAGGAGCCATTTTCACAGCCAGTAACAATGTAGCGGGGGGCAGGGCTTGAGCCATACTCTATGTGTCTTATGGACACAGAGCAGGGTTTGGGAGCAAACATTCACAAGTGCCCCCAGAGCACTTGTTATGGAGGGGAAGATTGCTGGCAGGGGAGCTGAGAAGAGGAGGATTGGGGCCACTCCATGCAAAACCATTGCAAAGAGCAGGTAAGTATGATGTGTTTGTTATTTTAACAAAAAAAAAAAAAATTACAATCACTTTAGGAGTGGACTCAAAAAGTTATGTGGAGGTCATAGCAAATGCTAATCTAGTTTAAGAATAGTAAAATAGGCTGAATTTCTGTGGAGGGTGGAAACAGTAGCAAAAAGCAAAAAATGGATTTAGTTTAGCCATAGTAACCTTGATATTTGGTAATGTATACATGCATTTTTTGTATTTTTAGATGTGTAAAAATGCAATTTATGTAACTTATGTAACTTATGCATCTATTGGAAATTAACCTATATGATGTTACAGATGGCCTTGTGTGTCAATTTATATATTTTGTGCAACGTGATATAAATAAGTAGGTATGCTAGGGATGTTTTCCTAGTAGTAGTTGTAAATATATGTGATATGAGGTGCAGAATCAGACACTCTTCATTATTGTCTAAACAAATATTGTCTAAATACAGGAGTCATGTTTATTCTTACAAAAAGTGTAGCTGCTGACTTTTAATAAACAGACACTCACCTGTCCCCCGGTCCAGCGATGCGGCCACCCAGAGTTTAGATCAGCTTCTCCCAACCCTTGAAAAAGCCTTGAAATAACGTTCAGGTATCGATGAACACTTGCTAATAAATAATTTTCAATAATAATTATAAAATTATGAATGGCATAATAATCATGATAATAATACATGCCATAAAATAAATGTAAACAGCCAGGGCCGTCTTTAATATTGACTGGACCCTGGGCAAACATTTTCTTGGGCCCCCATTTCAATGCAATTTCGCTCTCCACATGCTCTGAGACATACAATAAATAGCAGCTAGACTCAAAATCAGTTTACTGAATCAGATCAGGCAGCGATTGAGATTGGTTGCCAGAGATTACAGTGTATCATTACCGCTCACTGTCTGGCTGCTAGAGGTTACAGCACACATTATGGCTTACTGTTTAATTTCTTACAGCACATGGCTTCTGCTTGTTGATTGGTTGCTAGAGATTACTGTACATCAATACTGCTCACTGATTAATTGCTAGAGGTTACTGGACATCTATACCACTCACTAATTGGTTGTTAGAGGTTACTGCACATTATTACTGCTCACTGATTGGTTCCTAGAGGTTACTGCATATCCTTACCGCTCAATAATTGGTTGGAAGAGGTTAGTGCACAGCATGGACTGGGGGGGTGAGAGGACCCATCAATAGACAGAAAACTCCTAGGAATCCTAAGACTCCTGGGATCAGTGGCAATGCTGGGGGAGGGGGGTGTGTGATCAGTGGCAGTGGTGGGGGGTGGGGTTAGTTAGGAGGCAGTACACTGTGGCAGATTCTGAATCGTGTAGAGCAAAGCTGGAAATCTTTGGAAAATATATAATGGGGGATTCTACCAATGTAATGGAGAATTTACAATGACCATCAATGCCGCAGTCCAGGACTATTTACATTTTAATGCTGACACTATTTACATATTAATGCATGTTATTTACATGTAAACACAGGGTCTGCAGGTGAGTCATCTGTACATGGCAAAAGGGCAGAGCTGGGCAGCAGCAACAGAACTTTACACTAAGGGAATTTAAACTGGGATAGTTGGCAAGTATGAGGCAGCTGCTTTGGGTCCCACAACAATGATGGGGCCCAGGGCAGCTGCCCCTTTTGCCCTGCCTTAAAAATGATCCTGTAGACAGCAAAAATTGGACTTCTCCCTCACATTGTGGTAAGTGAAGTTTCCTATTTATTTAATTAGTGGTCAGTGTAAAAAGACCTCCTTATATTTGTGGCCAATGGGCGCGTTTACAATGCTGCTCAGTGGGAAGAATTATCCTTACACAGGGCTTTTTTTTTCTCAGAGAATAGGCGCAAGAACTCACCCTTCCTGGCCAACTCCCTGCCTCCTTAGAGGAAAGAAGTACAGTGGTGCCAAATAATGGTGCCAAATAATGGTAATAAGGTAAACCTTAGAACTGCGTATTATACAAGGCGCATGGTTCAGGAATTTTTAACACAAAATATACAGGACTCAGAAGTGCATGACACAAAGGGCTCAGGAGTGTGTATTGTGCAGTGGTGAGAAATGTGCATCACACAAGGTAAAAAAACAAGGGAAGTGCAAAGCGTCCCTTGTGCTCAGGAATATGCAACATATAGCCTTGTGTACAGAGTGCAAGGGTCAGGAATACGTAACATAGAGCCCAGCACACACAGTACAGCAGTAAAGTGTATGTAATATGCAGTCCAACATACAGAATGAAGGGATAAGAAGTATGTAACGAAAAACTCATTGTACAGAGTACAACATTCAGGAGTACCATCCAGAGGCCTTTAATATGTAACATACAACTGCAAAAGATATGTAACATACAGCAGGGCATAAAGAGTATAGCGGTTCTGAGTATGTAATGTACAAGGTATGTTACAAAATTCTCACCCTGCATGCTGTGCCATACATTACATACTCTTGGTCACTGAACTCTGTCCCTCAGCAAATTTTCCTGGCCTTCCCTAAGCAAAAAGCCCCCTACCCTCAAGTATCTCACCACACCCCAAAGTAACCATCAAATGCTCACCTCTGCACATCTCTTTTCTAACCTCTGGGTCCCCTATAAACAGCTCACCTCTGCAATCCTCATCCACACCTCACCTCTGCACCCCCATCCACATTTTCTCTACCCCCTTCCACATTTCACTTCTGCACCCCCACCTAAAGCTTACCCTAATTCACAGCTTTCACCTCTGCCACCCCCACTTTCACCTCTGCATCCCCAGCTTCCCCCACAGCTTCACCTCTCCTCAACCTGCCCCCCCTCCACAGCTCTCATTTTGCTCAACCTCCCACATTCCCCCACAGCTCTCACCTCTGCACCACCTGCTCCCCCAACAGCTCTCATTTTGTATAACCTGCCAGCCCCTCCCCCTCCACTGTTCTCACTTTGCATAACCTGCCTTCTGCCTTCTACAACTCTCACCTCTTCACAAATCATCCCCCCTCCCAGTTCTCCTCTCTGCACAAACTCTTCCCCCCAGCTCTCCTTTCTGCACAAACTCACAACTTTCTCCCAGTTCTCCTCTCTGCAAATCCCCTCCCTCCAGCCCTCCTTTCTGCTAACCCCCCCCCCCCCCCCATTACCTCTCTGTACAAATGTCCTCCCCCCTCACTTTCCCAGTTCTCTCTTTGCACAAATCCCCCTAACTCTCCTCTCTGCTAAATCACCCCCACCCCCTGCTCTCCTAGAACATCCCCCCTCACTTTCCCAGTTCTCCTCTCTTCACTAATCCCACCCCCAGCTTCTCCTCTCTGCACAAATCCCCCCCCACCCTAGCTTTCCCCTCTGCCAAAATCCCCCCCCCAGGCTACCCCACTCTGCACATATCTCTCCACTTTCCCAGCTCTCCTCTCTGTACAATTCCCCCCCCCCCCCACCCAGCCTCCTCTCTGCACATATCCATATACCCCCCCCCCCCCTCAAACACACACTTTCTTGTTTCTCCTCTCTGCACAAATTCACTCTCCCCAAAGCTCTCCCCTCCTCCCCTTTTTTATTCACAGCTCCCTCACCTCTTTAGGTTGTTAAGGACACCAGCAGGTGCTGGTTCTGCTATTCACAGGTTGTTAAGTAGCCAGCCCCAAACCCTAAAGCTGATCTTACACTGATATTTTCTTTTTGTTAAGCTATACAGCGCCCCCACTGTGGCTATTTTAATTGTGATAGCCAGCCCCATGGGCTGTCAAAATACATGAACTGCAGCTGCATCTGATTGGTTGCGGCCACTGTTCTGCCAAAAAATTTCCAGCAAGGATTCTTACACCAAACAATCAACTTCTGAGTAATGAAGCAGGGCCGGCAAGGCCACCTACTAAGAGAATTTGGGTTTGTAACCGAGGAACTGACGGTGTCCGAGGTACTGTGAAAATACATGAATTGCAGCTGCATCTGATTGGATGCAACCACTGTGTGGCAAATAATTTTCCAGCAGGCCCTTTTGACAAGTCAATCGAATGTAACAACAAATAGAGTGGGGCCAGCAGTGAATTTCGTCCAGTTCCTCAGGATCTGGTTGAACGTCGCACAGTGTATGGCCAGCGTACTTCTCCAGTTTCCTCCCACACTCCAAAGACATTGTGGTAGGTTAATTAGCTCCTGTCTAAACTGGCCCTAGTATATGTATGTATGCATGTGAGATATAAACCTTAGATTGTTAGCTTTTAGAGGGCAGGGATTGACTTGAATGTACAAAATATGTAAAATTGTGGGCTCTATTTAAATACCTGTAATAACTAACTAAAACAAAATAAAGCCACTTCCATTTAGCACGATGAAGGGATATCCTTTGTTATGAATGCCTGTAACATGAGTTGTTATTTATAGGAATCAAATGTTAACAGGGCTTATGCAGAATGTACTGCCATTAGTATATTACCTTTAAAATGGAAGTATCTCATGAGCATTCCAATATGCATTATGTAACCAGCATCTGTCCTTATCACCAAAAAATTCAATACAATGTATCTCAGCTACTTATTCAGCTGTGTATGTATTTTTAAAAAATACAAACAATGAGTGTAAACTAAAAAATGATAACAGCCGAAAGCCATGTTCAGGTTATTTTTAAAAAAATTACATTTGTATAAAAGCTCTAAAATAGTTAAATGAATGTCATCCTATAAGCACATTAGAATTGTGAAAAACTGCTTACACTCTCATTTTGCAATTCCAGCATAAATATTATTTATCAGTGACACAAGTCAGGAAAAAAAAACACCTTTCACCAAGTGTTAACAATTGTCGTATTTGTAACAAAGCTATACCCTGAAAAACTACACCATATTTGCTTCATCTATCAATAGATGTGCCACCACTCACAACTGGTGTTTGACAAGCCAAACCAAATCAACAACACAAGTACAGTCAAATATATCTTTTTGGCTTTGTACATAACATAATGTTTTGAGAAAAAAAAAAAACAAGATAAACCTTATATATAAAAATAAGAGTATCTGACATAATAAAGTCAGCGAGTCATTCGATTCAATGATAGACTGCACAATTCTGATTCCACTTAGGACTTTGAAACTGGTAAAATCAGTGGGAATTCCCTGTAAGGCCCCCAATCCCACCCACCCATTTCTTACGACGTAATAAGAAAAACCATGTACCAGCAACACAACAGTTTGAAGGCACAACATTCAGCACAAATGAACCTGTGCTCATTTTCAAGGTGATCTTGCCCACAGCCAACAATGCCAACCCTATTAGCCAACAGACACTATGGCATCCCTCTTACCTTGATCTGTTCTCTCAAGGCTTGTTGGGGACACAGCTTGGGGAATGTTAGACTCACTATCACTTGTTTTCCGTTTCTTCGACATCTGCAGGGTGTAGATGTGATATTGTCTTGGTGGTGCTCAGGGGATGATGAACTGATTGAGTAGTGAGAGATAAAAAAGAAAATGCTTTGCTATGGGGAGAAAGAGACTTTGGAGTGGCTAGAGAGCAAGTAGGAGGCAGGGACTAAGAGGAGAAATTCTACAAATCACAATTCCATCAATGCAATTCTCAGTTCTCTTTTATTCTGTTTTTTTCTCTCCAGCTACCAGCAGGTTGCAAGAAGGCGGGGGGGGGGGGGGGGACATAGGAAGGCATGGAAGGGAAACCACAGAGATTTTACATGCCGTCACTGAAAGGTGGAGTACAGGTGAGGTTAAAGCTAAAGATCATGTTAATCAAATTCCTCCGCTTTTCCGATGAAATTCCTGGAAATGGGTCATGTGCCTTGCTCACAGTAATGCATTTCAAGGTTCTCTCTGCTTAATGAACCCAATGTAGGACAGAAAGGTGATTGAGTCCCAATTCCTCTTCCAAAGTCCCCCATGCCAAAGTTCAGAGCAGTTCTGTGACGTGCACATGACATGGGAGTACATTGTGATGGTCTTCCTGGATGTGGCAACATGTGCAACCTCTGTGCTTCAAGCTGGATCTATCATGTTGTCATTGGTTCTCCTTCCATCCAAAGAAAACACTCTGTGGGAAAAAAATCTATCAACTAAGTTTTGATTTTGCATGTTGGTAAGTTTACCCTATCATTTCTAAATTTAATTTTATCAGGCTCTAATTATCTATTTATTAGAGGTATTTATATAGCACTGGCAATTTACACAGTGCTTTACATACTGTACATTTATATCAGTACCTACCCTCAAGGAGTTTACAATCTACAGTTTTAATCTAATGGTGGACATACACAGAACAATTCTATATACAATTGTATTGTCGACCGATTTAAGCTCATCTCACACATTACAATCTGACTGTACAATATCCTTTAGATCTAGCAATAACTATGTAGTTCAAGACCCTGCCTGATTGCATACAAATTGACTGAAAAGTGTAGGTAGGTCCTCATATTACATCGTTTTGATAAATCTGAAGATGAGTGTACAGATTGTATGGCCAAATTGGAACCTGTATAATAAGCTTTACAATCTGGGGGAAAGATATGGTCATAAGTTTGAAAAAAAAAAATCCTGTGCAGTGTGACTGACTAACAATCGCATTGATCTATCTGCTTTCCTACAAATGGATTTTCCATCCAGATTGATCAGAATAATTTTGATGCTATCCATCGGTTTTTCTCAAAATTGAATGTTGACATGGCATATGTCTTTTTGAAAATTCACAGAGTCAATCATCTGTTTCTGTGATTATTTATTCAATTTGATTGTTGCCTGTATTGTTAAGTGACAGGGATTACTTTAAACATATTGTCTGGCATGATCATGCATTGCAATATATGGGAATCATATATCATTATTTTTAGACAAACATTTGCTAGAGGTATGTAAGGGTATATATAGTAGTGTTCAAAAGGGCAATTAGAATTTAAATCTGATTTGTGTGTGTATATATATTGATTAGGTGGATTAACTTCGACACTATAACATGCATACATACATTCCATAGCCAATTTGGGCTGGAGGCAATTAACCTACCAGCATGTCTTTGAAGTGGAAACCTACACAAGCCCAGGGAGAACATACAAACTCCATGCAGCTAGTGTCCTAACTGGTATTCAAACCTGGGACCCCAGTGCTGCAAAACAGAAGTGCTAACCACTAAGCCACTGTACTGCTCCCATCATCAGCAATGCTTAGCAGACAGACTTTTCAAACAGCATGGATGCAAGCACATGGAGCTACTTGTTTAAAAAGCTTCCCCCTCCTCCATCCAAACACACAATAAGCCAGAGTTACCTGCAGAAGTGATGGAGCTCCCCTTGTCCTCATCCGTGAAATGAATGAGCTTGGATGACAGCTGAGATCCTAAAAGTATGCCTGTGTATCACCATTCATGCATACAGAAGTACTGGATATCTACTCATCAGGCAGAAGAATGAGAAGAGCCAAAGATAGTCTTGTGATTGCTGTCCCTTGAAAAGGACTGACATCCCTGGGGAAGTTAGAGTTCTTCTTGTAGAACAAGCTGAGGGCATGTCTCCTATCCAACATGAGTCAATGACGTCAGCAGCTCCATTGCTACGACTGCGATTCATTGAAATGTTAATAGAGCTCAGACGTCAGCAGCCTGGACCATCATCAGCATGTCAAGTGCTAGCCAGCACTTAGAGATCTGGAGCTGATCAGGGCCAAACAAAAACACACAAGTGTTAGATGATGTAAGCACACTTATAGCAATCCAAAATAATATATTGTATAACCATATAAGAGTTGGATTACAAAGGCACTCTGTATAGTTAACACATTGCATAGGTTCATACAGTATATTTATAGAACAAACTGAACTCATTTTCCCCTTTTTTTTCTATAGATATGGGAGATCTGGCTCTCCAGATGTTTGGTGGATTAAATGGTAAGAGGTCATTGCTGCAGACACTGATGATGACATTTTGTACATTATTGTGGGATTTTAGAAGCAGAAGTTGAATGAATGGGAGGTGTGATGGGTGCTTTTGTGATGCTGTGCCTGCCTCCTCTGTGTGCAGCTTGTGCTAACGTCAGCGATGTCTGCGTCAATGCTGCCTCCAGTGACATAAATAGACCCCCTCTCCCTCTCCTCTTTCTCATTGAGAACTTAATGGATTTTTTTTTATTATGATCATCCCCATAAATCAAATGATTTCTCCTGCTTGCTGCCCATGCACTTAGCTGTATCTGGCATTTGACTACCTTTTTACTGATTTGCTGCCATTATAACATTTCTAGTTTTTAAATACATGTGCTATATAAGTGATCTGATTTACTGCAGAACAAACAGAACAATAGTACTTGTACAGACATGATATCAAAAGTTCACGTCCAATACTTCAAAAATAAAGTGACACATGGTAGAAGAGTTAAGTACTATATGCCACCCTATCCAGAATTCATGTAATTGGCTAGACCTTGGTAAAAGTTCAGAATCAAAGCAGACCTTTACTCCCTAGCTCTATTTTAGCTCCCTCCACTGTCTTTCCCTAACAATACCAAATACAATTTTTTTTTTTTTGTTTACTTAAATGGTATACTTACTTGCTCTGTGCAATGGTTCTGCACAGAGCATGTAATAGTAGGGTGATGGGGTAGTCGTCACTTCCTCCATGTTTCCCTCCTCGTTAAGAGCCAAGCAAGGGTCAAATTAGAGGCCTACCCTGGGGTGGGTTCTTCTGGGCTATGTTAGGAACTTTGTATAGGGTCACTGACGTGCACATGGGGTGCCTTTACTTGAGCCACGCTCACGACCCGGTAGATTGCAAACAGGAAAGAACTCTAGTAAATGCTCTTGATATCATGTACACCAACATGATCACTTGAGCATTTTGGTGCCCAAATGCAGGGCCGATCCTAGGGTCACCGGCGCCTGGGTGCAGAAATATTTCTGGCGCCCCCACATGGGCGTGGTCATCTTACCAACTCCTCCCCTTTACAAATGTTTCTATGGCAATGACTCAAACACAGAGATGCTCTCCTAAGAACTCTTTGTTACCCTAGGATCCTCCCATGATCTTTTAACAATAAAAAAAAATACAGGAAGAGCGTACACTAATGAGACCTGGAGGGGAGTCTCTCTGATGCACACAAAGAGGGCTTCTGTTAGAGAGTCTGTTAGAAAGAACCCCCAGACATAGTACAGGAGATGGTCAGAGACTGCAGACATAGTACAGGAGATGATCAGAGACTGGAGACATAGTACAGGAGATGATCAGAGACTGCAGACATAATACAGGAGATGATCAGAGACTGCAGACATAATACAGGAGATGATCAGAGACTGCAGACATAGTACAGGAGATGGTCAGAGACTGCAGACATAATACAAGAGATGGTCAGAGACTGCAGACATGATACAGGAGATGATCAAAGACTGCATATATTGTACAGGAGATGATCAGAGACTGCAGACATAGTACAGGAGATGATCAGAGACTGCAGACATAGTACAGGAGATGATCAGAGACTGCAGACATAATACAAGAGATGATCAGAGACTGCAGACATAGTACAGGAGATGATCAGAGATTGCAGACATAGTACAGGAGATGATCAGAGACTGCAGACATAATACAGGAGATGATCAGAGATTGCAGACATAGTACAGGAGATGGTCAGAGACTGCAGACATACTACAGGAGATGGTCAGAGACTGCAGACATAGTACAGGAGAGGATCAGAGACTGCAGACATAATACAGGAGATGATCAGAGACTGCAGACATAGTACATATTGGCCGATCGGCCCTCTCACCTGACCCAGCGATACAGCAACGGTTCCTCTGATCAGGAGTCAGCTCACTCTGAATTGCCCATGGTGAATCCGCTGTATTCCTGCAATGACTCCATTCCTTTCAATGCCAGCGATGGCGCAAGGCTGTGTGGCTTTCCCTCTGGTGGTGCAGGGCAGCAGGGTTCTCTCTCCGATGGTGTTCTCTCAGCACTGTCCTCTCCCTCTGGAGTCCTGGGTGTACTTCCCTGAAAACTTTCCCAGGCTCCTGTCTCTCTCTCTCTCTTTCCCATTCAGCTGAGCATGCTGTGTGGGCTGCAGTTTCCGTGTTACAGTGGGGCTGCCAGTTCTCGGGACTATATGTCCCACAATCCTCTTCTCTGCTCCTTTTTTCTTTTCCAGACCCCCCAGGACAGACCCCCCTCCATTAGTACAGACCCCCCAGGACAGACCCCCCCTCCATTAGTACAGACCCCCCCCCATTAGTACAGACCCCCCTCCATTAGTAGAGACCCCCATATTAGTACAGACCCCACCATTAGTACAGATCCTGCCTCCATTAGTACAGACCCCATTAGTACAGACCCCCCCTCCATTAGTACAGACCCCACCTCCATTAGTACAGACCCCCTCATTAGTACAGACCCCCCATTAGTACAGACCCCCCAGGACAGACCCCCCTCCATTAGTAGAGACCCCCATATTAGTAAAGACCCCCCCTCCATTAGTACAGACCCCATTAGTACAGACCCCCCCTCCATTAGTACAGACCCATTAGTACAGACCCCCCCTCCATTAGTACAGACCCCCCCTCCATTAGTACAGACCCCATTAGTACAGACCCCCTACCCATTAGTACAGACCCCCCAGGACAGACCCCCTCTCCATTAGTACAGACCCCCTCTCCATTAGTACAGACCCCCCTCCATTAGTACAGACCCCCCAGGACAGACCCCCCAGGACAGACCCCCCTCCATTAGTACAGACCCCCCAGGACAGACCCCCTCTCCATTAGTACAGACCCCCCCAGGACAGACCCCCTCTCCATTAGTACAGACCCCCCAGGACAGACCCCCTCTCCATTAGTAGAGACCCCCATATTAGTACAGACCCCACCATTAGTACAGACCCCCCTCCATTAGTACAGACCCCATTAGTACAGACCCCATTAGTACAGACCCCCTCTCTATTAGTACAGACCCCATTAGTACAGACCCCCTCTCCATTAGTACAGACCCCATTAGTACAGACCCCCCCATTATTAGTACAGCCCCCTCCATTAGTACAGCCCCCCTCCATTAGTACAGCACCCCCTCCATTAGTACAGCCCCCCTGCATTAGTACAGCCCCCCCTCCATTAGTACAGCCCCCCTCCATTAGTACAGCCCCCCTCCATTAGTACAGCGCCCCCTCCATTAGTACAGCCCCCCCTCCATTAGTACAGCCCCCCTCCATTAGTACAGCCCCCCTCTCCATTAGTACAGCCCCCCTCCATTAGTACAGCCCCCCTCCATTAGTACAGCCCCCCTCTCCATTAGTACAGCCCCCCCCCTCCATTAGTACAGCCCCCCTCCATTAGTACAGCGTCCCCTCCATTAGTACAGCCCCCCCTCCATTAGTACAGCCCCCCCTCCATTAGTATAGCCCCCCTCCATTAGTACAGCCCCCCCTCCATTAGTACAGCGTCCCCTCCATTAGTACAGCGTCCCCTCCATTAGTACAGCCCCCCCTCCATTAGTACAGCCCCCCCTCCATTAGTACAGCCCCCCCTCCATTAGTACAGCCCCCCTCCATTAGTACAGCCCCCCTCCATTAGTACAGCGTCCCCTCCATTAGTACAGCCCCCCCCTCCATTAGGGTACATATATACACCCGGGCGGCAGCTGAAGAGGAGAGAACAGTGTGCAGCCAGCCGCGCCGCCTGGGTGAAGAGCAGCAGAGTTTAAAGTAGGCAGGAGTGGGAGACACAGAGCAGAATGTGTCGGGCACATACCGCTCCTCCGCCCCCCCCCCCCGCGTGACATCACTGTGCGGCTGGTCTCTCTCCACGCAGAGACCAGCCGCTCAGGAGGGAGGGGCTTGAGCAGCACACACAGCGGCGGCGGCGCCTTTCTTCTTTTAACACTGGCGGAGAGCGCAGCCGCCGGACGCAATCAAGAGGAGGAGGAGGGAAGAGAGCACTTCGGCGCTTCAGCGCCCCCACCTCTCTGGCGCCTGGGTGCACTGCACCCCGTGCACCCCGTCTAGGACCGGCCCTGCCCAAATGCCCAATGCCTTCTCTACCTGTCCAGTGTAACACCACTACCTCACTCCCAATAACAGTATGGGGTCCCGCTGTGCACCTAGTGTGGACTCCATGTGTGCACTTTACTCTTCCATACCTGTGTACTGGTTGAGGGCCCCAGTGCTGCAGATCTGCTCCCATTGCTATGAGAAATGGATCGCGGCCAAATGAGTGCTGACATCTCTCTCGCTGCAAGAGAGCTGTACACATGTACATTAACGACAGGTTGCATGTGAAAACTTTGTTACCCCTGGTAACCACTTGTGTCTTCATACTGTATTAACTCTTGAACTACTGTCTTCATACTCCAATTTGTTTAGAAACCTGAGCTGTAGACTACTGCATATGTGCCAGTTACTTACATTCCACTCCTTTAGTAACTTCACACCAGGCAAGGGCAAAATTTCAAAAGCTTTACTTAAGGAATAAATTAACATGATGGCAATCACAAGCAACAGATTGGAATAAAGTGCAGACATTTCCCTAACATACCTAGTCCATGATTCAGGCTTGTGGCTGCCCCAGCATACCTGCATAGGTAAAAGTCTACTTGGCAGAATCCAAGAATTGGCATCTTCAGGTAGGACTGCAAGTTCCAGGAATCCTCCTACATCTTGCTGGCTGTGTTCGTCTTTTCATGTTGACTGCATGTGTGACTTCTCTCCCACCAACAGCAGCCTCCTCCACTGGATCCAGATCCCCTGTCCCTTTTATACAACACAGGACCAGGTGGGTAGGACTCAAGAAAAACTTGCCAAAATAGAAAAACATGGGAGTTCCCACTGGGGCAGCAATACCCACTACCTGTCTACAAGCAGCCCCAGTCCTTCTTTTCTGGGGTCCCTCACTGGCATTCCTGGCTCCTCCCTAACGCCAAATACCCCATAGCAAGCTGCTTGCTATGGGAACACTCGTGCAGGCTCACTCCCTAGCCATGCCCTGTGTGTCCTTTGACACAGAGTGTGGCTTGGCCCTGCCCGCTGCTCCCTCCTCACTAGCTGTGATTGACAGCAGCTGCCAATGGCTCCTGATGCTGTGTCTGAGCCAGTGAGCAGAGAGAGAGAGAGAGCAGCAATGCTGCTCTAGGGCACAGTGCTGAACCGACATTGGGCTGAGGTAAGTATAAAGGGGCGTGTGGGGGGGGGCTGTACACAGAAGGTTATTTTTACCTTAATGCAGAAATTTCCTTTTTCCCACCCTGCTCACCACCATTTTCACCTAGAAAAAAACGATGCATCCCTGCTCCTGTAGTCTCCTGGGATATCCTTGTCACAAACTGTATTGTCACATGGCCACCAGTGGGAAGACTTGGACACGAGTCATCAGGAGATGGTTGCAGAACCTGGAAGAAATGGCTGCCAGTGATGTCAGAGAAGAGGATGGTGGTTTGGGACCCAGAATGTGGCAGCAGATCAGCAGATTACAGTAGGACGATGCCAGATTTGTTCAGCAAGTGAGTGCTTTATTCTGTTGAGAAACTAGCTCAGGTAAGAGGAAATATTAAAACATTGAGAAGGGGGTGAAATTCCTCTTTAATTACATAAAACCAGAGCACCCAAAATGAAATTAAATAATTGCTGGGAAAACTGCAGTGCTACTGGCTCACTACTGCATATCTGGTCCTCCTTTTTGGGAATATGTATTCTCCCTTCTTTCCTGCTGCAATACTCCTATAGCATGCAACTCAGAAACAGCTCTCTTCCTCCTACATCATGAATCCTGGAGCCCTATTTACAGACCCTTTACAGTCCACTGTATAATTGCTGCCAGGAAGGCCATTGCTACGGCATGGAAACAATCGGACCCTCCCAACAGAGTTACCTTCCTTCAAGATCTCAATACACAAACCCCTATACGAAATTATGTTTACAAAAAAAAATGGTGTACGCGATCTTTTGGAAACGATGGAATACCTGGCTACTCCATCCAGCGTGTACTGTCCGCTTGCAATAACGACTATAATTAACATACATTGACACCCCCCACCCCGCACTTACCAGTTCTAGTTTACCTTAAAGCAGTTGTATACCCGCACAGACATTTTTTTTTTTTTAAAACAAAAGAACCTGTAAGTCAAAGGCATAATGAGCTAGTATTGAGCGCATACCAGCTCATTATGAAATAATTACCTTAGAACGAGGCCTCGGCATCTGATTCCGGTCCATGCTGATGGAGCTGACATGTTCCCTTGGCGCTTCTTCCGGGTTCGTGGCTCTGGTGCTGTGAGTGGCCGGAGCTGAGATTATGTCACTCCCGCGCGTGGGAGTCTTCTTCCCGGCTAGGTCCGGCAGTGTCTGCCGGACCTTCAGCCGGGCCTTCACAGCGCATGCACCACTGAGGGACCCAGACTACCTGGTGCGTGACATACAAAGTGGTAGCTATACTCGCACCACCAGGAGCACAACCACTTCTCCAAACCACCATCAGCTCTGTGGCCAATTAGGTTTACACTTACAAATAATAAAGTACTCTTTTGAATGTGCATATGCTCGCCTTTGCCTAAGGCCACATTCACACTTGGGTGTTGCTGGAACATGGGCAAAAACGTGGATTTCTGCCCGTGTCTGTCAGACTTCCCACTTACCAGACCGGTGAGTCCGCTTGGGCAGAGGGTAGGCTCCCTTACGTATCCGACTCGCGGCTCCTGGTAGAGCAGACAGGAGGCACCAGAGTGCGGAGTGGTATGAGACCCTAGTGCAGTAGTCCAGGTGCCGGAAGAAACTCTTTGTTACCCTAGGATCCTCCCATGATCTTTTAACAATAAAAAAAAATACAGGAAGAGCGTACACTAATGAGACCTGGAGGGGAGTCTCTCTGATGCACACAAAGAGGGCTTCTGTTAGAGAGTCTGTTAGAAAGAACCCCCAGACATAGTACAGGAGATGGTCAGAGACTGCAGACATAGTACAGGAGATGATCAGAGACTGGAGACATAGTACAGGAGATGATCAGAGACTGCAGACATAATACAGGAGATGATCAGAGACTGCAGACATAATACAGGAGATGATCAGAGACTGCAGACATAGTACAGGAGATGGTCAGAGACTGCAGACATAATACAAGAGATGGTCAGAGACTGCAGACATGATACAGGAGATGATCAAAGACTGCATATATTGTACAGGAGATGATCAGAGACTGCAGACATAGTACAGGAGATGATCAGAGACTGCAGACATAGTACAGGAGATGATCAGAGACTGCAGACATAATACAAGAGATGATCAGAGACTGCAGACATAGTACAGGAGATGATCAGAGATTGCAGACATAGTACAGGAGATGATCAGAGACTGCAGACATAATACAGGAGATGATCAGAGATTGCAGACATAGTACAGGAGATGGTCAGAGACTGCAGACATACTACAGGAGATGGTCAGAGACTGCAGACATAGTACAGGAGAGGATCAGAGACTGCAGACATAATACAGGAGATGATCAGAGACTGCAGACATAGTACATATTGGCCGATCGGCCCTCTCACCTGACCCAGCGATACAGCAACGGTTCCTCTGATCAGGAGTCAGCTCACTCTGAATTGCCCATGGTGAATCCGCTGTATTCCTGCAATGACTCCATTCCTTTCAATGCCAGCGATGGCGCAAGGCTGTGTGGCTTTCCCTCTGGTGGTGCAGGGCAGCAGGGTTCTCTCTCCGATGGTGTTCTCTCAGCACTGTCCTCTCCCTCTGGAGTCCTGGGTGTACTTCCCTGAAAACTTTCCCAGGCTCCTGTCTCTCTCTCTCTCTTTCCCATTCAGCTGAGCATGCTGTGTGGGCTGCAGTTTCCGTGTTACAGTGGGGCTGCCAGTTCTCGGGACTATATGTCCCACAATCCTCTTCTCTGCTCCTTTTTTCTTTTCCAGACCCCCCAGGACAGACCCCCCTCCATTAGTACAGACCCCCCAGGACAGACCCCCCCTCCATTAGTACAGACCCCCCCCCATTAGTACAGACCCCCCTCCATTAGTAGAGACCCCCATATTAGTACAGACCCCACCATTAGTACAGATCCTGCCTCCATTAGTACAGACCCCATTAGTACAGACCCCCCCTCCATTAGTACAGACCCCACCTCCATTAGTACAGACCCCCTCATTAGTACAGACCCCCCATTAGTACAGACCCCCCAGGACAGACCCCCCTCCATTAGTAGAGACCCCCATATTAGTAAAGACCCCCCCTCCATTAGTACAGACCCCATTAGTACAGACCCCCCCTCCATTAGTACAGACCCATTAGTACAGACCCCCCCTCCATTAGTACAGACCCCCCCTCCATTAGTACAGACCCCATTAGTACAGACCCCCTACCCATTAGTACAGACCCCCCAGGACAGACCCCCTCTCCATTAGTACAGACCCCCTCTCCATTAGTACAGACCCCCCTCCATTAGTACAGACCCCCCAGGACAGACCCCCCAGGACAGACCCCCCTCCATTAGTACAGACCCCCCAGGACAGACCCCCTCTCCATTAGTACAGACCCCCCCAGGACAGACCCCCTCTCCATTAGTACAGACCCCCCAGGACAGACCCCCTCTCCATTAGTAGAGACCCCCATATTAGTACAGACCCCACCATTAGTACAGACCCCCCTCCATTAGTACAGACCCCATTAGTACAGACCCCATTAGTACAGACCCCCTCTCTATTAGTACAGACCCCATTAGTACAGACCCCCTCTCCATTAGTACAGACCCCATTAGTACAGACCCCCCCATTATTAGTACAGCCCCCTCCATTAGTACAGCCCCCCTCCATTAGTACAGCACCCCCTCCATTAGTACAGCCCCCCTGCATTAGTACAGCCCCCCCTCCATTAGTACAGCCCCCCTCCATTAGTACAGCCCCCCTCCATTAGTACAGCGCCCCCTCCATTAGTACAGCCCCCCCTCCATTAGTACAGCCCCCCTCCATTAGTACAGCCCCCCTCTCCATTAGTACAGCCCCCCTCCATTAGTACAGCCCCCCTCCATTAGTACAGCCCCCCTCTCCATTAGTACAGCCCCCCCCCTCCATTAGTACAGCCCCCCTCCATTAGTACAGCGTCCCCTCCATTAGTACAGCCCCCCCTCCATTAGTACAGCCCCCCCTCCATTAGTATAGCCCCCCTCCATTAGTACAGCCCCCCCTCCATTAGTACAGCGTCCCCTCCATTAGTACAGCGTCCCCTCCATTAGTACAGCCCCCCCTCCATTAGTACAGCCCCCCCTCCATTAGTACAGCCCCCCCTCCATTAGTACAGCCCCCCCTCCATTAGTACAGCCCCCCTCCATTAGTACAGCCCCCCTCCATTAGTACAGCGTCCCCTCCATTAGTACAGCCCCCCCCTCCATTAGGGTACATATATACACCCGGGCGGCAGCTGAAGAGGAGAGAACAGTGTGCAGCCAGCCGCGCCGCCTGGGTGAAGAGCAGCAGAGTTTAAAGTAGGCAGGAGTGGGAGACACAGAGCAGAATGTGTCGGGCACATACCGCTCCTCCGCCCCCCCCCCCCCGCGTGACATCACTGTGCGGCTGGTCTCTCTCCACGCAGAGACCAGCCGCTCAGGAGGGAGGGGCTTGAGCAGCACACACAGCGGCGGCGGCGCCTTTCTTCTTTTAACACTGGCGGAGAGCGCAGCCGCCGGACGCAATCAAGAGGAGGAGGAGGGAAGAGAGCACTTCGGCGCTTCAGCGCCCCCACCTCTCTGGCGCCTGGGTGCACTGCACCCCGTGCACCCCGTCTAGGACCGGCCCTGCCCAAATGCCCAATGCCTTCTCTACCTGTCCAGTGTAACACCACTACCTCACTCCCAATAACAGTATGGGGTCCCGCTGTGCACCTAGTGTGGACTCCATGTGTGCACTTTACTCTTCCATACCTGTGTACTGGTTGAGGGCCCCAGTGCTGCAGATCTGCTCCCATTGCTATGAGAAATGGATCGCGGCCAAATGAGTGCTGACATCTCTCTCGCTGCAAGAGAGCTGTACACATGTACATTAACGACAGGTTGCATGTGAAAACTTTGTTACCCCTGGTAACCACTTGTGTCTTCATACTGTATTAACTCTTGAACTACTGTCTTCATACTCCAATTTGTTTAGAAACCTGAGCTGTAGACTACTGCATATGTGCCAGTTACTTACATTCCACTCCTTTAGTAACTTCACACCAGGCAAGGGCAAAATTTCAAAAGCTTTACTTAAGGAATAAATTAACATGATGGCAATCACAAGCAACAGATTGGAATAAAGTGCAGACATTTCCCTAACATACCTAGTCCATGATTCAGGCTTGTGGCTGCCCCAGCATACCTGCATAGGTAAAAGTCTACTTGGCAGAATCCAAGAATTGGCATCTTCAGGTAGGACTGCAAGTTCCAGGAATCCTCCTACATCTTGCTGGCTGTGTTCGTCTTTTCATGTTGACTGCATGTGTGACTTCTCTCCCACCAACAGCAGCCTCCTCCACTGGATCCAGATCCCCTGTCCCTTTTATACAACACAGGACCAGGTGGGTAGGACTCAAGAAAAACTTGCCAAAATAGAAAAACATGGGAGTTCCCACTGGGGCAGCAATACCCACTACCTGTCTACAAGCAGCCCCAGTCCTTCTTTTCTGGGGTCCCTCACTGGCATTCCTGGCTCCTCCCTAACGCCAAATACCCCATAGCAAGCTGCTTGCTATGGGAACACTCGTGCAGGCTCACTCCCTAGCCATGCCCTGTGTGTCCTTTGACACAGAGTGTGGCTTGGCCCTGCCCGCTGCTCCCTCCTCACTAGCTGTGATTGACAGCAGCTGCCAATGGCTCCTGATGCTGTGTCTGAGCCAGTGAGCAGAGAGAGAGAGAGAGCAGCAATGCTGCTCTAGGGCACAGTGCTGAACCGACATTGGGCTGAGGTAAGTATAAAGGGGCGTGTGGGGGGGGGCTGTACACAGAAGGTTATTTTTACCTTAATGCAGAAATTTCCTTTTTCCCACCCTGCTCACCACCATTTTCACCTAGAAAAAAACGATGCATCCCTGCTCCTGTAGTCTCCTGGGATATCCTTGTCACAAACTGTATTGTCACATGGCCACCAGTGGGAAGACTTGGACACGAGTCATCAGGAGATGGTTGCAGAACCTGGAAGAAATGGCTGCCAGTGATGTCAGAGAAGAGGATGGTGGTTTGGGACCCAGAATGTGGCAGCAGATCAGCAGATTACAGTAGGACGATGCCAGATTTGTTCAGCAAGTGAGTGCTTTATTCTGTTGAGAAACTAGCTCAGGTAAGAGGAAATATTAAAACATTGAGAAGGGGGTGAAATTCCTCTTTAATTACATAAAACCAGAGCACCCAAAATGAAATTAAATAATTGCTGGGAAAACTGCAGTGCTACTGGCTCACTACTGCATATCTGGTGGTCCTCCTTTTTGGGAATATGTATTCTCCCTTCTTTCCTGCTGCAATACTCCTATAGCATGCAACTCAGAAACAGCTCTCTTCCTCCTACATCATGAATCCTGGAGCCCTATTTACAGACCCTTTACAGTCCACTGTATAATTGCTGCCAGGAAGGCCATTGCTACGGCATGGAAACAATCGGACCCTCCCAACAGAGTTACCTTCCTTCAAGATCTCAATACACAAACCCCTATACGAAATTATGTTTACAAAAAAAAATGGTGTACGCGATCTTTTGGAAACGATGGAATACCTGGCTACTCCATCCAGCGTGTACTGTCCGCTTGCAATAACGACTATAATTAACATACATTGACACCCCCCACCCCGCACTTACCAGTTCTAGTTTACCTTAAAGCAGTTGTATACCCGCACAGACATTTTTTTTTTTTTAAAACAAAAGAACCTGTAAGTCAAAGGCATAATGAGCTAGTATTGAGCGCATACCAGCTCATTATGAAATAATTACCTTAGAACGAGGCCTCGGCATCTGATTCCGGTCCATGCTGATGGAGCTGACATGTTCCCTTGGCGCTTCTTCCGGGTTCGTGGCTCTGGTGCTGTGAGTGGCCGGAGCTGAGATTATGTCACTCCCGCGCGTGGGAGTCTTCTTCCCGGCTAGGTCCGGCAGTGTCTGCCGGACCTTCAGCCGGGCCTTCACAGCGCATGCACCACTGAGGGACCCAGACTACCTGGTGCGTGACATACAAAGTGGTAGCTATACTCGCACCACCAGGAGCACAACCACTTCTCCAAACCACCATCAGCTCTGTGGCCAATTAGGTTTACACTTACAAATAATAAAGTACTCTTTTGAATGTGCATATGCTCGCCTTTGCCTAAGGCCACATTCACACTTGGGTGTTGCTGGAACATGGGCAAAAACGTGGATTTCTGCCCGTGTCTGTCAGACTTCCCACTTACCAGACCGGTGAGTCCGCTTGGGCAGAGGGTAGGCTCCCTTACGTATCCGACTCGCGGCTCCTGGTAGAGCAGACAGGAGGCACCAGAGTGCGGAGTGGTATGAGACCCTAGTGCAGTAGTCCAGGTGCCGGAAGAGAGGTGATCCTCAAGCAGCAGGTAGTAATCAGGAGCACAGGCAACAGATGCTGAGCAGGAGCAAGGCAGGCAGGTCACAACACAGGCAGGGTTCGGCAACAGGCGGGCGGCAGAGGTACAAAAGGAGCAGGCAGAAGCGGAGTCAATCAAGCCGGGGTCATTTACAGGCAGAAGTCAGGGGAATCCAATAGGCAAGCCGGGTCGTCAGGAGATCAGTACACAGGAACACAGGAACACGGAAAAGGCAACGGGAACTATGGCACAGGAGCTGTTGATCAGGCAGCACCAAGCAGAGTGTGCAGCAGGCCTAAGTAGACTGATTAGCGCCAAACGCCGCGCACGCCCCCGGACACCGGCACGCATACCAGCACCCTCAGGAGCATGCAGACCAGCGCCCACGCGCACACGCATCCGGGCACCACCGCGCACACCAGGGTCAGCCGGACCATACACACCAGTGCTCACAGAAGCGCACACACAGGAATGCGCGCACCGACGCGCACCGGCGCCCAACCAGGTAACCTCTCTGACAGTGTCTCTGCAAGCGTACTAAAACACGCGATGCACTTGCGGTGCCATTATTTCTTAATGGTACCCCAAACACAGGTAGCAGTCGCAGGTTTTGCTACATGTTTTCTGTGCAACAAAATATGCACAACGCAAAACACACTTGGCTCATGTCCAAAATTCTGTACATGAGCTTCTGTACCACATTTTTGGAGCTAAGGGAGGCCCATTCAAATGAATGATACCTCTCAAAAAATGCAATGTGGATTATGAAAAATATTCTGGCTACCACCACTAGTCTGAAAGTCCCTCTAACTATATCTTTTACCCAGAGGGGGACGTGTTCCAGCTCTATCCTGTCTTCATGATTCAATGTGTTGCACATAGAACTGGACTGGATTTGAAATATATATGTGTAGCAGCCGGCCCAGGCTGGGGAAGGGGTTAAACATTTTTGGCTCAGTTGCCGGGGCTTTGGTTTTGGCGGGCCCACCTGTGATATAAATAGGGAGGACAGCCAGCATCAGAGACAGCATGGGCGTACTGACCGGGGTTGGAGAATGGAACGAGGACACCTGTGAGTGCAGTGTGGCACTGAAGGTACAAGGAGTCACGGACAGCATCCAAGCCATGGACAATGCCTATAAGGACTCTGACCTCACGGAGGCATGCCTGGGCCACTACGCAATTTTAGTTAGGTTCAGGGGTCTTGTAATAACAGAAAGAATTCCTCGCTATGGAATAGATAAAATTATGCAGCTGCCTGCACCAGATAGACTACCGAAAGTAGAATATTGAGTGACTGAATGAATAGTGGTGTGGTGCTGCTAGTGTTAATCAGTAAAAATTGAAAACCGAACTACAATGCACCTACCCCTAAGTGTATACATAAACGTGTTGATAATGTGGCCGTGTTCAATGGTAAAGTTAGGTGTTGGAAAGCTCCAGGGGGCAGAGTGAAATGCGTTGGAGGCATGGCCTGGTCGGAGTCCAGGCTGAGTTTGCCACTCCATTCACTGCAGTAGGACACCATAGATGTGCATCTTCCAGGGGTTACCCTCCCTTTTTTAATCACATGACACTCTCAGACACGACCAATCACTACCCGCAAACTTTTTGAAGACCCCGTGTAGTAATTTGAAATTGTAATCCTGATGGACAGAGATGGAGGAACTATGAGTCAGTATGATATTTTTAACCACTCATCCTCTGAGAAGATGCAGCCTAAATCCTTCTCCCACTCCACGAGGTCAATCTTCCCCCACAAAAGGCCATAAAAGACCCAGAGGGCATGATCAGTTATTTCAGAGGCTACACATAAATAATCAAATTGCATAGGAGACATGAGAGACAATCCCTAGATTTCACAGATTTTTTTTGAATACCCCCATTCCCCATTACATCAAAACAATTTTCAGCAATAATCATGAAATTAAACTAATACCACAAATAGGCAGAACAAATTGGGACACTGAAGATTTTATTAAACTGAGTGCTGTATAATTAATGATGTTGGTATAAGAAAAAAATGAAAAAATGAAAATTTTAATTTTAATAATGGCGGACACAGTGACAATATGCAGGGAACAAACTGGCAATTGTTATGATATCTGGGCAACAGACAAGAAATCTTAACAATATGCAGGAAACAGATGAGCAGTCATGACAATACACAAGCAACTCCCCCAGTACCAATGCAGCCATCCCTATAAATATATTTTTACCTCTAAGAAAAAAACCTCTCCATGCAACAAAGATCTCCCTTAATTTCGCTACAACAGCAGGCAGCATCTAAACCAATTACAAAATCATGAGATGAGATCATGGCCAAAGACAGAGGTCAGGGCAAGTGGCACACAGTATTCATGGTCATAGGTAAGTCAAGTTGTCAAACACAGTTAGAATCTGCAGCAGGAAATCAAAGCGCCAGTTCAGAGAACCTAGAGCCTAGGAAGACAATCACAGTTGAGGTCTTTGCTCATGTAGCTTTCTGGAGCTGAGAACTTCTTATCAAGCACTTAGGGCCCAGAGCTTTGCGCTGGTGGTAGTGCCTGCCACCTAGCTCCCTATCTGTTGTGCCCTGCCTGCTATGTTACCTTTCATTTGAATTTATCATTGCTAACCCTCTCCTTATACCTTGACTACTTTTTTGCAGTGACGCCTGACATCATCTCAGTTTGTTTACTGGATTATGCTTGCCCACTACCTGCTCTGATCTCGGAATTGTTTACTGGATTATGCTTGCCCGTTACTTGCCTTATGCTTAGCCTTAAATCTGTATTTTTATACTATGCTTGCCTGTTTCCTGTCTTAACCTTGGATTATCCCAGGATTATGCCACCAGTCACTGTCTTCTGCCTGACTAGTCCAGAGACTCCATGTACCCTCCCCTGCAAGTTATTGGAAATGAAAAGGGTATGGAGGCCCGGGTCCTGCCCTGGGGACATGTACCAATGCAATTTTTTTTTTTTTTAAAAAGATTGTTTTTAACGGAGCAGTGATTTTAATGCTGCTTAAAGTAGAACAATAAAAATGAAAAAAATCATTTAAATAATAGTGCCTGGGGGTCCTCTAATGCCACCTACACACAGTCGGATTTTCCGACGACAAAATGTTCGATGGGAGCTTGTTGTCGGAAATTCTGACAGTGTGTAGGCAGACATTTTCCGTCTGAATTTTCAACAAACAAAATTTGAGATCTGGATCTCAAATTTTCCGACAACAAAATCCGTTGTCGTAAATTCCGATCCTGTGTACACAATTCCGACGCACAAAGTTTCACACATGCTCGGAATCAAGCAGAAGAGCCGCACTGGCTATTGAACTTCATTTTTTTGGGTTCAATGTATGTGTTGTACGTCACCGCGTTCTTGACGTTCGGAATTTCTGACAAGATTTGTGTGACCGTGTGTATGCAAGACAAATTTGAGCCATCATCAGTTGGCACTACAGTGAGCAAGCCTTATGTGAAGAAGACAAAAGAGGGTTGCCAGCCAATAATGATCCTTCTCCTTGATGCTACAAATTCTTGGGTCCTTTCGCAAGCAGAATAAGGGACCTCACGCACTGCAAGTTTGCGGAGGCATGAAAAGCAGAGTCCTCTGAGTCACTGAGGATTACAGTATCTGGAACTTCCTCCTCCCAGCCACGTAGTACTCCCAAGGTTTCTGGGGACTGAAAATCATCACGTGAGGTTTGACGTATATCTTCCTCTGCTTCTATGCCTCCAAAACTGCCTCCTTCTCTTCGTCCTCTCTCTCCTCTTGTGTCTTCTGTGGCATCCCAAGAATGGTGTCTGCATAAAGCGGGCCTTGAGAGGAAAGGAAGTCCTCTTCTTCCTCCCGCTGCTCTGCCTCTAGCGCCCTGTCCATAATGCCATGCAGAGTATGCTCAAGCAGGAACACAAGAGGATTGTGTCACTGATGCATGCATTGTCACAGCTCATCATCCTTGTCGCCTCCTCAAACGGTGACAGTACAGTGCATGCATTATTTATTAGCAGTCATTGGCGTGGGGAAAAAAGCCAAGCTGGCCAGAGTCTGTCCTTGTGCCATACTTACACAGGAACTCATTGATGGCCCTCCACTTCATGTGCAGCCACTGCACCATTGCTAACGTTGAGTTCCACTTGGTGGGCATGTCACAAATTAGGCAATTTTAGGGGCTGGTGGAATTCTCGCTGATTGTCAGCTAACTGAACACCGGCTGTGTACAAACGCCTGAAATGGCTAAGACTCTTCTGGCCCGCCTTAGAAGATCCTGCAAACCTGGGTACCTGTTTAAGAAATGCTGCACCACCAAATTGAGGACATGTGCCAGGCATGGCACATGTGTCAACTTTCCCTGTCGAAGGGCGAACAGAAGGTTAGTGCTATTATCGCACACCACCATTCCTGGCTCAAGCTTCCGTGGCATGAACCACCTCTGGACCTGCCCCTGCAGAGCTGAAAGAATCTCTGCTCCGGTGTGGCTCCTGTCCCCTAGACAGACCGGCTGAAGCACTTCATGGCATCTTTTAGCCTGACTCATTGAATGGCCCCTTGAACACTTAGGGGGTACTGGTGGTTCATAGGACAAATTAGCAGAGGAGGGCATGGAGGAGGAAGAGGAAGGGGTAGAGTCTACAGATCTTGCATCATCACCACCAGCTGTATGGAGATGTGGCAGCAGAAAAAGCTCCAGCACTGAGCCCTGTTCTGCATCCTACCTAGTAGCAAGCAGAGTTACCCAGTGTGCTGTGAGCAAAATATATTTTCCCTGACCATGCTTGCTGGACCACATGTGGACATGTGGACCTTGCTGCTCACTGCCTTGCCCAACAATGCAAAACATTGCCTTCCACGTGCTAGTACAGAGCTGGAATGGCCTTACGTGCAAAGAAATAGCGACTGGTAACCTGCCATTGTGGTACAGCACATTCTGCAAATTCACAGGAGGGGGCAGAATCCACCAGACGGAAAGGCAGGAGTTGTAAAGCCAGCAATTTGGACAAGCTGGAATTTAGACACTGGGCATGTGGGTGGCAGGGAGTATATTTTTTTTTATGGAAAATATCCAACCAGAAAACAAACCTTTTCTAGGATTTAGTGTTTATTTGGCTTCTTTAAGGTTTTCTTATGCCCTGTACACACGATCGGACATTCCAACAACAAAACCGTGGATTTTTTTCAGAAGGATGTTGGCTCAAACTTGTCTTGCATATACAGGGTCACACAAATGTTGTCGGAAATTCCGAACGTCCAGAACGCGGTGACGTACAACACGTATGACGGGACTATAAAAAGGAAGTTCAATAGATAGTGCGCCACCTTTGGGCTCCTTCTGCTAATCTCGTGTTTATCTCGTGTTAATAGAAGTTTGGTGAGACGCTTTTCAGCCTCGTGCTTTTCAGTTCGTTTCTGCTTGTCAGTTTGTGCTTGTGGGTTCGTATCTGCTCTTCAGTGCGTGTTGTCAGTTTGTTCCTGTCTTTCAGTGCGTTCTATTTAATAGTTTGTATCTGTTTTTCAGTGCGTTCTTGTCCGCTTGTTTCTGATTTTCAGATCGTTCTTCTCAGGTTCTTTCTGATTTTCAGTGCGTTCTGTTAGTTCGTTCTGACCAGCCGACCGTTTTCTAGCCATGTTGCGGGTACATACTCGTCGCAGAGTTTGTGCTTTGCAAGGGCTTGGTGTTGGAGTTCTTACTTTGACCCAAGTCCAGTCCATGAACAGGGAGAGGAGGAGTTAATGGACGAAGAATTGGTTGCTCCAGCGTGACCAATTCTCTCATATGCCTTTGTTGCGGGAGATCTGGGAGAATAATCCTGATGGTTTCAGGAATTATCTCCAGATGACGGACCCCGTTTTTTACCGTCTGTTGGCTTTGCTGTCCCCTTATATTACCAAGCAGGACACCTGCATGCGGCAAGCCATCACTCCCGAACAAACTCGTCACCACCTTGTGGTACTTGGCGATGGGGAGAAGTCTGCAGGACATCAAGTTCTCGACTGGGATCTCTCCCCAGGCTCTGGGGATCAGTATTCCAGAGACCTGTTCTGCCATTATTCATGTCCTGCAGAAGGACTATATTAAGGTAAGTTTTATCCTTTAACATCACATTCTATGTATTTAATGTTTGCTAATGTATTGTATTTATTTCATCATTCCATAATTACCATGATTGTAATATGCTGTGAATGTCCTCTTTGTCCTCATGCATGCTGGAAGCTTTTACTGCTCCTTTTTTTTCCTTTATGCATATTTGCCTTCACTAACCTCCCCAGCATGCTATCCTGGGCCCATACACACCTAGCCTAGTCACTTAACAATGTATTTTGTGAGAAAAATATTGACTCGCGCTCAAAGCAAAAAACTAACATCTGTATGACTGGAAAAAGAGTACTCAGCCGATAATAAGTAAATATTGTGAAAACATATGATAAATGTGACAAGCTTGATATTAGATTGAAAAATTGATCCCACTTCCCCTAAAAGGAATATATTCAATAGCAAATCAAATTCGTACATAAACCGTAAGGGATAGCGGTGTATATAAAGGGTAATGTCTTAATTTGAAGAATAATATGAAAAAAAAGGGGGAGGGGAAAGTCCATATACAAAAAACACCCTGCAAGTGCTGTGGTAATGCAAAAAAAAGCGTCCAATTAAAATGAAATCCCAGACGTGTGGGTCCACCACCGTAAATGAAGTGACTGGCCGCTTACCGGAACCCCATGACCCCCCGTTACAGAGGGTCTAAATGGGCATTGTAGTCATGCTGCTCGGATAACTCTGGAACTGGAATGATGACCGGATTGGAACCTCTCAAACTGTATTGGGGCTGTATAGCGAATGGATCTGTCTCCATGTGTTCATCTCTAGAGCACTCTGGAACTCAAACTTTGGAACCCCCCCCCCCCCCCCCCAACCGCTAGGTCAGCCGATACCAATCCTCTATCTGCTGACTTTGCCAAACCCATACACACTATACCTACCTCATTTGTGGTCAGATTTATGGATGAATTCACCAAAACATGTAGGGCAAGGGCCTGCCTGAATACTTTCAAGTGGTACTGTTTCAACTTTTGTTCTATTATCTTGATAGGTAATTGCAGAATGTAAAAATGTGCTTCAATTAGGACAGTGTGTATTCCTATTTTTGTATTATGACACTTCTTACCTGTCCAGTGGGCTGCCAATAGGAATGAACCGAACACCCCCAGTTCGGTTCGCACCAGAACATCCGAACATGCCAAAAAGTTAGTTTGAATATGTGAACACTGTTAAAGTCCATGGGACTCGAATGTGAAAAGTCAAAAGTGCTAATTTTAAAGGCTTATATGCACGTTTTTGCCCTAAACAGTGTTTGGGGACCGGGTCCTGCCCCAGGGGACATGTATCAATGCAAAAAAAGTTTTAAAAACGGACGTTTTTTCGGGAGCAGTGATTTTAATGATGCTTAAAGTGAAACAATACAAATTAAATATTCCTTTAAATATCGTGCCTGGGGGTGTCTATAGTATGCTTGTAAAGTGGCGCAGTTTTCCTGTGTTTAGAACAATACCACAGCAAAATGACATTTCTAAAGGAAAAAAAGTCACTTAAAATTGCTTGCGGCTGTAATGTATTGTTGGGTCCCGGCAATATACATGAAAATCATTGAGAAAAACGGCATTACAGACCATTACAAGGATCTTTGGGTCTGGTATGGTTATTAAGGGGAACCCCGCACCCAAATTAAAAAAAAATGGCGTGGGGGGGGCCCCAGGCACTATATACTCTGAACAGAAGTATATATACTATACGGCCTGCAGAAAATTGGGCCTTAGGTGTTGGTGGTGCCAGAACACTGTAACCCCTCACAGTTATGCTTGTTGGGCGCAGGAATGGGCCCTGCTATGAAATATTTGATCAAGAATTGTAATTACATGCCTCTGTTAAACAGGGGCAGAAAAATTGGGCCTTAGGCAGTGGTGGTGGTGCCACAATACTGTAACCCCTCACAGTTACGCTTGGTGGGTTCAGGAACGGGCCCTGTTATGAAATATTTGATCAAAAATTGTAATTACATGCTTCTGTTAAACGGACAGAAAAATTGGGCCTGAGGCAGTGGTGGTGGTGCCACAACACTGTAACCCCTGAGTTACACTTGTTGGGCGCAGGAACGGGCCCTGCTGTGAAATGCTGTGTCCTCTCCTTACACTGAATCATACAAGATAATAATGGTGTTGTTGTAACTTGACACACAAAACAACAAAAAATATTAGGGAGATCACTATAAAAAAAAAGTAGATCACTACAAAAAAAAAAAAAGATTATTCTGGAGATCTTGCGAAAAAAAACAAACAAAAACAAAGACTATTCAGGAGATCACGAGAAATAATAAGAAATCCGTTTGTCAGAACTCTGTGTGAATATCAGCAGCAAAGCAACTTCATTATTCTAGCATTATAAAGAAGAAGAGAATGCGCTGCATTGAAAGATTTCAAAATTTGCAGCATGACGAATGTGCTATCTCCATTACGAACGCTAGTCTTACAAGACTGCGCGCTTCCGTCTCGTACTTGAATCTGAGCATGCGTGGAATTTGGTGCATCGGACTTGTGTACACACGCTCGGCATTTCCGACAACAAAGTTTTTGATTGGAAAATTTGAGAACCTGCTCTCAAACATTTGTGTTCGGAAATTCCAACAGCAAATGTCCGATGGAGCATACACACGGTCGACCTTTCAGACAACAATCGTGTGTACGTGTCATTAGGATGCCAATATACTGTATAACTGAATGTCAATGATGGAAGTCAATATTGGCTAGGAAGAGGCAAGGCTGTAAATAGGTGGTTGCAGTGGCTGCATGGAGTCACAGAACTCAGAAGACAAAGAGAAGTATTGGTTTCATGAAGGATATCCATATGGAATCAGAGTGACAGCTGAAACTGAAATGACACAGATACTGGACCCTATTATAACTCGTAGTCACACGAGAAGAGGCACTAGATGAATCCAGAAGCCAAGGTGGTGCTGCTAACATTTAAAAGGACTGTGGATTCAAGGGTTCAGGAGAATTTCTCTTTCAAGGGAAGCAGAGACAAAGTTATAAGCTGCACTAGGGTCAATTAATTAATGCTTCCACTGTGAATGCAACTGATGAAAATGAAAGGAGGTTTAAATGGAGGGGGGGACACATGGAAGAGAGTGACAGTCTAGCAAGCCCCCCCCCCCCACAGGAGCACAGGAGCACTAGATGTGAAATGTGCTGAAGTACTGGAAACCTCAAGTGGACACAAGGACACTCAGAAACAAGAGATGATTTCTGGAGCCGCTAAACCTTTAAGATGACACTCGTCGGTGGATTGGCTGCCGTGCTAGCCACTGATTGACTGCATGCCATCAGCCTTGCACAGGTGAGTGTGGCACTTTTCAAGCAAAATTGCAAACTTGAGCATGAATAGTGGCTGTTAGATGAGAATCATAAAAGGGTATTCTGAATGCAAATAATGAGTGTTTTTTCACACAGAGATTTTCCAAAGCGTTAGAAAATAGTTTCTGGTAGCATGGAGACTCAGGAGAAGTTAAGCAAGTCTCTCACTACCTATTGCTTTTAATAGGACAGCTGCTCTTCTATGGCTACTCATTGACATTAGCCACTTGCCTTAATAAAGCTAGGTGACAAGTCTAAAGCCTCGTATACACGATTGGATTGTTGGCAGACAAAGCGCCAGACTTTTTTCTGAAGGGCGTGTGCCGTGAACTTGTCTTGCATACAAACGGTACACAGTTGTCGGCCAACAAACACGAACGTAGTGTTGTACTAGACGTACTACGAGCCGCTAAAGAGGAAGTTCAATTGTCAGGCACCACCCTTTGGTCTCCTTCTGCTAATTTTGTGTTAGTAGAAGTTTGGTGAGTGTTGATTTGTGCTTTTCATTTCGCACTTTTCATTTCACGCTTTTCATTTTGGGCTTTTCATTTCGTACTTTTCAGTTCGTTTCTGAACGGCTGTTCATCAACCAGCCATGTTGCGGAATCGGGGGAGATAACGTGTTATTATTGGCCTTGGAGTTATTGCTTTGACCCAAGTCCAGTCCAGGAACAGGAGGAGGAAGATTTACTGGACCAAAAATTGGTTGCTTTATTAATCGTGACCAATTATGTCATATGCCTTTGCTGCAGGAGCTCCAGGAGAATAATCCGGATGATTTTCGGAATTATCTCCGGATGGCGGACCCCTGCTTGAGGCAGGACACATGCATGAGGCTTTTATTTTATTTTTTGGTTGAATAATGATTTGATTTGTTATATTTTCTATATTTTTGGATGCATAGAATGCACTTTTTGGTTAAATCCTATTGGCAGATAGCATGTCTAATTTTATTTGTTTTCTTTTTTTAATGCGTTAATGTGTTTTACTTCAAATGACAGTTTGGGAGTAGGCAGTTACATTTTAAAAAATACAATGTAAAATTAACAAGGGACACCAACATAGTTGTATCTTTGATCTTAAAAACTATGGGATAATGGTGTTGTGGTAACCTGCAGCAAAAAAAAAATAACAAGCATAATAATATTATTCTTGATATCACCAGAAAAAAAAAGCCTTTGAAAATTTGTTTGCCATAACTCCATCAGTATCACCAGCAAAGCAGCTGCATTATTATGGGAGAATGTGTGCTGCATTTCGAGATTTCATAATTTGCTACTTCACGAATGTTAATTCTCCATTACGAACATCCTTGCTTCTGAGCATGAGTGTTTGTACTTTGTACTTTTGTGTGACGGGCTTGTGTACACGCGATAGGAAAATCTGACAACAGACCGTTGTCCGCTGAAAATTTACTAGCCTGCCATCCAACATTTGTTGGCGGAAAGTTGGCCAACAATTGTCTGATGGAGCGTACTAACGGTCGAATTTTAGGCAATCAGTCTGTCATCACACAATTCCCAGACAAAAATGTGATCATGTGTATGAGGCTTAATTCAAAATCCCCAAGATAGGGCACATAGAGCCTGTTCAATGCAAATCCCCCCCCCCCCCCCCCCCCAACCTGGAAAGCCCAGGTGCTGCGCCTAGCTGCTTTTAGACATGAATGGCTGTGCACAGTTGTACACTGGGTATATGCCAGTGCATATGCACAAAATAAAGAACATTTTCTATTATTTGCATACATTACATTGAACGTGCTCAGGCGTCCACGTGCAAGAGCCCATAATGTTAGTGGCAGAGTGTCTGCTTAGTGCATAGCCATACGCATTTATATAAACAAGTATGCAGTGACCAGCATCTAATGTCTGTAGCCAGCTTTGAACCACTACCTTTAATAATCTGCTAAACATTAATCAGTGGACAGATTGCGATATCTGTTCCACCTGTCAAGCATTTGCTCCCAAAGACAAAGCAAAGTGCAGGAGTTTCATACATTTCTATGCTGGAGTAAGGCTGTGGGTTATATTGTAGAAGTGACCCTGCTGCTATACTGCTGCCCAATTGTTTATTTACACAGTCCTTTTTCTGTGTTGTGTAGCAATGTAGGATATGAGGGAGAAAACACTGAGAATAGCAGGGAACTAGGAGATGAATATTTCCGGAAGTGATGGGTTACCATCAGACTTCAATGATTCCTCCTTAACAGAGCAGTGTTTAGTGGTGTGGGCAGAGGGAGGGATAAGTATTTATTATTTTTTAACAACAGCTTTCATGCAATTTAATTTTATTGACAACTTTATTTTAATCTTATTTTGAAGGGTGAGCATGCCTATGTTAGATGGGGTGGATCGCACATTAAACAAGCATTATTCTACTTGTTAGGAATCTTTTTGTATTATCATTCATGCTGGAATTGTTTGTAGTTGTTTAAGAACTGTGCCTGACTGCAAACCCTTTTTGCACAATCATTTTGTCCTGAACACCACACTTAGGCTGTGTTCACACTGATCCGTCATGAAAGTCGCATAACTTCTGATCCAACTTTGCCCTGTGACTTCATATCCGACTTCCATGTGACTTCACTGAACGGGATCCGCCTTTGATCCGACCATACCAGGCCTTTTGAGTCTGGTATGAATTTTAAGGGGGCCCCCCAAAATCCATACCAGACCCTTATCCGATCATACAACCCAGCAGGTCAGAATGGGGGGGGACAAGCAAGCGCCCCTCCTTCCCTCCTGGATTATACCAAGCCACATGCCCTCAACATGGGGGTGGGGCTCTGCATCCCCCCACCCGAAAGCATTTTGTCCCCATGTTAATGGGGACAAGGGCCTCTGCCTGACAACCCTGGGCAGTGGTTGTGGGGGTCTGCAAGCAGCGGGCTTATCGGAATTTAGAAGCCCCCTTTAATAAGGGGGCCCCCAGATCCCTGCCTCCCCATGTGAATGAGTATGGGGAACATTGTACCCCTACCCATTCACCCCAAAAAAAGCAGTGTAATGTAAATAAAAACAAGAGACAGTTTTGACAAATACTTTATTAAAAGTGAAGAATGTCCCCCATCATAGCTCCAACATGTCTTCTTCCTCCGGTCTTTTCCTCCGCTGCTGTCTTCTCCGCCACCGACTCGGTCATTCTTGTGTTATCTGCGGTGTTTGCCAGTTCTTATACAGCCATGAGGAGTAGCCATTCAGTCACGTCACCATGAGACCCCGCCCCTTGTGACGGCACAAGTCGCATGCCACAAGTCGGATCAGTTAAGATGATGATCCCGACTGCAAATCAGTGGGCTAAAATCTTGCCCAAGTTGGACCAAAGTAGTATAGGAAGCATTTTCAAAGTCGGACCAGTTAAGACGGCTCTCTATGGGGACCAGTGTGGACCGGCGCTTAATTAAAACTTTATTTTGTGTCCCTTATACTTTTTTCCTCTACGAAAAACCTGTTTTTTACCACGCTTCAGCCCCGGAAGATTTTACCCCCTTCCTGACCAGAGCACTTTTTGCAATTCGGCACTGCGTTGCTTTAACTGACAATTGCACGGTCGTGCAACGTTGCACCCATTGCAATAAGCGTATATTGATTGCTTTGCGCAAAAGTTATAGTCTACAAAATAGGGGCTAGATTTATGGCATTTTTATTATGATTTTTTTTTTATTAGTAATGGCAGCGATTTTTATCGTGACTGCGACATTATGGCGGACACTTTTGACACTATTTTGGGACCATTTTTAATTTTTAATTATTTCTTTTTACTAGTAATGGTGGCAATCTGCGATTTTTATCAGGACTGCGACATTATGACGGACACATCGGACACTTTTGACACTATTTTGGGACCATTGTCATTTATACAGTGATATAAAAAATGCACTGATTACTGTGTAAATTACACTGGCAACGAAAGGGTTAACCATTAGGAGGCAATGAAGGTGTTAAGTGTGTCCTAGGGAGTGATTCTAACTGTGGGGGGTGGGCTTCAAGTCACATGACAGCGATCACTGCTCCTGATGACAGAGAGCAGTGATCTCTGTCATGACACAAGCCAGAATGGGGAAATGCCTTGTTTACATAGGCACTTCCCCGTTCTGAGGCTCCGTGACACCGCTGGACCCACGGGCAGGTCACTCTGTACGCAGCTGGCGTGCTTGCTATCCCCGCCTCTTAAAAGGGACGTACAGGTATGCCCATTTGACAACCACCGCCGTTGTGCCAACGTATATCGGCGTGCAGCGGTCGGCAAGTGGTTATGTCCTAATTTATAGATGTACCTAATATTGTGATTATTAACCACTTGCCGACCGCCGCATGTACATATTTGTCGGCAGAATGGCACAGACAGGCAAATGGGCGTACAGGTACGTGCCACTGGCGCGAGCTCTGTGAGTGAGTGTGATCGCGGGTACTGCGGATACCCGCAATCGTCTCACGGAGAGGAAGAACAGGGAAATGCTGATGTAAACAAGCATTTCCCATTTTGCCTAGTGACACTGACACTGATCACTGCTCCCTATAATCGGGAGCAGTGATCAGTGTTGTGTCACACGTAGCCCCTCCCCCCACATTTAGAACACATCTCTAGGACACATTTAACCCCTGCAGCGCCCCCTCCTGGTTAACCCCTTCACTGCCAGTCACATTTACACAGTAATCAATGCATTTTTAATCGCACTGTTCGCTGTATAAATGTGAATGTTCCCAAAATAGCACCAAAGGTCCCAGTCACAATAAAAATCGGTGATCGCTGCCATTACTAGTAAAAAAAAAAAAATTATTAATAAAAATGCCATCAAACTATTCCCTATTTTGTAGACGCTACAACTTTTGTGCAAACCAATCAATAAACACTTATTGCGATTTTTTTTTTTACCAAAAATATGTAGAAGAATACGTACCGGCCTAAACTGAGGAAAAAAAAAACATTTTTTATATATTTTTGGGGATATTTATTATAGCAAAAAGTAAAAAATATAGCTTTTTTCAAAATTGTCGCTCTTTTTTTGTTTATAGAGCAAAAAATAAAAATGCAGAGGTGGTCAAATACCACCAAAAGAAAGCTCTATTTGTGGGAAAAAAAAGGACGTCATGTCGCACAACCGCGCAATTGTCAGTTAAAGCAACGCAGTGCCGAATCGAAAAAAGTGCTCTGGTCTTTGGCCAGCCAAATGGTACGGGGCTTAAGTGGTTAATTATGTTAAATTTCCTCTATATACTGGGGATTATTTGCTAAAGAAAAAATCCAGCATCTTCACAAAACATTTCTCAAAAAACTGTAGTGTACAGTGAAATGAAGAGCTTCCTGGATTTGTTACTTAAAGAACAAGTCTACTCTCATTAGGCACCTATTACGCCAGGTTGTTGAGGTAATGCACCATGTGTGCATTGGTGCATTCATTTTGAATGACACCCCAACGCACCTTTGCTGCAATACAAGAACAGAGCTGGGGCTGTCAATCAGCTGCAGATCTCTCCCCGTCACCTTTTTTCTCTTGGTGTCAGGAAAACATGTCAGAGTGATTTATGGTAATAAATGAAGGAGCAGACATAAATGACATTTAGTGCTCTTAATTGAGACACACTCAAGAGGGATATGCTTTGTTCATATTTCATGTCTGAGGTTTACTACCTCTTTAAGTTGGTATACCCCGAAAATGTGTGGGTTGTGGTATATGGCATTGTAAATGAAACTTGGAAGAGAACTATGGGTCCCCTCCCCCCTTTATACTTACCTAGGTGGATGCAGCATGGGACCGATGCTGCATCTGTCCCCTGGGATCTCTACACTGAGAACCGAGCCATCAAATACCGTCTTAGGACCATTAGGAGAAGCCCAGCCAAACGACCTCAGGCTAGACTTTTCCTTTAAATGTACAATAAATCCACCCTCCCTTGACCTTCTGTAACTATTTCTGCTATAAACCCTCCACTCAAAGTGTTTACTTATTACTTTGTTTACAACCTTCGACTACGACCCTCTGTGCAGAGGTATAGGGCCATCACTTGAATGTCTGCACAATTGATTAATGTAATTTTAATGAAATTTACCCCTCTTCAATTCAGATGTTGCTTTATGATTTATAATGGATTCAGCACAGTTCCATGAATTGTGTAAGGCCCCTTTCACACATGCTGTCCAATCAGGTCCACCTGTCTGTTTTTCAGGCGGACCTGATCAGACGCGCCATTCACCTCTATGGAGCGACGAATGTCAGCTGTGACATGTCCGCTGACATTCGCCGATATCCGATCCGCCAAATCCAGACAGATGGAGACCCTATTTTCCATCCGTCTGGCGGATCGGATTGGATGGAATTGGATGAAAACGGACAGGTGGATCCATTTTCATGCGATCTCCCATAGAGGACAGCGGGGCTCTGACAGGTCCGTCTCAGCACAGTGAGCGGAGATGGACCTGTCACCCGCCTGCTCAGCGGAGATCAACAGATCAATCTCCCACTGAGGAAGGATCTGTCAAAACGGACATGCCCTGTGTGAAAGGGGCCTTAGGGTTACATCCAAACACTTTGCCTGAACCCATGGTGCAGCTTCTATATGTTCCAGCAGGGATGCCCTTTAAATGGCATTCTGTGCAAGATTTGTTTCCTGACGCCTTCATGGCAGCACACACTGGGGTTGTGACGCCGCCTCAACAACCTGACAGGATTGGATAGCTATAATAGTTGAAGACAAGCAGAAAAAAAGAGCAGCGCCGCTCTAAGGGTAGTAGTGTGTATAAAAGACTTTAATAATGTTTAAAAAATGCACTCACATTTAGGCTGATAAAAACAGGCATGTAGTGTTACTCTTTGACATCATGAGATCACATCCGGTGGACCGCTGGGCTGTGGAGGAGTCATTCTCAGTCAGAGCCTCAACCCTAGACCACCCAACCTAAGCAAATAAGACATGGAAATCGCAAACGTACAAATACCACCAGGACTGCAATGCCCCCCAGCACAACTAAGTCCACCATAAATCATTCAGTTACCCCCATCACTCCACGCAACCCTTCTCCACCAGACACCAGTGCCATTGCTGTATCCAGTTCTCTGCCTCGTACCATAGGCTCACCCCCAACAACCACACAAGCTCATCCAGTTAATTCAGACACCACAGACCCTTCATTCACCCTTGAGCCTTCTTTTTTAGCCAAACCCCCCCCAACCTGCCCAAAAAAGAAAATTAGGAGAAGAGGCAGACGAGGGGGGAGAAGAAGACACATGGAAAAAAGAGAAGCTAGCCAAACAATAAAAATCTGCAATTTATCCTCACTAACCCTCAGCCTTGAAGATACGTCACTACTTAGCAAAGGCCTCAACTTTGCCCCCTCAGTAAACCCCTTTACCTTTTTCAGAGACTTCAATAAATTCATCTGAGACCTAACTGTAAAAATGTTTTTCAACATTAAAGCCACAGAAAATCCCATCACAGACCCTACATTCATTGAATCCTGTGATGACCCCACCACTGACAACACAATGGATACTTCCTGCCTAGCTCTCCTTGAAGACCTATACACCGGAGATGGCGAAACAGATGCCTTTTCACCATACTTCACTCAACTTCTTTCCACCTCCCCAACCATTCAACATACCTCCTTCCGCCCCAAATCCATCTTTAACCCTACCCATGTTAAAGGCCTATATTTACAAAGTTTTTATCAAGTAGTCTTCTCTGAAATCAAACGCCTGTGTAACCAGACCCCGACCCCCACACATAACCACAATCTCTCATTCCCTGAAAGGGCTTGTCTGAAGGCCCTATCCAACCATACAGACTACATTATAAAAACAGCTGACAAAGGAGGTGGAATTGTCATTCAAAACAGAGACGCATATGTCAATGAGGCTCACAGACTTCTGTCAGATGACAACACCTACAAAAAACTATCAATAAGGAGCAGCGCTGTGAAAATAATGGTTTGTATGATAAAGCCCAAATAAACTGAGTGAATATTAAACCCAAGGTTTAAATTAATTAATGAAAAAAGTTCATAATGAAGTTCATATTAAACCAATAAGAATATAAAGTCCTATCCGGAATCAATTTCAGATAAGTAGATGATGTGAAGAAACGTAGATACAAGCCCCAATCGACAAGTGGGAATGCAAATAAATTAAATATGTCCTTCACCGCACCACTGTGGTAATAGTAGGAATGCGCGCTTACCAAACGGCAAGCTTGGGGGAGCTTGCGACCTTAACCCGGTCGAGGCCTTTCTGGAATGGAGACACCAACACACCACTTCCGCTTGAGATAAGCACGCTGTCCACCAAATATCAAGTAATCACTGTACTGTGGAGATATTACCCCCTAGCTATTTGTGCATGATGGCTTCTCTTTTTAATTTCCTCCAAGAAAAACTATGGAACTCCTCTGTACAATTGCAAATACATGTGAAAGTCACAAGCCAAAAACAAGGTGCTTCTTGGTTGTCTCCTTTTTCTGTGTACAGTTCAGCGTGGAGGATCCTTCTTTAACTCTCAAGGAAGCTTTACATCTCCGGGATACCCAGGGAACTACAGTCCAAACATGAATTGTAACTTCACCATCACAGCTCCTACGTTTTATGTGTTGATCTTATCTTGGCCTCTTGCTCTTCTGACTTTTGCTTCAAAAGTCAGAATAGCAAGAGGCCAAGATAAGATCAACACATAAAACTTAGGAGCTGTGATGGTGAAGTTACAATTCATGTTTGGACTGTAGTTCCCTGGGTATCCCGGAGCTGTAAAGCTTTCTTGAGAGTTAAAGAAGGATCCTCCACACTGAACTGTACACAAAAAAAGGAGACAACCAAGAAGCACCTTGTTTTTGGCTTGTGACTTTCACATGTATTTGCAATTGTACAGAGGAGTTCCATAGTTTTTCTTGGAGGAAATTAAAAAGAGAAGCCATCATGCACAAATAGCTAGGGGGTAATATCTCCACAGTACAGTGATTACTTGATATTTGGTGGACAGCGTGCTTATCTCAAGCGGAAGTGGTGTGTTGATGTCTCCATTCCAGAAAGGCCCCGACCGGGTTAAGGTCGCAAGCTCCCCCAAGCTTGCCGTTTGGTAAGCGCGCATTCCTACTATTACCACAGTGGTGCGGTGAAGGACATATTTAATTTATTTGCATTCCCACTTGTCGATTGGGGCTTGTATCTACGTTTCTTCACATCATCTACTTATCTGAATTTGATTCCGGATAGGACTTTATACTCTTATTGGTTTAATATGAACTTCATTATGAACTTTTTTCATTAATTAATTTAAACCTTGGGTTTAATATTCACTCAGTTTATTTGGGCTTTATCATACAAACGATTATTTTCACAGCGCTGCTCCTTATTGATTGTTTTGAAGTGTGTGTATCTCACCTTTAGCGGCTGCTTTTATTTATTTCATTCACTGATTTGTCACTTTGGTTTTTATTCATTTATTCATTTTCTTATTATGTTTTTTTAATGTAATAAGTTTCTATATATATATAGCGCGGTGGTCTTCCCTTTCCACCTACAAAAAACTGTCTTGTGACCCTTTACCCAAGTTCATACCTGAAGCCCACGCACTGGTGAATAAGGCAACAATGGAGGGAATCATCACAAAAACCGAAGCCGCATTCCTCAAACGTGATAACTACAACACCCCCTACTTCTACCACCTTCCCAAAATTCATAAAAGTCTTACCGAGCCCCCTGGACGTCCCATTGTGGCCACCATGAACAGTATCACCAACCCTTTCTCCATGTACATCAATCATTTCCTGCAACCTCTGGCCCAGAACCTACCGGCATACATCCGGATCGGCACCCATCTACTTAATACTTTACATAACTACCGTTGGGAACCAATCTATCTATGGCTCTCACTCGATGTTTGCTCACTATACACATCGATCCCACATGAAATCGGTCTAGAAGCAATAGAATTTCTCCCAAGAGCCCCAAATCAACTCCAGACAAGCAGAATTTATTGTTGAATCCACAAAATTCTCCCTTAACCACAACTATTTTTCCTTCGAGAACCAATACTACCTACAAACCCAAGGCACCGCCATGGGTGCCAGCTTTGCCCCCAGCTATGCCAACTTGACTATGGGGCTCTGGGAACAACGCTCAATCTGGCATAACAACCCCTACTCTGAGCACATCGTATTCTTTGGCCGATATATAGATGACATACTGATCATCTGGGATGGCACTCGATCTCGAGTTGACGAATTTGTGGCCTACTGCAACACCAACAGCTTAGGCTTATCTTTTACTTCTGTCTGCGATCCAGACACCCTCGCCTTCCTGGACCTTGAACTAAGCCACACAGATAATCTCATCCATGCTAAGAACTATATGAAACCCACTGCAGGCAACTCCTATCTCCATTTTCACAGCTGCCATCACCCTCGATGGATTTCAAACATACCAAAAAGCCAATTCTGCCGTTTGAAACATAATGTTTGGAAGACTACATTGAACAAAGCAGCTCATTCAAGAAAAAGTTCTCCGATAAAGGCTATCCTGCCCCCCTATTGGACGAAGCCGATAACCACTTCCTGAGCAAAATACCGCAATCCAGGAATCTAAAATCTCCCTCGCTCTCCCAAGCACCCAGACTTATCACCCAATTCCATACTCAACACAGAAAGGTGGAACACATCCTCCAAAAACATTGGGGCATACTACTAGAAGACCCCCATCTCAAAAACAGCCTTGATGAAAAACCCAAAATTACATACAGAAGAGCCTAAAACCTAAAAGAAAAAATAGCTCCTAGCAAACCCGCAGAACCCCAACCTTCTGCCACACCTACTTTCCTCGATATCAAGGGCATGTACCAATGCCGCAAGCTCAACTGCCTAACCTGCAAATTTGTACAGCACAAACAAAAACATTTCACTACTAAGCAAAAAACATTTCAACTTGGCCAATTCTTCAACTGTTCCACTGAATTCGTGGTATACTGTCTCTCATGCCCATGCAACCTACTTTATGTAGGCCGCACCACCAGGACATTACGCAAGAGATTTGGAGAACACAGACGATCCATTGAAGATAAAAAACGTCTGTGCGAGAGGGAGACCTTCTGGATATACACCCTAGACTGCCTAAAGCCAGGAGGCCTTAACGAAGAGATCGAAACCCATTCCATTCTATAAACTCCCTAGACACTTCCGTATCATCCGCATTCTCCCACAGCCATATTACCTTTAAACCCCCCCAACCCCCCCATTGTAAACACCATACACACAACCTTCTTTCCCCACAGTTACCCCACCCTTAACATCGCCCTCCAACTATATCATAGTCTAATTACCACCTGCCCCCGTACTTCTTCACTATAATCTATAATTAATCCGCTGCATATGTGCATGCATGCGGGTGCACATGTATATGTGCTTGCACTCATGTGTTTTTGACGCTTGCTGCATGCGTTCCCACATGCGTTATAACTTCCCCATTTCTCACTTCATCCTCATCATCCTTGCCATTTATATTCCTTACCATATTTATTTCCCCATAATATTCCCTCCATGCACTTATCATTTATTCCACTCATTCATATATTTCACCCATCTGTCACCTATAATCTATTAACTATTTCATTTTTTCCATTATCTCCCACTGCACATTAAAAAAAAAAAATTTTTTTTTTTTTTTACATTTTTTACACCTTACACATTTTTTTATAGATATCAATTCCTCTGTTTTTATTATTATTATTTTATTTTATTTTTTTATTTTTTTTAATTATTATTATTTTATTATTTTTTATTTTTGCATTTTTTACTTTTTAAATACTTTTTTAATCCTATTTTTTCTATATATTTTTTCATATATTCTAATATATTTTTTAATAAATTTTTTTTTTTCTTATTTATTTTTTATATCTTTTATATATATATTTTTTCACAATTTTTTTATTTTCTATTTATTTGCACAACCATCCCTTATCCTTCAGTTTTCACACGTACTTTCCCGCATTACCTTTCTTTCTTTCATTATTTTTTCCATTCTTATTTTTTCCATACTCCCCCCCCCCCCTTCACCTCTTTTTTCCCACCCTGCCATACAATCCACTTTTACACTCCCTTGCGAGCCATATGATCATTCCATTTGTCTACCTCATTGCAACTCCCTTTGCCTTACTACGATTGCACCAGCCTGCGTGTGTCTGACACACACACCAATGCTGCTTGACAGATCAATCTAACTCTGCACCCCGCCCCTTCCCCCTCCCCTTTTCCCTATATAATCAGGGCTTGTCATGGCCGTCACACACGCCTGATGAAGGAGCACGCATGCTCCGAACGCGAGCACTACAGCCCCGCCCCCCGGCTCTCCAGCATCTGTCATCTCCACCCACGGACCAGCTGACGCACTGTCTGATGGAACTACATACCTCGGAGCTTCGGACGGGGAATGACTCCTCCACAGCCCAGTCCACCCGATGTGATCTCATGATGTTAAAGAGTAACACTACATGCCTGTTTTTATCAGCCTAAATGTGAGTGCATATTTTAAACATTAGTAAAGTCTTTTATACACACTACTACCCTTAGAGCGGCGCTGCTCTTTTTTTCTGCTTGTCTTCCCCACAGAGTCCCTTCTGCTCTGAGAAGCCGGCTGCCGCCTACCCCATCCATCTGAACCCAGTACTGTAGGTCTAACGACCACCTCAACGGTTTGCCTCTTGCAAACACCACACTTCCTGATCCACACCACTGTCTCATTTTTCATTTCAATAGTAGCACCTGTCAGCGCTCCATTTCCCATTTGTTCCTGTATAATAGTTGAAGAGAGACCCCCCCCCCTTCTATTCTCTTTTTTATCCACATCTGACAAGATTGGATGGACATCGCAAGCCTCTTACCACAATCGCCCCAGCAGGGTCAAGCCTCTCCTGTTTGGAAGTCCCTTCTGTGCAGTCTCTAAAGGAGCTTCTATGGAGGGAACCCCGATCTGGTGGTCTCAGGGACATCTGCAACAGAATATCTGGCATTTAAGTAAGCTTTAAAGAAGCTTTATTTATTGCAGTGTTCTCCTTTTTCTGTATATATTGCACAGAGTTATCTATTTTCTTTTAAAACTTACTGGGACCTGTTGTCCCACAAGCACTGTGGCTGTCATGGCCACGGCATCTCTTCCTTCGCTCTGCGCATGAGAGGGAGGAGGGGATATGGCCGTTCAGAGCCCCTTGCCCTGTTCCAAAATTGCGCCAGCGTGGTCGCGACACTTCTGCGCATGCGCAAGAGTGTCATTTCCACCGCGGCAATGATTTTAAACAGCCCACAGTGTTTGTCAGTGACTCTGTGGTCACTGCTTTACATATAACGCTTTATGTTTGGCCCTCTATTTCAGGTATGTGAACCAGAATGATCTCTCCCTGTATATGCTGTTGGTTTTTTTCTTGTCTACTCTATTTTTTAACTATTAATGCCCTGTACACACGATCGGACATTGATGGGATCCATCTTATTTTTTCTGACAGATTTTGGGCCAAACTTGTCCTGCATACACAGGGTCGCACAAAGTTGTCGGAAAATCTGATCGTTCTGAACGTGGTGACGTAAAACACGTAGTTCGGGACTATAAACGGGGCAGTAGCCAATAGCTTTCATCTCTTAATTTATTCTGAGCATACATGGCACTTTGTGCGTCGGATTTGTGTACACACGATCGGATTTTGTTGTCGTAAAATTTTATATCCTGCTCTCAAACTTTGTGTGTCAGAAATTCCAACAGAAAAAGTCAGATAGAGCCCACACACAATCGGAATTTCCGACAACACAATCCGATCGCACTTTTTCCATTGGAAAATCCGACCGTGTGTACAAGGCATTATTCTGTTTCCAGGCTTCTTATTCTTCCTACCTATATTCTATCTGCACTGCTCATGGAGACCACTGCCCACGCAGACCACCCTCATCCAATAAGGTAAGAGGCTGTCCGTCATAACGGTAAGTATTGAAGAGAGAAAAAAAGAGAGCACAGCTATTAATATGGTACTTTCTGGCAGCCCTTCCAGGTCAAGACCAAGGCGTAAAGAACAATCAAGCCATGCCTCAAGTAGAAGATCCCGCAGAAGTTGATCAGGATCCACATCTCATCATAGACATTCACGCCATAGCCATTCATGCCATCGTCATTCACACCACAGTCTCTCTAGGCATAGCCGATCGCATCATAGGAGGTCACCCTCATCACATCACGATCGGAGCCTACACACCCGACCTGCAGCAAATGCCTCCTGGGTATGTGGCAGTGGTGAATTTAGGTTTTTTGCTGCCCTAGGCCTGACTAAACACGAGCACCCCCTAATTTAAATATGACCCACCTCTTCCTGTCAAGGCCACACCCCTTGCTGTTTAAGACCCACCCTGAAATTTTCGAGTGGGGACACTAGTTCTAAGGGCTGGGGGGGGGGGGGGGGCAATGGATTCCCTTAATTTTCATAGATTTCCTCTCACTTCCTGTTTGGCTATGGGGCAGGAAGTGAAGGGAAATCTCTGCAATGGCACAGGGATGGTACAAAATAAACTGACAGGGGCTATAACCCTCACTTATTCTATCCAGAATGAAAAAAAAACTGTTGTCTATAGTTCAACATTTCTTTTTTTTTTTTTTTTTTTTTTTTTATAAAATTCTGTTTATTAAAGTTTTAAAGACAAACAAACATACAGTGAAACAGGAGTGATCCCACCACAATACCGGCCACTCCATGACCAACATGGTCAACTTGGACATAACATTTCAATCTAACTAACATAGGTATCTGACTGGAAAAACTCCCCCCCCCCCCAACTTCCCAGACCACAGTTCACCACAATTCAGAAGAAGAATTTCCCGTCATATCACAGAAAGGGATATACTAGTATTCAGGCCATGAGTATATGTATGCGTTCATTGTACTTACAAAGCACTGCACTGTCCCTATCATTCGGCTAATCTAGTATCCAAAGAACATATCTGCCTTTAGCTACTTCCCATCCTCAGCCCATTAGAGAGGCTAAATGTGTTCAGTTAGCCCAGGCTCCCAGACTATTATTTATAGCAGATGAGACTTTGGGCAGAATTAGCCAGCCGTTAAATCCAAGTTGAGCCATGCCTGCCAGACTTTGTTAAACTTTTTCCTGCACCCTCTAGAGTGGTAGGTTGCCTTATAGTAAGGCATCATGGAGTTTACAATTCCCTTCCAAAAGGGTACACTAGGGGGAGTTGAATTCTTCCATTTAGGTAATATGGCCTTTTCTCCCATAAAAGAACAGGATGTTCAACAATGTTCTAAGAGCACTGGACGGAATCACCTCCTCCACCAGGCCCAACAAACATAATCATAGTTCTACTTTAAGCAAAAATTTCTGATAATTTTATGGAGAGGACTAACCATGCCACTGGTGCAGCAGAAAACATATAGCACAGTGAGGAAGGTTTGTGGTCCAGGATGATAGGACAGTCAAAATTAGAAGCGCCCCACACACACACACACACACACACACACACACACAGTTGTTGAATGCCAGCCGCCCGTATACCGGAAGCAGTGCGGCCGCTTTATGGGGGTGCTAGATTAATTTGCCTCTCAGCCCAGTCCGCTCTATAAGACTGGAACTACACTAACAGTGTAATGCATGCCGGTGGGGACTCTTTCCATGCTGCCCCCCTGCAAAGTGCTGCCCTAGGCTTGGGCCTTGTCGGCCTAGGCCAGGATAAAGCGTTGGTATGCGGCGCCCTCGCTTTGCAAGATAAATTGGCCTGCCGCACATGCATTAATGAGGCCACAAAGAAGAGGGAGTCGGATACCAGAGAGGTTACTGAGCTGATTTGGGAATCCGTGCGGGAATCCATAATGGAGACAACAACACCTGTGCCAGATAGACCGGCTCCAAGCGCATCAGCGGCTCCCCTCCATGCATCAGAATCCCCTTCCGAGAACGAATATCCAGGAGTACCAGCTGGTTTTGACTTTTCTCTGGTGGAACCCTTTGAAAAATCAGTCAAAGAGGCCATAGGTTGGGAAGAACCTGAAGAAGCGCCTCAGAAAATCCAAAAAATATTTTCCAAATTTAAAAGAGGGATCGAGAGACCTTTCCCTTCATTGAGGAACTAGAAGACTTTATTAAAGACGAATGGGAAAGATCAGACAAGAGGTCTATCCTTAATAATAGGCTAGCAAAAATGTATTCCTTAAAAGAACCTAGAGTTAACCCCTTAATTAATGCTCCAATAGTCGATGCTTCTCTAATGCGCCTGGCCAGACATGTTACGCTACCCATTGAGGACGCAGTTTCCTTCTTGGACATATTAGATCGGAAGATTAAGTTAGAATTGAAAAAAGCATACTCTACGGCGGGAGGCGTCTGTAGACCAGCAGTCACCACGGCGACAGTGGGTTGAGCCTCTAATATAGAAAAATAATTTCAGGAAGGAGTAGATCAAGAGAAAATAATTACTTCTCTCCAAGAACTCAAACTGGCAGGCGATTTTGTTGCAGAAGTTTCAGTGGACATTATCAGATCCTTGGCCCGGGCAATGTTAGCCTCAGTAATAGCGAGAAGAGCTTTGTGGCTAAAACCATGGATAGCCAACGCCGCATCAAAAACAAATTGCTGCAAAATTCCTTATGATGGCTCTAACCTCTTCAGCCCCAAATTGGGTGTAGCCATTTCCAAAGTTACAGGAGGCAAATCAGGCCTCATTCCCTCTGACAGGAGACCTAAAACCCAAAGGGTCATGCTTATAAAGCGCAACCTTCCCGAAAGATACAGGGAAGCAAAAACCTATAGACCAGGAAGAGAATTTAAGAGAAATTGGAGAAATATGCAGTCATCTTTCCTGAGAATGCAAAAATCCAAGACCACCCCGTCTGGAGAGCAGCAGAAGTCCTTTTGAGGGTAAGCCCGCCCATCCCCTAAAGATGGACGCCAGACTAAAAAATTTTGTACAAATATAGACAGATCATATCAAAGACCCCTGGACCCTTTCCACAATCAAATTCGGTCACAGATGGAGGTTCCTAAGCAGAATTCCCAAAAATCACTTTCATCCAACCAGGCTCTCGACTTCTCCGGACAAAAAAAAAATTCTACTAAAATATATAACAGAATTAAAACAAAAGGGAGCTATCCTAGAGGTTCTGTTATGTCAAAAGGGAAGAGAATTGTATTCCCCCTGATTTCTTGTAAAAAAGAAAACAGGGGATTTGCGACCAGTGATTTGCGACCAGTACTGGTTTTAAAGAAACTCTACAGAAGTATCAAGATAGAGACCTTCAAGATGGAAAGCCTCCAGTCCATACTGTTAGCAGTGAATCTGAAAGACTGGATGCTGTCTGTAGATTTGTCAGACGCTTATCTACATATACCAATACATCCTGCCTTTCAAAAATGTCTCTGTTTTTCAATTAACCACCATCACTTCCAGTTTCAGTACCTACCATTCGGCATCTCGTCGGCTCCCAGGACTTTTACCAAAGTTCTTCTTCTCACCATTGCATATCTCAGGGAAAAAGGACTAAGAATACACATTTATCGGGACAACATACTGCTTCTAGCAGGAAATCGCCAGACCTTGATCCAGCACCGAGAGATTTGGCTGACAACCTTACGGAATTTCGGCTGGATAGTCAACTGGCAAAAGAACAAGCTACAACCTACACAGAATATGGTATTTCTAGGGGCAGAATTGGACACCAACCTAAACAAAGTACAGCTTCCTCAGGAAAAAATTATACCTTTAATTCAGAAGATGCAGAGACTAATCTCAGCAACATGTTTACCAGCCGGGTTTGTATGAGTGCCCTGGGATCCATGTCTGCAACTCTGGCCATGATTCAGTGGTCCCAGTGGCACATGAGAGTGTTGCAAAACTCCTTTCTGAGGCAGTGGAATGGAGCATCAATGCTTCAGACAATTTACATCCACAGATATGTGAAACAATCAATATGGTGGTGCAACCTCAGGAGGCACAGACCTATAGTACCTCCACAGCCAGAAGTAGTCACATCGGATGCCAGTCAGAAGGGATGGGGAGCTCATTACCGAGACCAGGCAGCCCAAGGTCAGTGGCAGTTTCAAGCTCACAGTATGGCTTTGAATATACTGGAACTCAGAGCAGCTTTTCAGATGCTTACAGCTTTTGCTCCATACTGGAGGGGGAAGAGCGTTCTGAATCGGATGGACAACAGAGTTGCAGTAGCATATATCCAGAAGTAAGGAGGTACCAGGAGTCATACTCTAATGGAGGAAGTTCATCCCATCTTGGACTGGGCACAAGTACATCTGGCAGACCTGAGAGCAGTGTATGTTCCGGCAGCACAAAACATGTTGGCTGACTACATAAGCAGAGAACTTCTCTCTAATAGGGATGAGCCGAACACCCCCCGGTTCGGTTCGCACCAGAACCCGCGAACGGACCGAAAGTTCGCACGAACGTTAGAACCCCATTGACGTCTATGGGACTCGAACGTTCGAAATCAAAAGTGCTCATTTTAAAGGCTAATTTGCATGGTATTGTCCTAAAAAGGGTTTGGGGACCCGGGTCCTACCCCAGGGGACATGTATCAATGCAAAAAAAACTTTTAAAAACGGCCGTTTTTTCGGGAGCAGTGATTTTAATGATGCTTAAAGTAAAAAAAAAAAAGTGAAATATTCCTTTAAATATCGTACCTGGGGGGTGTCTATAGTATGCCTGTAAAGTGACGCATGTTTCCCATGTTTAGAACAGTCCCTGCACCAAATGTCATTTTTAAAGGAAAAAATCTCATTTAAAACTGCTTGCGGGTTTAATGTCATGTCGGGTCATGGCAATATGGATGAAAATCAGTGAGACAAACGGCATGGGTACCCCCCAGTCCATTACCAGGCCCTTTGGGTCTTGTATGGATATTAAGGGGAACCCCGCACCCAAATTAAAATAAGGAAAGGTGTGGGGCCACCAGGCCCTATATACTCTGAACAGCAGTATACAGGCGGTGCAAACAAGACAGGGACTGTAGGTTTGTTGTTAAGTAGAATCTGTTTGTAATTTTGAACATTTTTAACGTGTTTAGCTCCAGCCAAAAAATCTTTTCTAAGCTTTTTGGAAAACATAGGGAAGGGTTATCACCCCTGTGACATTTGTTTTGCTGTCTTTCCTCCTCTTCAGAAGATTTCACCTCACTTTTTTGTCCCAATGAAAAATGTTTTTTGAAAATTTGGGTTTTTTTGTGGAACAAGGATTGGAAAGCATCAGTGGAAAGGAGAAATTGTTTTCCCATATTAACTCTTACAGGAGAGAATTTCCCTTCCTAGGGGTAGATTTCATCTCACTTCCTGTTGTCTCCTTCCGTTTGCAAGTAGGAGTCGTTTGTAAGTTAGATGTTTGAAAGTAGGGTCCTGCCCTATATACTCAGCAGAAATTTGGGCCTTAGGTGTTGCTGTGGCCACAACACTGTAAGCCCTCACAGGGCCCTGCTGTGAAATATTAGATCAAGAATTGTAATTACATGCCCCTGTTGAACAGGAGCTGAAAAATTAGGCCTTAGGCACTGGTGCTGGTGCCACAACACTGCAACCCCTCACAGACACTCTAGTTGGAACGCAGGAACGAGCCCTGCTGCAAATTATTGCTTCAAAAATTGTAATTACACGCCCCTGTTAAACAGGGGCAGAAAAATTGGGCCTTAGGCACTGGTGCTGGTGCCACAACACTGCAACCCCTCACAGACACTCTAGTTGGAACGCAGGAACGAGCCCTGCTGCAAAGTATTGCATCAAAAATTGTAATTACACGCCCCTGTTAGACAGGGGCAGAAAAATTGGGCCCTAGGCACTGGTGCTGGTGCCACAACACTGCAACCCCTCACAGACACTCTAGTTGGAATGCAGGAACGAGCCCTGCTGCAAAGTATTACATCAAAAATTGTAATTACACGCCCCTGTTAAACAGGGGCTGAAAAATTGGGCCTTAGGCACTGGTGGTGGCGCCCAGAACCAAAAATGTTCTTACAAGCTATCAGCGTGATGATTGAGGAGGAAGAGGATAATTACTCAGGGATAGTCACTCAGCATCAGCATAGGCAGTCTTTGAAGGGATCTGAGATTTCAAAAAAAATTATTCGGTTACATCAGCATCAGGTGCTTGGTAGCTGGTGGTGATCCAAGACTCATTCATTTTTATGAAGGTCAGCCGATCGACCGAGTCGGTGGACAGACGCACCCTGTGATCGGTTACCACGCCTCCAGCAGCACTGAATGTGCGTTCCGAAAGAACGCTGGATGCAGGACAGGCCAGTAGCTCAATTGCATACTGTGCAAGCTCTGGCCAGTGATCCATCCTCAAGACCCAGTAACCCAGAGGATTTTCGGTGGGAAAGGTGTCCAAGTCTGATCTTGCCCCTAGGTATTCCTGCACCATGTAAAACAGACGCTGACGATGGTTGCTGGAACCGATCATACCTTGGGGCTGCGGACCAAAAAATTGTCTGAACGCATCGGTCAGACGGCCACCTTCTCCACCGCTCCTTCTTTGACTGACCGAAGCCTCAGCAACACGTTGTCCAGAAACAGGAGTTTGTAACCTCCCAGTCTCTGGGAACGCGTTGCACAGACCTTTCTGCAAGGCCTCCCGAAGATGTTTCATCCTCTGCTCCCTCTGCGATGGCAAGATAAGGTCCGCAACCTTACCCTTGTAACGTGGATCAAGGAGGGTTGCCAGCCAGTATTGGTCCTTCTCCTTGATACCACGAATACGAGGATCCTTACGCAGGCTTTGCAGGATCAGGGAGGCCATGCAGCGTAGGTTTGCTGAGGCATTCGGTCCGGAGTCCTCTGGGTCACTAAGAACGACATGGTCCGCAGCCACCTCCTCCCAGCCACGTACAAGTCCATGTGTTTCTTGGGACTGATCCCTTAAAGACTGCTGCTGATGCTGAGTGCCAGGCTCCACCTCCATACTGACACAATCTTCCTCCTCCTCCTCTTCCTCCTCGTCCTCTTCCTGTGTGATCGGCGGGCACGCAGGAACACTGTCTGGATAAAGGGGGCCTTGAGAGCTAAGGAAGTCCTCCTCTTCCTGCCTCTGTTCTGCCTCAAGTGCCCTGTCCATTATTCCACGCAGCGTGTGCTCCAACAGGTGGACAAGGGGGACAGTGTCACTGATGCATGCACTGTCACTGCTCACCATCCTCGTGGCCTCCTCGAATGGTGACAGGACAGTGCATGCATCCCTGATCATGGCCCACTGGCGTGGGGAAAAAAAACCAAGCTCCCCTGACCCTGTCCTGGTGCCATAGTCGCACAGGTACTCATTGATGGCCCTCTGCTGCGTGTGCAGCCGCTGCAGCATGGCCAACGTTGAGTTCCACCTGGTGGGCATGTCACAGATTAGGCGGTTCTTGGGCAGGTTAAACTCCTTTTGGAGGTCCGTCAGCCGAGCACTGGCATTATATGACCGGCGGAAATGCACACAGACTTTCCTGGCCTGCCTCAGGACATCCTGTAAGCCCGGGTACCTGCCCAAGAACCGCTGCACCACCAAGTTAAGGACGTGAGCCAAACAGGGCACATGGGTCATTTGTCCCTGTCGGAGGGCAGAGAGGAGGTTGGTGCCATTGTCGCAAACCACCATTCCTGCCTTAAGTTGGCGTGGCGTCAACCACCTCTGAACCTGCCCCTGCAGAGCTGACAGAACCTCTGCCCCAGTGTGGCTCCTGTCCCCCAAGCACACCAGCTCAAGCACCGCATGGCATCTTTTGGCCTGCGTACTTGCGTAGCCCCTTGAACGCCTACGGAGCACCGCTGGTTCCGAGGAAGAGGCCATGGAGGAAGAAGAAGAGGAGGGGGTGGAGGAGAGAGGTGTGTCACAATCAGCATTTTGGAGGCGTGGTGGCGGAACAACCTCCAACACTACTGCACCTTGTCCTGCATCCTTCCCAGCTGCCAGCAGAGTCACCCAATGCGCCGTGAAACTTAGGTAACATCCCTGTCCATGCCTGCTGGACCATGAGTCAGCGGTAATATGCACCTTACCGCTGACCGCCCTGTCCAGCGAGGCATGGACATTGCCTTCCACATGCCGGTAGAGAGCCGGAATCGCCTTCCGTGAGAAAAAGTGGCGTTTGGGTACCTGCCACTGAGGAACCGCACATTCCACAAACTCACGGAAGGGGGCAGAGTCTACCAACTGAAAAGGCAGCAGTTGAAGTGCTAGCAATTTTGCCAAGCTAGCATTCAACCGCTGGGCATGTGGATGGCTGGGAGCAAACTTCTTTCGGCGGTGCAGCAGCTGGGGCAGGGAAATTTGCCTGGTACAATCTGACGTCGGTGTACCAAAAGCAGATTGCCCACAAGTACTTGGCTGTGACACACCTAATTCTACACCTTCATTCCTCTCACTGCAGGTCTCAGAGAGGACTGAAGGTCTAGTGGGGTTGGAAATCTCAGCTGATGAGGAGCAAGGAGAGATCCTCTTTGTTCTTTGGTGTGGGTCTTTTAGATACGCTTGCCAACGAACTGCATGGCAGGTCAACATATGTCTGGTCAAGCATGTGGTACCCAAGCGGGAGATGTTTTGGCCACGCGAGATACGCTTGAGACATATGTTGCAAATAGCAGCGGTGCGATCTGATGCACTCGTCTCAAAAAAGGCCCACACCAAAGAACTTTTTGAATAACGCGCAGAGACTGCAGCGCCCTGCACATGTGGAGCTTTGGGGTGTGATGCAGTCAATGTGCTGCCCTTAGGCTGGCCCCTGGAGGGCATCCTGCCTCGTTGGTGATGTGCTGCCGCCTCCTCCTCCTCCTCCTCCTCCTCCTCCTCCTCTCTCCTATCAGGCACCCACGTTGAGTCAGTGACCTCATCATCCCCTCCCTCCTCATCACTGGAGCAAACCTGGCAGTATGCTGCAGCAGGGGGAGCATGACTGCCAGATTGCTGTCCTTCTTGGGCACCCCCTCTGTCTGCGCTCATGTTACTGCCTTCATCGAGCTCAGTATCGTCATCAGAGCCTTCCAAACGCTGGGCATCCTCCTGGAGCATGTACCCAACACTGTGGTCAAACAGTTCGAGGGAATCCTCATGAGGACATGGTGGAGCTAGGGAAGGAGTCACTGATGACATTGAGCTGAGGGAAGAGGCCGCTGCTTTGCCAGACAAAGCACCCTGGGCATGGGTGAGAGAGGATGAGGAGGATGAGGACGGCTTGGTCATCCACTCGACCAAGTCTTCCGCATGTTGCGGCTCAACACGGCCAGCTGCCGAAAAAAAGGCCAAGCGTGTCCCATGGCCACGTGCTGATGAGGATGCACCGTCTCCACGACCAGCACTAGACACAGAGCCTGCTTGCCCTCTCTTATTGGCTTGTGACTGTCTGCCTCTCCTTCTTGGCCTTCCAGACATACTAATGGCCTGTAGCTGCACTAAGCTGGGATAGAACACCTGTAATTTTCTTCAAGTAGCTTTATATACTGTAACCAGACAAGCCTGCCTGTCAGTAGGAAGATAACAGGAACGGATCTAGCTGAACACTGTGAGCAGGACGCACTGTACTAAATGTAAATAGTCTAGCTGCCTGACCGTGGTACTAATAGGATCAAATAGAACACCTGTAATTTTCTTCAGGTAGCTTTATATACTGTAACCAGACAAGCCTGCCTGTCAGTAGGAAGATAACAGGAACGGATCTAGCTGTACACTGTGAGCAGGACGCACTGTACTAAATGTAAATAGTCTAGCTGCCTGACCGTGGTACTAATAGGATCAAATAGAACACCTGTAATTTTCTTCAGGTAGCTTTATATACTGTAACCAGACAAGCCTGCCTGTCAGTAGGAAGATAACAGGAACGGATCTAGCTGAACACTGTGAGCAGGACGCACTGTACTAAATGTAAATAGTCTAGCTGCCTGACCGTGGTACTAATAGGATCAAATAGAACACCTGTAATTTTCTTCAGGTAGCTTTATATACTGTAACCAGACAAGCCTGCCTGTCAGTAGGAAGATAACAGGAACGGATCTAGCTGTACACTGTGAGCAGGACGCACTGTACTAAATGTAAATAGTCTAGCTGCCTGACCGTGGTACTAATAGGATCAAATAGAACACCTGTAATTTTCTTCAGGTAGCTTTATATACTGTAACCAGACAAGCCTGCCTGTCAGTAGGAAGATAACAGGAACGGATCTAGCTGAACACTGTGAGCAGGACGCACTGTACTAAATGTAAATAGTCTAGCTGCCTGACCGTGGTACTAATAGGATCAAATAGAACACCTGTAATTTTCTTCAGGTAGCTTTATATACTGTAACCAGACAAGCCTGCCTGTCAGTAGGAATTTAACAGGAACGGATCTAGCTGAACACTGTGAGCAGGACGCACTGCACTAAATGTAAATAGTCTAGAAGATAACAGGAACGGATCTAGCTGAACACTGTGAGCAGGACGCACTGCACTAAATGTAAATAGTCTAGAAGATAACAGGAACGGATCTAGCTGAACACTGTGAGCAGGACGCACTGCACTAAATGTAAATAGTCTAGAAGATAACAGGAACGGATCTAGCTGAACACTGTGAGCAGGACGCACTGCACTAAATGTAAATAGTCTAGAAGATAACAGGAACGGATCTAGCTGAACACTGTGAGCAGGACGCACTGCACTAAATGTAAATAGCAGGAACGGATCTAGCTGAACACTGTGAGCAGGACGCACTGCACTAAATGTAAATAGCAGGAACGGATCTAGCTGAACACTGTGAGCAGGACGCACTGCACTAAATGTAAATTGCAGGAACGGATCTAGCTGAACACTGTGAGCAGGACGCACTGCACTAAATGTAAATAGTCTAGAAGATAACAGGAACGGATCTAGCTGAACACTGTGAGCAGGACGCACTGCACTAAATGTAAATAGCAGGAACGGATCTAGCTGAACACTGTGAGCAGGACGCACTGCATTAAATGTAAATAGTCTAGATAGAAGATAACAGGAACGGATCTAGCTAAACTGAATACAGTGTATATATATATATGCAACACCTGGGATGCATATATATACACAATACACTGTAAGTGCAGCTAACTGACTGACTGTTCTGCCTAATCTATCTAACTCAAATCAAATGACACTGTCTCTCTCTCTCTCTCTATCTCTCAGCACACCGGAACACACACTACACAGGGCCGCCGTGCAGGCGGCCTTATATAGTGTGGGGTGTGTACTAAATCCCCTGAGCCATAATTGGCCAAAGCCACCCTGGCTTTGGCCAATTACAGCTCTCTCTACTGACGGCGCTGTGATTGGCCAAGCATGCGGGTCATAGTGCATGCTTGGCCAATCATCAGCCAGCAATGCACTGCGATGCCGCAGTGAATTATGGGCCGTGACGCGCCACACGAATTTAGCGCGAACGGCCCATAACGTTCGCAATTCGGCGAACGATCGAACAGCCGATGTTCGAGTCGAACATGGGTTCGACTCGAACACGAAGCTCATCCCTACTCTCTAACAATGAGTGGTCGTTGAACCATCAGGCCTTTTCTCTTCTTACAGAGACTCAGGGAATACCGGAGATCGACTTGGCGGCTACACCTGTGAACACCAAATGTTGGAGATTTCTGTTGAGAGCAACCTTCCCGTCGGCCGGGGGAATAGACTGCCTGATACATCCGTCGAATTTCAAGCTGGGATACATATTTCCACCAATTACCCTAATCGCAAGGTTTCTATCCAGACTCAGGAGATCATTGGTTATGATAATAGCAGTAATCCCTTTCTGGCTGAGGAGGCCTTGGTTTACAACCCTATTGCAACTCAACCCGCAACAACCACTGCCCCTCCCGGTAACAACAGACCTCCTATCCCAGGGTCATATCCTGCATCCAGCCCCAGAGAAGTTACACTTGATGGCATGGAAGTTGAGAGGACTAGGCTGTTAGAGCAAGGCTACTCACAAGAGGTAATTTCAACACTTCTACAGACCAGAAAGAACATCACTAACAAGACAAACACGCACATTAGGAGAAGGTTTTGTTCTGTGGCCCAACAAAAGAACTGGAATCCAATATCACCAGAACCCCCGCAAGTTTTGTAGTTCCTCCAATTAGGTATTAATAAAGGACTAAGCTCAAGTACCCTTAAAGTTCATGTATCCACCTTATCTGCAAAAACAGGCATTAGATGGGCGTTACACCCTCTAGTAATCCAGTTCATGAGAACATGCCTGAAGATCAGACCTCCGAAAAAAACAACATTTCCGGCATGGGACCTCTCAATAGTACTTGATGCCCTGGCAAACCCCCCTTTTTACACGGTTGAGTCAGCCTCTCTATGGAACTTGACTTTGAAGGTAACTTTCCTTATCGCCATTACATCTGCGAAAAGAGTTTGAGTCGCAAGCATTATGATAATGGAACCTTATCTAGTCCTTTATGCTGATAGAGTGGTACTGAGACCTTCGGACCATTTTGTCCCTAAAGTATCATCCTCATTTCATTATAATCAGGACATCATCCTTCCATCTTTTACTAACAATCAAGGTGAACCCGATGCATTGGATGTGAAATCAGTCATTATCAGTTATCTGGCAGCTACAGCTACTTTCAGAAAATCACTCTCCTGATAATTGCCCATGGGACTAGGAAAAGTCAACCAGCAACTTTTCGTACGATTGCATCCTTTTTGGTCAACTCTATCAAGAAGGCATATTCCATCCGTCAGCTGGCAATTCCGGAAGGCATCAAGGCTCACTCGACAAGGGCAGTGGCGACTTCGTGGGCAGCATACTGCAGAGTTTCACCAGAGACGATTTGTAAAGCGGCGACCTGGTCGTCTAGACGTACATTCATTTCTCACTATAAGATTGACTCTGCCCAACTAACAATGGCAGACTTTGACAGAACCATTGTTAGAGCCAATTCTACAGCATTATAAGGAATAAACATTATTTTTTCGCACCCACCCATATGGAGAGTTATTTCCCAGTGTGTGCTGCCATGAAGGCGTCAGGAAAGCGGAAAATTGTATACTCACCTTTCCATAATTTTCCTTTCCTGATGCATCTTCATGGCAGCACAAAGAAACCCATACATTCTTAGATGATAGATACAGAGAATAGAAGGGGGGGTCTCTCTTCAATTTTTATAGCTATACAATCCTGTCAGGTTGTGGAGGCGGGGTCACAACTGCAGTGTGTGCTGCCATGAAGATGCACCAAGAAAGGAAAATTATGGAAAGGTGAGTATACAATTTTCCGTTTTTCTGGACCCCCCATGGAAAGTACAGGGCATAGCAAAGTAATTTAACACAATTTAATAAACAATTATTATTCAAATGCAACAATATTATATCACGCAATATGATATACAGTGGGGACGGAAAGTATTCAGACCCCCTTAAATTTTTCACTCTTTGTTATATTGCAGCCATTTGCTAAAATCATTTAAGTTCTTTTTTTCCTCATTAATGTACACACAGCACCCCATATTGACAGAAAAACACAGAATTGTTGACATTTTTGCAGATTTATTAAAAAAGAAAAACTGAAATATCACATGGTCCTAAGTATTCAGACCCTTTGCTCAGTATTTAGTAGAAGCACCCTTTTGATCTAATACAGCCATGAGTCTTTTTGGGAAAGATGCAACAAGTTTTTCACACCTGGATTTGGGGATCCTCTGCCATTCCTCCTTGCAGATCCTCTCCAGTTCTGTCAGGTTGGATGGTAAATGTTGGTGGGCAGCCATTTTTAGGTCTCTCCAGAGATGCTTGATTGGGTTTAAGTCAGGGCTCTGCTGGGCCATTCAAGAACAGTCACGGAGTTGTTGGGAAACCACTCCTTCGTTATTTTAGCTGTGTGCTTAGGGTCATTGTCTTGTTGGAAGGTAAACCTTTGGCCCAGTCTAAGGTCCTGAGCACTCTGGAGAAGGGTTTCGGCCAGGATATCCCTGTACTTGGCCGCATTCATCTTTCCCTCGATTGCAACCAGTCATCCTGTCTCTGCAGCTGAAAAACACCCCCACAGCATGATGCTGCCACCACCATGCTTCACTGTTGGGACTGTATTGGACAGGTGATGAGCAGTGCCTGCTTTCTCCACACATACCGCTTAGAATTAAGGCCAAAAAGTTCTATCTTGGTCTCATCAGACCAAAGAATCTTATTTCTCACCATCTTGGAGTCCTTCAGATGTTTTTTAGCAAACTCCATGCGGGCTTTCATGTGTCTTGCACTGAGGAGAGGCTTCCGTCGGGCCACTCTGCCATAAAGCCCCGACTGGTGGAGGGGTACAGTAATGGTTGACTTTCTACAACTTTCTCCCATCTCTCAACTGCATCTCTGGAGCTCAGCCACAATGATCTTTGGGTTCTTCTTTACCTCTCTCACCAAGGCTCTTCTCCCCCGATAGCTCAGTTTGGCCGGATGGCCAGCTCTAGGAAGGGTTCTGGTTGTCCCAAACGTCTTCCATTTAAGGATTATGGAGGCCACTGTGCTCTTAGGAACCTTAAGTGCATCAGAAATTTTTTTGTAACCTTGGCCAGATCTAGATCTGTGCCTTAAAAATGTATGATTATTTCTGCGCTACCATGTGTAAAAAAAGAGAAACTTAATGGAAAAGCTGCCTACACCGGATAGGGTACACCCTGCCCCTAGTGGTTAGTGACAAACAAATTAAAACATGGTGCTGCGCTCATCCAACAAGAACATAGTACATAAAAAATGTGAAAATATAAAACCAAAGTGACAGTGCTAGTAATAAATACACTAGTCAAATAACCTAAAACGATGCAATAATACCATAAAAGTGACAGTGCTTATGATATGATAAGATTTAATACTAGTATGATATCATAAGATCTGTGCCTTGCCATAATTCTGTCTCTGAGCTTTTCAGGCAGTTCCTTTGACCTCATGATTCTCATTTGCTCTGACATGCACTGTTAGCTGTAAGGTCTTATATAGACAGGTGTGTGGCTTTCCTAATCAAGTCCAATCAGTATAATCAAACACAGCTGAACTCAAATGAAGGTGTAGAACCATCTCAAGGATGATCGGAAGAAATGGACAGTACCTGAGTTAAATATATGAGTGTCACAGCAAAGGGTCTGAATACTTAGGACCATGTGATATTTCAGTTTTTCTTTTTTAATAAATCTGCAAAAATGTCAACAATTCTATGTTTTTCTGTCAATATGGGGTGCTGTGTGTACATTAATGAGGAAAAAATTGAACTTGATTTTAGCAAATGGCTGAAATATAACAAAGAGTGAAAAATTTAAGGGGGTCTGAATACTTTCCGTCCCCACTGTAATATATCAATGCATAACAATCACAAGTACATTACAACTAAGGATGAGCCAACCCCCCCTCCCAGTTCGGTTCGCACCAGAACATACAAACAGGCAAAAAATGTTGAGAGCATGTGGCCTGGTACAGTTCAGCAGGGGGGTCCTCTCTCATCCCCCCCCTCTTTTCCTGTGGCCTGCCAGGTTGCTTGCTCGGATAAGGGTCTGGTATGGATTTTGGGGGGGACCCCTACGCCATTTTTTAAAAAATTTTGAAGCAGGGTTCGCCTTAAAATCTATACAGGTCTGGTATGAATTTTGGGGGGGGGGGGGTGCGCCATTTTTAAAAAAAAATTTGGCACAGGGTTCCCCTTAATTTCCATACCAGACCTGAAGGGCTGGGTATGGATTTTGGGGGACCCCCACACAATTTTTTTTTTAATTTTTGGTTTGGGGTTCCCCTTAATATTCATACCAGACCCAAAGGACCTGGTAATGGACTGGGGGGAACCCATGCCATTTTTTTTTTCAATTAGTTTCATCTATATTGCCGAGACCCGACAATTCATTACAGCCGCGATCAGTTTTATATTACTTTTTTCCTTTAGAAATGCCATTTTGTTGTGGTACTGTTCTAAACATGGGAAAACTCCACCACTTTAAAATTTCAGGTATGAAATGTAAAGGAATATTTCATTTTTATTGTTTCACTTTAAGCATTATTAAAATCACTGCTCCCGAAAAACCGTCTGTTTTTAAAACTTTTTTGCATTGATACATGTCCCCTGGGGCAGGACCCGGGCGGGTTCCCAAACACTTTTTATGGCAATAAATTGCATATAAGAATGAACACTTTTGTTTTTTCATGTTAATGTCCCATAGATTTTATTGGTGTTCCGCGGCTTTCGAATTTGCCGCGAACAACACATAATGTTCGCTGTTCGGCGAACACACGATGTTCGAGTCAAACTTACGTTCGACTCGAACATCGGGCTCATCCCTCATTACAACTAGCATGTTATATCCTGCAATAACTGACATATTACACATATTATACACACTTATCAGATATTCAATGACAAGATATGAAAAAAAATATAGACCACAGTGGTGTACCTTGCATATTTGACATCCTGGGTGGGCTATTTTTTAATATCCCCATTTTCCAAGTAAGTCAAATTTATTTTCAGTAATAACAGAAAAGAAGGAGGTCGCAAACTCCTACCTTAGACACTTTAAAAATGTATTTACAAAATGCCAAAAGCATACTCACAAACATAAAAAGGTAAATTGCATGTTATATACAACTACAGTATCGAGGATGACTTGTCTCTGCGGTTAAACAGCTGACGAGTTTCGGGAGGCAAGCTCCCTTCCTCAGAGCCAGTCTTGCCTCCCGAAACGTGTCGATACTGGGTTGTACATTTTAGTTTACCCTTTTAAGTTTGTGAGTATGTTTTTGCCATTTGGTAAAGACATTTTTAAGGTGTCTAAGGTAATACACTAGGCGTTTTGCACCCTCCTTTTCTGTTTCTAGCGATTTGGAGTTTCCCCGCTCAAGGAGAGCAGCATTGCTAACAATACCATCCTAACAGTTAGCGAGGTTTCACAGTCTTTTAGAAAACTTATTTTCAGTAATAGTTATTAAATAAAATGAATGCAAATAATGACCAGAAAGAAAATGGAGAAGGTGACAATTCTCTTTATCATGTTACTAACAAAAAATAAAACTGAAGATCTAACAGCTGTGCACCTAGTGTGCACTGCGGTGACACATGAGGATAATAGTGGGGTGGTCTGAAGTGACAGGCTTGCATGGGAATAAATTATAATGGTATGGTCCTCTAAACAGCAGTGACAAAAACATGTCAATCCTAACTACATGGACTGCAAATTGACAATTATGTACAATATTCAGGTATTCAAGTTTTACAATATATGGGCAACAAAGGGCATCTGTTGTAGAATGTAATACACTAGCAACTAATGTGCAACTCTAGTAACACACTTGAAATAAGTGGGCCACATCTATGACAAAATATAATACAATATTTGGGTAACAACAAGGCAAATGTGATATTATGTGAGTGAAACATGGGCAAAATCGGGTGCATAGAAATCAGCTTCCATTTTTTTTGTCAAAGCTTAATTGAACAAGCTGAAGTTAGAAACTGATTGGCTACCATGCACAGCTGCACCAGATTCTGAGTGCACCAGTTTTAGTAAATCTTTCCCTATATGTGCAGCCTTTCCTACACCAATTCAACTACACCTATGCAAAACACTCTCCCCTCCACCAGTAAAAATTCCCCCAGCAAAAAATATTTGGGTTTGAGATTTAAATGTACTAGATAACTTTTTAAAAACATTTTTCTAATTTAAGATTTCCTTTACTGGCTTATCAAATAAGAAAAAGAGCAGAGAACAGTAACCAATTGATATTTTGCCAATCATAGTATAGTAAACTAGAAATTAAATGATTGGCATAGGTCACTGCTTTTTACACTTCATTATTTATTTTCCTAAATAAGTCTGACTATACCTGGTTTCTTTACCAATTAAATGGTTAATATAATACTGCATTCTACTGAAATAATCACATGGATGAATAATACAGCAGCTGTTATACATGGTGTGGGATTTTTGCAAACTGGATCTTATGTTGCCAGAAATTATATAACCCAAGTTTGTTTTCTCTGTTAGTCATGGTATAAATGGCTACAATATACTTTTATAGCAGAGAGCATGCTATCCACTTGCCCTCCGAAAGATTTAGCCCCCTTCATGACTAAGCCATTTTTTGTGATACGGTACTGCGTTATTTAACTGGAAAGTGCATAGTCGTGCGACGTTGTACCTAAACAAAATTTGTGTTGTTTTTTTCCCATGAACAGAGCATTGTTTTGGTGGTATTTTATCACTGTTGTGGTTTTTATCTTTTGCGCTATAAACAAAAAAATACTGACAATTTTGAAAAAAAAAAAAAAACAATATATTTTACTTTCTGCTATAAAACATATCCAATAAAAAAAATGAAATAAAAACTATTTTCTTCATCAATTTAGGCCAATATGTTTTCTGCTCTATATTTTTGGTAAAAAAAATCCCAAAAAGGATATATTGATTGGTTTGCGCAAAAGTTACAGCCTCTACAAACTATGGGATATTTTTATTTTTATTTTTTTACTAGTAATGGTGGCAATCAGCGACTTATAGCAGGACTGCCATATTGCGGCGGACAGTCGGGACACTAACTGACACTTTTTGGGGACCAGTGACATTAAAACAGTGACCAGTGCTAAAAATATGCACTAATGACACTGGCTGGGAAGCAGTTTAACATCAGGGATGATCAACGGGTTAACTGTGTGCCTAGCCAGTGTTTTCTAACAGTGTGGGAAGTGCTTTTATTAGGGTAAGGCACAGGAACACAGGATCAATGCCTTCCCAACTTGTTTACATAGGCAGATTGCTGTTCTGCCTATGTACCGAACGATCAGCGGGTGCTGGCGGACATCAGGTCCGCGGGACCTGCTGATCAGCTCCCGCTATGCAGAATCACAGCGGTAGCAAGCTGCTGGCGGCGCACACTAGCACCCCATAGCCGGATGTGCAGGTACACGTATATAAAACTGCTATAGGGCTGTTGCCAAGTGGCTATTTCAGTTCTACTCAAATATTCACAGAATAATTCTAATTTGTCCAACAAAGCATACTAACATAAGTATTTGAACATGTTGTTTATATATACCTTTAGACATGTTGAGGCTCAGTTACTTAAGCTCGCATTCACTTTGGGCCAATTTGGCATGTGATTTGACATGTCAAATTGCATGCCAAATCGGCAGCTATTCCTGGCAATGGCACCATCCGAATTGGTGTGACGTCAATTTTGCGTTGCCGCATCGATTCTCAAAAGTAGTTCCTGCACTACTTTTGGCGATTTCGGGGGCGATTTGAATAGACATCTGTGCATGAACCCTCATAGATGTCTGTCAAATCACTCCCATAGTCGGACCGCTTTGCCAGTTTGAAATTGTGCAAGTTCAGCTGAACTTGCACGATTTCAAACCCACATCAGTGTGAACCTGGGCTTAAGGATAACTTTTTCCCTGAAGTTGATTGATCATTTAAAAGGAAGACATTATAAAACACTAGGAAAGAGTTAATCTTGTTTTGACTTACATGGTTTTCTTGGTCAATTTGTGCTCGTAAGTGCACTTACCTATTGGTATTTGGTGGATCATATCTGAAGGCAATATGGCTTGCTATGAAAAGAATTGTACTGGGTATTCTGAAAAGACTTGGAAGAGCCAGCAACATATTTTTTGCTAGTGACAAAAAGGGTTAAAGAGCATTCTTACAAATAACCACAGATGTAAAGGGGCATTCTTCCTCACATTGGCCAGAAATGTAAGGAGCATGCTTCTCAAGCACTTCATTAACCTTAAAGTGATTGTAAAGTCAGAAGGTTTTTTATCTTAATGCATTCTATGCATTCTTCCTTTAGCCTACTTCCTGTTATCGAAACCCGACTTCATGAATCTGACACTGCTTCTCCTGCTTCCCTCTCCCATGGTGGCCTTCTCTGGACTTACTCCCCCAGACCCAGTAGATGGAAGGGAGGCAGAGTGGGAATCCTTCTAACCCCTATCAGGTACTTCACCCAACTCCCACTCTGTCACTCTGCTCTTTTGAGGCACATTTTATTCGTCTAATTTCTCTTGTTTTTCTGGGAATTGCTGTGATCTACCAGCCCCCTGGACAAGTATCAACCTTCCTTGGTGACTTCTCTGTCTGATTATCCTACTTTCTCTCTTCTGAAATCTCCACAATCATAGTGACTTCAACATCCCTGTTAATGCTAATACTACTGCTATTTGTAAACTTCTCAGTCTAACCTTTGCTCTTGACCTGAAGAAATGGATACAGGATCCTAGTCACTCCGATGGCAACACCCTCAACCTTATATTCTATCTATGCACCGTGCAATCTCTACAGCAATCCTCTCCCACCCTCTGATCACCACTTTATTAGTTTATTTGTTTCCCTCTCCCCCTGTCTTCCACCTCCTCTCCCTCCAACTGCCTAACAGTTACCCGTAAAAACCATTGCCACCTCAAACCTTATCTTCTCTACTCTGCTACTGACCACCTCTATGACAAAATCTCCCCCCTGTCCTGCACCAACCTAGCCACTTCTACAACCTTCGCAAACAGATGAAACCAAGAGTCTCAGAAAACGTAGTTATGCTCTTGAGGGCCTGTGGCGTAAGACTTAGTCCCAGAAAGACTTCAACCAAAATAAATCCTGCCTCCTCACTGCCAAGGAGACCTATTTTGTTACTCTCATTAATACTTTCTTATCCCATCCCTGTCAACTCTTCTCTACCTTCAACTCTCTACTTTGTCCTCCACTAAATCCACCCACTAACTCACTGCCCAGGAAATCGCCAATAACTAAAAAAATAAGATTGCTACAATTTGTGAGGAGATCTCCAGTGCATAGATACCTCCCCCACTACACACACCATGTCCACAGGTACATCATTACTTCCCTCATTCAACCCTGCTACTATTATTGAGGTTGCTAAACCTTTTTCTAACACCCACCTAACCAGCTGCCCCCTGGATCTTGTTCCCTCGCAAATGCTACGGTCACCCTCTGGCTCTATTCTTCACTCTCTAACTCACATCTTCAATCTCTCTCTCTCTTCTGGCATCTTCCCCAACTGTATAAAACATGCACTAGTTACCCTATCCCTAAAAAGCCCTCACTGGACCAAACCAATCTTAATGACCTACACCCCATCTCCTTTCTTCCCTTTTTCTTCAAACTCCTTGAACATCTGGTCTAAACCGACTGAGCGCCCATCTGAATGAAAACCAACTTGTTGATCCCCTTCTGTCCAGATTTCGCCCTCAACACTCCATGGAAACTGCTCTCCTTAAACTCACAAATGATCTACTAGCGGCTAAACTGACGCTATTCTGTACTACTTCTCCTGGACCTCTCTGCTGCATTTGACACAGGGGCTATCCCCTCAAAAAATTCCACTTTTTTGGTCTCCATGACTGTACCCTTCGCTGGTTCACATCCTACCTATCCCACCGCACCTTCAGTGTCATTTACAATTCTATTTCCTCCTCTCCTCTCCTCTTCCTTTCTCCATTGGGGTACCCAAGGTTCTATTCTTGGACCTCTCCTAGTCTCAATCTTTACCCCCTCCCTGGGTCAGTTGATTTCCTCCCATGGTTTTCAATACAATTTCTATGCAGATAACACCCAAATCTATCTCTCTACGTGTCAGCTCAGTCTTCTGATGCATCACTAATTTACCAACAGACATATCAGCCTGGATGTCACACCACTTCCTCAAACTCAATCTATTCAAAAACCAAGCTCATAATATTTCCTCCCCCACGTGCCTCTTCCCCTGATTTCTCTGTCAAAATCAACAGTTCAATTATCAACTCGTCCCCCCATGCCTAGGTCCTAGATGTAATTCTGGACTCTGAACTATGCTTTTAGCCCCACACCCAACCACTGTCCAAAGTTTGCTGCCCCAACCTCTGCAACATCTCCAAGGTATGCCCCTTCCTAACCAATGACACTAAAAAGCTTTCTTTTCACTCCCTAGTCATCTCTCACCTCGGCTACTGCAACTCCCTTCTTACTGGCTTACCCTTACATATGCTCCTCCTCTTCAGTCCAGCATAAATGCTGCTGCCAGGCTCATTCACTTTACAAATTGCTCACTGTCTGCTAACCCTCTCTGCTAATCCCTCCACTGGCTTCCACTCACCCAACAAATTAAGTTTAGGGTACTAACAACAACTTGCAAAGCCATCCACAATTCTGCGCCCAGCTACATCACTAGCCTAGTCTCAAAATACCAACCAAATCATTTTCATTCCTCCAAGACCTCCTGCTTTCTAGCTCCCTTGTCACCTCATCCCATGCTCGCCTCCAGGACTTCTCCAGAGCCTCTACCATTCTCTGGAACTCCCTACCCCAATCTGTCCAACTATCTTCTACTCTGTCCCACATCTCTTCAGAAAAGCCTCTCCGGTCCCCACCTAACAACAGTACATTTATTTTCTTCAGCAGCCTACCCCCCACAGTTATAACCTTTTGTATTTCTTGACCCTCCCTCTTAGATTTTAAGCTCTAATGAGCAGGGCTTTCTAAATCCTACTGCATTAACCACTTCAGCCCCAGAAAGATTTGCCCCCTTCATAACCAGGCCAATTTTTGCAATTACGGCACTGCATCCCTTTCACTGACAATTGCGCATTCATGCAATGCTGTACTCAAACAAAATTGACGTTTTTTTTCCCCACAAATAGAGCTTTCTTTTGGTGGTATCTGATCACCTCTGCGGTTTTTATTTTTTGCGCTATAAACAAACAAAAACAAATTTTGAAAAAAAAAAACATTTTTTTTTTTTTTTTTACTTTTTGCTATATAACATAACCAAAAAAAAAACACATTTATTCATAAGTTTAGGCCGATATATATCCTTCTACATATTTTTGGTAAAAAAAAAAAAAAAAATCGCATTAGGCGTATATTGATTGGTTTGCGCAAAAATTATCGCGTCTACAAACTATGGGATAGATTTAGGGACTTTTATTTTTTTATTGTTTTTACTAGTAACGTCGGCGATCTGCGATTTTTAGCAGGACTGCAACATTGTGGCAGACAAATCTGACCCCAGATGACACTTTTTGGGGACCCGTGACATTATTACATTGATCAGTGCTATAAAAATGCACTGATCAATGTAAAAATGACAATGGCAGGGAAGGGGTTAACACTAGTGGGCAATCAAGGGGTTAAATGTGTTCCCTTGGTGTGTTCTAACTGTAGGGGGGATGGGCTCACTGGGACATGACAGAGATCACTGTTCCCGATCACTGGAAACAGAAGATCCCTGACATGCCCCTGTCAGAACGGTGATCCGCCTTGTTTACACTGGCAGATCCCCGTTCTGCCTCTATATGAATTTATCTTATAAAGCGATGCTCCCGCTGTGTGACGCGTCTCCTCTTCTGACGGTTCTTAAATAATGGGGGGGGGCACCCGGTGACCCTGCCCCCTCTGACGCATGGGACATGACGGGACTTCCCTGTGGCATTCCCCGTGACATCACAGGGAAGTCCCGTCAAGTCACCGTGCGTCAGTGGGGGCGGGGTCACCGGGTGGCCCCGCCCCCGTTATTTAAGAACCGTCAGAAGAGGAGACACGTCACACAGCAGGAGCCTCCCTCCATGCCAGCATGGATGCGGAGCGGACCAGAGAAGAAGATGAAGAAGAGAAGAAGAGAAGAAGATGAAGAAGATAAGAAGATGAAGAGAAGAGCGGGAGCCTCCCCCCATGCCATGGGTGCGGCGCGGCCTGAGGAGAAGAAGATAGAAGATGCCACGGAGGAGATGCTGGACGAGAACACTGGAGGAAGAACCAGAAGAGCCAGAAGAACCAGAAGAAGAAGAAGATGAAGGAAGATAGAAGAAAGAAGAAGCATTTAAATAAAGGAATTGTCAAAAACTGTCTCTTGTCATTTTTAATATTTTTGACAGTTTTTTAGTGAAATGGTAGGCTTACCATTTCACACGGGGGGGCCGGGATCTGGGGGTCCCCTTGTTAAAGGGGGCTTCCAGATTCCGATAAGCCCCCCACTCGCAGACCCCCACAACCACTGGCCAGGGTTGTGGGGATGAGGCCCTTGTCCTCATCAACATGGTAAACAAAAAAGATAAATGGCGCAACAACACACATCAAACATGAGCAGAAATGATACACATGAACGTAAAACAAGTCCAGGATAAGTCGGGCAGTGTGACTAAAAACCCTGAATATGCAAAATCAAAAATGTAAAAATATATATAGACTCTGCCACAAACGTCCAGAGAGTAATAAAATAATAGTCAATGAAAAGAATATATATAATAGTCCATGACAAAAATATAGTTCAAAGGAATCTGATACTATACACCAGCAGCAGCTCACTTGAGAGTGGAAGCAAACAACTCTGAAAGATAATGTGAAAAAAAGGCAAGAAGCGCCAATCTAAGTGCAGTATCATAAAAACTTTAATTAAAATTATATAAAAACAACAGCCAAATGGCTACTCACAAGGACAGGATTAATACAGGCAAGGACATATAGTGGGTCCAGGGACGTCCTCCTCAGGTGTTGTAAAGGCGCATAGTGCAGGTTCCGGTGGAGATGCTGTCAGTGCTATGATGTACGGGTGGTCTGTGGGGTCTCTGCTATGGGTGCTGAGCTGCAAGGAAGATGGAAGTGTCTCTTTTTTGTTATTATTTTTCATTTTTTCTTTTATTTTTCTTATCCATATATATATTTTTTTGCCATTCATTACATACCATTCATCATTTATCATCCATTATTTTTCATTATTTTTTATTTATTCATTTGCCAGGTTGCGTGCTCGGATAAGGGTCTGGTATGGATTTTTGGGGGGACTCCACGTCGTTTTTTTTTTAAATTTTGGTGCGGGGTTCCCCTTAAAACCCATACCAGACCCAGGTCTGGTATGGAATTTAGGGGGACCCCCGCGTCATTTTTTTTTTTTTAATTTTGGCCAGGGTTCCCCTTAATATCCATACCAGACCTGAAGGGCCTGGTATGGAATTTAGGGGGACCCCCACGTCATTTTTTTCTTTTTTAAATTTGGTTCGGGGTTCCCCTGTGGGGAATTCCCATGCCGTTTTTATCAATGAACTTTTATGTGTATTGTTGGACCGGCAATGCAATAGCCGCGAGTAGTTTTAAATGCCTTATTTTCTTTGAAATGTCATTTTGCTGTCAGACTGTTCTAAACACGGGAAACATGCGCCCCTTTACAGGCATACTATAGACACCCCCCAGCTACGAAATTTAAAGGGATATTACACTTTTATTGTTTGACTTTAAGCATTATTAAAATCACTCCTCCTGAAAAAACAGCCATTTTTAAAACTTTTTTTTGCATTGATCCATGTCCCCTGGGGCAGGACCCAGGTCCCCAAACACTTTTTATGACAATAACTTGCATATAAGCCTTTAAAATTAGCACTTTTGCTTATTCATGTTCGTGTCCTATAGACTTTAACGATGTTCGTGTGTTCAAACAAACTTTTTTCCTGTTCGCATGTTCTGGTGCGAACCGAACAGGGGGGTGTTCGGCTCATCCCTAGTTGTCACTACTTAAAATAATAAAGTTGTACATATATGCTTTTTATTTAGGTAGGAACACATTGTTTAGGAAGTATTTTCTTGCAAACATAATTGTATTTTCTTTGCAACCTACAGACAAAAAACATTCTCACTTCGGGGTGTACTCACTTTTGTTGCCAGCAGTTTAGACATTAATGGCTGTGTGTTGAGTTTTTTAATCCTGTGTTACTGTAAATAAAAAAGTGCAAATCTTATTCTATGATTTGCCATATTAATAATAATGCTATGGAGTCTATTTATAGAAACTTTGCTGGACAAAGGTAACCAGTATTTGCTCAGCTGTAATGACTTTTCCCCATATTTTGTCTAATATGATTACTTCCTATATTTGTCAGCTTCATTTAGTGACCGTAATTAAATATTTTCCTGAAATACCTAAATCGGGAAGAGCTAACAATCATAGTATATTATCATATTAGACAAAATACAGGGACAATTTGTTATGGCTGCGTGAATGCTTGTAACACTTTCCCAGTGAATGTTTTATAAATAGACCTCAAAAATTATGTTTTCTGGTACTAAGCATTGTAAAGTTATAGTTTTTTTTAATTATTATTAATTATTGTATAGCTGTTAGGTTTTTTTACAATTATGATATTTTTTTAGTGGACAGTAAAAAATGAATGAATACAACAAATAAAAGAAAATAGAATTAAACATTATTAGTAGAAATAGAAAAAAAAGACGTAAGGGGATATATTGGGGCTGATGGGAATTAACGTAAAGAGGAACTGCAGTCTGCTCACATAATTTATAATAAAAACATCTTTGCCATTCTGAAGCTTCCCTCCAACCACTTTGCATATTCTTTCATATATACTGTGATTCTGTACTTGCCAAATATGCTGCAGAAATCTCCATAAACTAAGTCTGGGTGCATTCATTTTAACTGTGGGCAGCTGAACCTGCTGCCTGTTCACTTCCTGGATTTACACAGACACACAGAGGCACACCTCCAGCTCTGCAGCTCTCATTGACCCTCTTATGACTCATCCCCTTACCTTCCTGGTAAACTGTCACAAGAGTGAGAGAGAGCTGTGCACGATGTCATAAGCCTAGGCTTTTTACCAGACAAGGAGTGGGCTGTATAAGGTATTTACTGGCAGAAAAAAAATGTTTGACTATCCAAAGTTAAATAAAGGGCAGAGGATTAATTAGGTGGAAAGATTAAAAAATGACTGAAGTTCTGCTTTAAGATCAATAAGAGGTAAAACATTTTACTTGTTTTCTTATTATGATGTTTCTTTAATTGGTGCCATGTGCACAATAAAGCCAGCCATACAGGGATCAACATTTGTCTTGTTTAGCAGGGAACAGCCGAATTTCGATCTACAGTATGTATGTATGGGCACTTTTGTTGTACAGAAGTCGATCTACTGATTGACTTCAATACAACCACCCTGTCGGGTTTTCCCTACTTGTACGATGCTGCAGGCTATAGCCGGAAGCGCTGATCAGTGTATTTTGACGGTGTGGAAGTCTTCCCACTGTCCGAATAAAAAAGGCTTGGCGGGGAGTATTCCCCCATCCACATCCAGTGTGTAGATGGGGGAATTAAGTCTTTTTTTTTTTTTTTTTTTTTTATTCAACCAGCTGGTTGAACAAAATAAGTGACTCTATGGGCTGCTAAAAGTACCAAAAAAAAAAGTAAATACAATGTAACACTAATGCCCTGTACACACGGTCGGATTTTCCGATGGAAAATGTGTGATAGGACCATGTGTGGGCTCCATCACACATTTTCCATCTGAATTTCTGACACACAAAGTTTGAGAGCTTGCTATAAAATTTTCCGACGGAAATTCCGATCGTGTGTACACAAATCCGACGGACAAAGCGCCACGCATACTCAGAATAAATTAAGAGACGAAAGCTATTGGCTACTGCCCCGTTTATAGTCCCAATGTACGTGTTTTACATCATCGCGTTTAGAACAATTCGATTTTCCGTCAACTTTGTGTGACCGTGTGTATGCAAGACAAGTTTGAGCCAACATCCGTCGGAAAAAATCCATGGATTTTGTTGTCGGAATGTCCGATCAATGTCCGATCGTGTGTACGGGGCATTAGGCTTCATTCACCTTTTACTGATGTTATCACATGTGTTTTCTAGGAGAAAAGTTCCTGTGTAATGATTAGTAAACTATTTGTGTATATATGTGTTTAACTGTGTAAAGACGTTTATGCGTACATATTTTTTTTTTTTAGACTTAATTTACAAGTTTACGCACATGTGCGCATATGTATTTGTATGCGTATGCATTTGTTTATATGTGTACCCGCGTAAAGTGCATGTTCAAAAATGCAGGTTTTTTGATTCGGTGTTACGGCTCTGAATGCAGTGCGTGTTTATGCACCTGTGTGAAGGGCTCTACTGAAAGCAACGCATTCAGATTCATAATTAAAACCTCTTGTATATGTATTTTTTAACGTCTGTGTGAATGAAACTTAATATTGTATCATAGTGTTTCTTTATGAAAGTTCCAGAGGCTGAACACAGACACTGCCTAGAAGTACCAGAAAAGGCTGCTGTGATATAGAGCAATATTTGTTGATAACAGAATCTGGGAAGCTGCCGCCGGGCAAGAAGATTCACCCTTGTTGGAGTTTTTTACGTCACACCTCCTCCTGCACAAAAATCTGCTTAATGTCAAAATAAAAATAATTGCAAAGTGCACAGTCTATTTGCCTTTAATAAGTCAACCCCATTGTTCAGATATGCAGATATGTCCATGTTGAAGATGCTACAGCTAAAGTAGAGGAATAATTCTAATGCCCCGTACACACGATCAGAAATTCCGTCAGAAAAAACTTGGATGGTTTTTCCGACGGAATTCCGCTCAAGCTTGCCTTGTGTACACACGGTCACACAAAAGTTCTCTGAACTTTCAACCATCAAGAACGCGGTGACGTACAACACTACGACGAGCCGAGAAAATGAAGTTCAATGCTTCCGAGCATGCGTCGAATTGTTTCCGAGCATGCGTGATTTTTTGCGCGTCCGAATTGCATACAGACAAACGCATTTTCGGATAGGAACTTTTTCCGACCGAAAAATAGAGAACCTGCTCCCAATCTTTTGCTGGCTGGAATTCTGCCAGCAAAAGTCCGATGGAGCATACACAAGGTCTGAATTTCTGACCAAAAGCTCACATCCGACTTTTGCTGGCAGGATTTCTGATCGTGTGTATGGGGCATTAGATTCATTTCCTATTTCCAGGAAGATATCTGCTAAACCCAATAAAGGGATCTTCAAACAACTGGATAGTAATGACTGGACAGGGAAAAATATTGGAAACATAAATCCCCAAGTCCTTGTTCATGTAGATACCAAACAGTCATTTCCAGAGTTCAATTGTTTGGAAGCATTTCTTCATCTGTGAGTTTTTCCTTGTCAAAAGAAGTATATTGAGTATACAATGTTATAAAGATACATAAAGTAAGTTTACAAGGATCTATAAAGTAAGCTCATTGTTTTACAGTAGGGTTTATATAGGTAAATATCATGAAATTTCAAATATTAAACATTGGGTTCATGTAAACCTAAATTAAAGATATATATCATTTCCTTAGTTACTTTTGTAGGTATTTAAATGATTTATATCTACTATACATATTGTTTACAAGTAGAGTGTATATAGGTCAAATAAATTCTGATAATGAGCTTTAATCGTAAGGTGGAGAAAAGGAAAGAGAAAGAAGAAAAAGGGTTGAAAGGTAGAGGTATGGTCCACAAGGTTGTCCCGCTCGTCAGTTTATTATTCTTTTTAGTTCTCTTTGAAGACTTAGAATGGGTGTCTCTGTAAGTCATTTAATCTGTTACCATGGCAACAGGACAGAGTCATTGAAGTTTGACAGGAACTGTTGTTTTATCCAAGGATGCCAAAGTTTTTCAAATTTTGGAATTTGATTTTGATCGATGGCTACCATCTTAGCATGGGACATTGTATTATTCATTCTGTGAATTGTTTCTGCTAGTACCAATGTAGGAGATTTCCATGCCTTGGCCACTGTTTGTTTTGCAGAAGTTATTAGTTGGATCATAAGTTTGAATTGAGAGAGTGTTAACCATTCCGGTTTTAGATTAAGTAAAGTTAAATATGGATCTGGTTGTATTATTTTTTTAAATATTTTAGATGCAATCACGAAGACTTCCTTCCAGAAGGTTTGGATTACTGGGCACGTCCACCATATGTGTAAATATGTGCCTATTTCTGGGCATCCTCGAAAACAAAGAGCTGAGGTATTAGGTGAATATTTTGCCACTCTAGCGGGTACAAGGTACCAGCGAGTTAGGACTTTATAATTTGTCTCCAGTGCTAAGATGTTGGGTGAAGATGACTTAGATGTGAGCCATATGTTAGACCAGTCCGTGTCTTCTAAAGTTCGTCCCAGGTCCTCCTCCCACCTCTGAACGTAAGAGGGTCTATTAAGATTTACTACTCCATATAATTGATTATAAAGTGATGAAATTGTACCTTTAGCAAATGGATCTTTTGTACAGATTGATTCAAAAATGGATAATTGGGATAATGGTGTATCCCCCTTTAGGAATGGTGTATAGAAATTTTTGATTTGGAGATATCTAAATATCTCAGAGTTTGGTAGATCATATTTTTCTCTAAGCGATGGGAATGAAAGGAATGATTTAGATGCTATGAAGTCATTTAGTGTCTGAATGCCTGATGTTGTCCAAGCTTTAAAAGAATTTGGGTAGATCCATGCCGGATAAAAGGCCGGATTTCCGATAAAAGAAAGGAGAGGATTGTGTGGAGATTGTAACTGATATTTGGTTTTTAGTTTATCCCAGAGAGATAAGAAGTGTTTAGTTATGGGATTATGAATTTTAAAGCGGTCTTTAGGATCAAGCCATAATAAATTTGATATTAATAGAGGGTCATTTTCTGAAGCTTCTATAAATACCCATAATGGGATTTCCTGTTTTGCATGGTATTTGGACAGACTGGCCAAATGTGCTGCTCTGTAGTAGTTAGTAAAATTAGGGTATCCCAGGCCTCCTTTATTTTTGGGAAGATGTAATGTGTGTATAGGTATAAGTGGTTTAGAAGAGCCCCATATAAACGAAGTTGCTCTTTTTTGTACTATTCTCAAAAAATAGGAAGGAATTGGAATAGGGAGGACTCTGAATAGATAAAGCAATTTGGGTAGAATAGTCATTTTGATTGCATTAATCTTCCCTATCCAGGATAAAGGAAGTTGCGACCATTGTTTTATTAGATTTGTGATCTGTCTTAATACAGGAGGATAATTGGTTGAGAATAAGTCAGAATGAGATGCTGTTAAATGAATTCCAAGATATGGGATTGATTTTTCTGCCCATGTGAATGGGAGTGCAGCCCTAGCCAGGATCAATTCCATGTTTGTGAGTGAAATATTAAGCACTAGGCATTTCTTAGGATTAATCATAAGGCCGGATAGGGCTGCAAATCCATCAAGAGCTGGTATTAAGTTAGGACCAGAGACCTGTGGTGATGATAGAAAAAGTAATATATCGTCTGCAAATATACATAATTTGTGTGTAATACCTCCTACTTCAATGCCAGTTATAGTTTGGTTTGTTCTGATGTATTGGGCCATGGGTTCGAGTATAAGGGCAAATAATAAGGGAGATAATGGGCAACCCTGTCGGGTACCTCTTTCGATATTAAAGGCTTCAGATTTGTATCCAGCATATTTTATATAGGCTTTGGGTTTATTATATAATGCTTTGATCCATGTTAAAAAGTGGGGTCCAAAACCCCATTTTTGTAATGAATATTGCATATATTGCCAGGATACTGTGTCAAATGCCCTCTTAATATCGAGAGATAGAAAACATAAAGGGATTTTCCGTTTTTTAGCAATATGTGCCAATAACACTGCCCTGCGTATATTATCGCCTGCCTGTCTATTTGGCATGAAGCCTACTTGATCTCTATGTATTAATTTTCCTATAATGCTATTGAGGCGTTTTGCTATTATTTTTGCTAATAATTTAATATCAAGGTTTAACAGAGAGATAGGCCGATAATTCACACAGGAAGTATCATCAGAAAGGGGTTTTGGGATCATACAAACAATTGCCATTAGTGTTTCTTGCCGAAAAGAATGTCCATCTAGAAGTTTGTTAAAAGTTTCAGTGAGAATGGGAGAGAGTATTTCTGAGAATGTTTTATAGTATAAAGCCGAGTAGCCGTCTGGGCCTGGTCTTTTGTTAAGTTTTAGGTCTTTTATGGCATTAGCAACTTCATCTATAGTTATAGGCTCATCCAAACTGCTTTTTTGATTCTGAGATAACTCAGGTAAGGTTATTTTTGAGAAGAAGGATTCAGCCTCTGTAGGATTAAATTCATTGTTTGTCTTGTATAAAGTTGCGAGATGTGAGTGAAATTTATGGACTATTTTAACTGGATTACAAGTGTAAACATTTTTTGATAATTTCAAACGTATTGGTTTGAAAGATTTGTTAGTTGAATTTAATGCCCGAGCCAAATATGTACCTGGTTTGTTTGTATTCATGTAGAAATTGTGTTTGAAGCGTTTGAGGGATTTATCAACTGACTCAGTGAGAAATAGATCGTATTCCAATCTAGATTTTTCCAGATGAGATTTTGTACTCTGAGATGGATTATCTTGAAATGATATGTAGGCTGCATTAAAACTGAGTTCTAGTTTTTTTGCTAGATTTTTGCGTTCCCGTTTAAATAGTGCCATTTGTCTTTGTATTGTACCACGCAAGACAGGCTTATGAGCTTCCCACAGTGTTATTGGGGAGATGTCTGTTGTATTATTAATTGATATGTATTCCTTTAAAGCTTGTTCAATGGCCATCTGATGTAGTGGGTGTTTGAGCATTATGTCCGGTAAGTACCACGTTGGGTCATGCGCTTTTGGTATGGCTGAGGCTATAGTAGTGTATACTGCATTATGGTCAGACCACGGAATCGGAATTATATCTGATGCAATAATTTCTGGTATCATTCCTATTGTTAGAAAAATATGATCTATTCTGGTGAAGGTTTGATGAGGGTGCGAGAAATAAGTGAATTTCTTTTTCACTGGGTTACTTTCTCTCCATGAATCTACCAGATTGTATTTGGAAAGAAGTTGAGAAAAAGGTAATCTAGAGGTTATTTTGGATGGTGTAAAAGGTGATTTATCTAGAAATGGGAGGAGGACCTGGTTCGAATCCCCACACATTATCACTGTTCCTATTTTGTGTGTATTAATCACTTGTAATATATGTGAGAGGAATGGTGTAGGTTGTTTGTTAGGAGCGTAGTAGGAAATCACCGTGATTGCTGTATCCATTATATAACCCATTAGTATCAGGTATCTACCTTCTGGGTCTTTAATTTCTGATGATAAGGTGAATGGTGTGGATCGGTGAAATGCAATTAGAGTTCCCCTTTGCTTGGTACAGGCAGAAGCCGTGTAAATTTGTTGATAAAAAGGAGAAATATATTTTGGAGTAGAATCTTTGGTGAAGTGTGTTTCTTGGAGGCATACTATGTGAGCCTTCTTGTTATGGAAAGTACGGAAGGCTTTGGTCCTTTTTTGAGGGACATTTATTCCCTGAACATTCAGGGAAAGTATATTCAGTGGTGCCATGGCAATAGATCAAATAGTTTTGACTTACTTTTTGTTATGCAGAGCTGACTGCGCAGATCAACCTGTGTGGACTGAAGAGATGAATAGATAGAAAAGAAACCAGTGAATTCTGGCGTAAAGAGTAAACAAAAAACATATGAGATTAGATGATACACTGTATAAATTATTTTTTGCAAGTAATCACAATTTACCCGTGAAAGAGAATAAATATCTCTCTCAGGGGAATAAGTGCCTTCGTCACACTCCCACATAATATGATTGGGAGAATGAGGAGGGCTAATGGGGGTACACGGATCTTCCGCTTACAGGAGAGAAGTGCTATGTCAAAAGACATCAAAATGATGTTTCATTAATTGGAGTGCAGAATATAGTTTTTGTTGAAATTATTTATTCCAGGGTGGTTGTATATGGTTAGTCTTGCCCTAGGCTAAATAATTCAGTTAGAAAGGTACCGTTAATAACATTGGTATTGATGAAGATAGTTTGAATTATTTTGGGATTTTAACCCTTTTAGAGTAAACAATTACATATTTTATTCATATGCAACTGTTTAGAAATGTTAACTCATAAAATTGAGGTTGTATTGCTTCAGATTAGAATAAACAAAAACATAATTCTAGGAACTAGTTAGGTAATAATATATTTGTTTTAAGAAAAGAAAGAAAAAGCTTCCATTACTTCTGGATTATTGAACATATTTGTCCTAAAAAGTAATAAATCTATTGTTATTACCTGATAATATATAACTGAACAAGAATTTCCTTATTTCACTTATATATTCTAAGGCTATATGAATCAGAAGTAATAAGAAATATAACTGGAATGTAACATGATCCCACACAGTGTGTGACTATCAGAATGCAGTTACATTCAGTTATAAATACAGGTTTTTTATAGAGAACCATCTCTTAGTATAATAAATGAAGAGATATGAGGAATTAGGATGTCAGTCCATTGAATCTTCTTGGTCCATGGATGATGTGGCATAACGGCCTCTTTTGTGAGAATGATGATTCCCATTTTGTTCTGAAATTTTCTGGGTGCTGCCTGAAGGTGAAGATGATGCCATTCTTCTGCGTGTGGGAGTGTTGCTGTTTGTGGGTTCTGTCAGATTTAATTTTAAAAGGGTTTGTTGTAGTTCATCTGCTGATCTGCTTCTGTAAATTGTACCTTGGTAGTTAAATCTGACTGAAAAGGGGAAGCCCCATTGATACATAATGTTGTGGCGTTGCAGTTCCATTAGTTGGGGTTTCATTGATTGTCTTTTAGTAATAGTAAGTTGGGATAGGTCAGCAAAAATTTGATAATTGTGTCCTTGAAAATTAAGTTCCTTTTTTTCTCTTGCAGCAATTAGTATTTGTTCTTTCGTTCTGTAATAATGAAATTTTGTGATTATATCACGTGGGGGTCCATCTTTCTTTTTGGCTGTGAGGGCTCTGTGTACTCTGTCCAGTTCTAAACGTTCAATAGGGATATCTGGCTTTAGTTCTTGTAATAGAGCAGTAATAGTAGATTGCAGGTCTGTCACAGTTTCAGGTATTCCCCTTATGCGCAAGTTTGAACGTCTGGCTCTATTTTCGTAATCTTCGAGCTTAGTTTGAAGTATTAAATTCTCTTTTTTTAATTGTTCCAATTCTGTTATATTTTCTTGGGTTGTAATTTCAATTTCATCCATTTTTATTTCTAAGGCTGCGGTGCGGTTTCCCAGCTCTCTTATTTCTTTGGTTAGGCTTTTTGTTATTTGGTCTGAGGTTTGTTTTAAAGCCTTATGAAGCATCTTTTCAAATTGTAATAATATTACTGGGGATACTGAGGAGGCTTGTGGAGAAGTTTGTGAGAGGATTTGTTCTGTATGTGACTCAAATGGAGAGTCTTGCTGTGACATTTTCTGTCTGTGAGAGCGCCCTGATGCTGTATCTTGTGAGGTGACTGGAGCTGCTTCAGCTGCAGTGAGTGCCTGTGAGCTCTTTGTGAGGTGATTTTTATTTCTGCCACAGTTTCCTCCCAGTACCATATTTCCTGCCCAAACTTTCACAGTTTGTTCCCTGGGGCAAAAAGGTTCAAATGGATACCTTTTGAGCCTGCAGGCTCCGCTTTGTCCTTCTCTTCTCTCCTCAGCGGTGTGGAGCTCTAACAATGCATGTCTGCTCTGCTAGGCTCCGCCTCCTGCCCCCCCCCCATCTGTGAGTTTTTAAGAACTTGAAAAAAAAGTATATTTTTATATTTTTCAGAATCATCTTAAAGATAGAAGGTTCAGCAGAATGAAGGTATAACAGTGAAAATACAATAATATATATACACAGGTACCAGCGCTTGGATTCAATTGACAAAATTATTAGTTTGCAGCAGTTAGCATAATATGTAGGCAATACACATAAGTCTAATGAAAATAAAATATACAGCGCTGTCTCTTTAGGAAATTCAGAAAATCACACACTGCTGGAGTCACAGGAGGGAAATGGACACAGAAGATTACAAGAGCTCCGCAGTTGAATTTGACAAGTGCGTGATGAGGTTTATCTGTTGAAGGCTATGGTAATTATAGAACCAGGTGCTCTCTCTAGGTGCATGGTGCAAGCGTGTAGGGTGGAGTCCTGGCGTGTGACGTCATCGCACACCGGCGCGGACTGTGGCCATCTTGATGATTGGATGCCTATATGATTTGTACATGCTATTCATCCACCTTTGCTGTGTAAGGCCTCTTGCACACAATACTGCTGTTTGAGCATCTATTTTTTTAGACGTTGCTTTTTTCTATGGATTCGCGCATATTTTCAAGCATATGTATTTGTGCAGATTCAAGCAATTTTGCACGCATTTTCACGCAAACGTATTCTCCCCTTTTTGTTATGCAGTATGTAAATGGTCACTTGTGCGTATATGTGCGCATTTGCGCGCATGAGGTGTAAATTACTGACCAAAAATGCAGATTTTTCTATTTTATTGTTACACGCCTGTTTACAGTCAGGTCCATAAATATTGGGACATCGACACAATTCTAATCTTTTTAGCTCTATACACCACCACAATGGATTTCAAATGAAACAAACAAGATGTCCTTTAAATGCAGACTTTCAGCTTTAATTTGAGGGTATTTACATCCAAATCAGGTGAACGGTGTAGGAATTACAACAGTTTGTATATGTGCCTCCCACTTTTTAAGGGACCAAAAGTAATGGGACAATTGGCTGCTCAGCTGTTCCATGGCCAGGTGTGTGTTATTCCCTCATTATCCCATTTACAAGGATAAAAGGTCCAGAGTTCATTTCAAGTGTGCTATTTGCATTTGGAATCTGTTGCTGTCAGTTCTCAATAGGAGATCCAAAGAGCTGTCACTATCAGTGAAGCAAGCCATCATTATGCTGAAAAAACAAAACAAACCCATCAGAGGCATAGCAAAAACATTAGGTGTGGCCAAATCAACTGTTTGGAACATCCTTAAAAATAAAGAACGCACCGGTGAGCTCAGCAACACCAAAAGACCCGGAAGACCATGGAAAACAACTGTGGTGGATGACCGAAGAATTCTTTCCCTGGTGAAGAAAACACCCTTCACAACAGTTGGCCAGATCAAGAACACTCTCCAGGAGGTAGATGTATGTGTGTCAACAATCAAGAGAAGACTTCACCAGAGTGAATACAGAGGATTCACCACAAGATGTAAACCATTGGTGAGCCTCAAAAACAGGAAGGCCGGATTAGAGTTTGCCAAACAACATCTAAAAAAAGCCTTTACAGTTCTGGAACAACATCCTATGGACAGATGAGACCAAGATTAACTTGTACCAGAGTGATGGGAAGAGAGGAGTATGGAGAAGGAAAGGAACTGCTCATGATCCAAAGCATGCCACCTCATCAGTGAAGCATGGTGGTGGTAGTGTCATGGCATGGGCATGTATGGCTGCCAATGGAACTGGTTCTCTTGTATTTATTGATGATGTGACCGCTGACAAAAGCAGCAGGATGAATTCTGAAGTGTTTCAGGCAATATTATCTGCTAATATTCAGCAAAATGCTTCAGAACTCATTGGATGGCGCTTCACGGTGCAGATGGACAATGACCCGAAGCATACTGCGAAAGCAACCAAAGAGTTTTTTAAGGGAAAGAAGTGGAATGTTATGCAATGGCCAAGTCAATCACCTGACCTGAATCTGATTGAGCGTGCATTTCACTTGCTGAAGACAAAACTGAAGGGAAAATGCCCCAAGAACAAGCAGGAACTGAAGACAGTTGCAGTAGAGGCCTGGCAGAGCATCACCAGGGATGAAACCCAGTGTCTGGTGATGTCTATGCTTTCCAGACTTCAGGCTGTAATTGATTGCAAAGGATTTGCAACCAAGTATTAAAAAGTGAAAGTTTGATGGATGATTGTTAATCTGTCCCATTACTTTTGGTCCTTTAAAAAGTGGGAGGCACATATACAAACTGTTGTAATTCCTATACCGTTCACCTGATTTGGATGTAAATACCCTCAAATTAAAGCTGAAAGTCTGCAGTTAAACCACATCTTGTTTGTTTCATTTCAAATCCATTGTGGTGGTCTATAGAGCCAAAAAGATTAGAATTGTGTTGGTGTCCCAATATTTATGGACCTGACTGTACGTGCCTGTATGCATAGGCACATTACAATTAATGGGCTGTATTTTAGCTCAGTAAAAAAGCTTTTTCAAGCTGCAGTCTGCAAGAGGCCTAGGTGCAATACTTTATTAAACTACTTTTGCTTTGAATCTTACTACACTATGAGGAGGCTGTTTTTTTTTCTCTCCCATCTTATATGCTGACCTGGTGAGGAAATTTGAGTGTTGTTGCTATACTGGATCCTGAAGTGGTGTTTTTGGAGAACGTTTGCCTAATCTTGCCTGGAGCTGATTAACTGCGCTATTTGGCTGCTTGTTATGGTGGGCAAATCTCCCTGGTAAGAGGCTGCAATGTTTTGAGTGTTGGTGGTTGTGGAGGATGTTTGCCAGAAATTTCATTTCATAGTGACCCCTCTAGGATTCCAAGTTTATGAAATTATCATATTTAAAAAGCTTTGAAAATCTTTTTTTTACACTTTTACCTCTTGCACACGATACTTCTGTTTGAGCATCTACTTTTTCAGACCTTTTTTCTGTATGTATATGCACGCATTTTCATGCATATGTTTTTGTGCGTGCGCAAAAACGTATTCTCGCATTTTTGTTCTGCACAATATGTAAATGGGCATTTGCACTTATTTTTCATGCAATCACACGTATTTACACACATTTGCACGCATGAGGCGTAAATCACTGACCAAAAATGCAGATTTTTCCTTTTTTTTTTTTTTTTTTTGTACTGAGCTTTTTCAAGCTGCAGTGTGCAAGAGGCCTTAACCTGTGTACATTTGCTTGTGTGATTTTCTGAATTCTTAACATAGGTGTGCACCCCAAAGCTCAAATACATATGCACGTGTGTATGTACTGATGGTGTCAGTAGGGCAGTGGACAGTGTCAGTAGTTTAATTAGATTTTTTAAAAAATTATTTTATTTTGTAACATTTTTTTGGGGATGAAATATCAGTGGTCTAAACAGGGGGGAATATGCAACACACAAGGCGATTAGGGTGTGCCCAGGCACACCTGACACACCCTGTGCGCACGCCTATGATTCTTAAGGAGATAGCTCTGCATAATTTATTCTCATAACAGTGAAAATACTTCCCCAAACAAGATGGAGTGCTCATTATGAAGCTGTGCTTGAAGTAAAAACAAATTTTGAAAAGTGAATTCCTACCATTAAACAACAGTATGATCCAAAAGAAATGTGGGCACAGGAGGCTCAGCTACAGTTTATTTAATTTTATAATTATTACTGAATATAATTTTATCATATAGAGGAGGATTGTTTTAAAAATTATAGAACTCAAAAGGTACCCACTGCCTCCTTGTATCTTACAGGAGCCTAAATCTTTTTAGTGGTGAAGATAAGTGAGGAATCTCTAGGCCACAGGTGGCAAACACAAGGCCCGCGGGCCAAATCCGGCCACCAGGCCTTGTTATGTGGCCGCTACCTCCTGTTCTCATGGCTGACTATTCATTCTGCTGTCACGCCAGGTCTCTTATGCCCTGTACACACGGTCGGACATTGATCGGACATTCCGACAACAAAATCCATGGATTTTTTCCGACGCATGTTGGCTCAAACTTGTCTTGCATACACACGGTCACACAAAGTTGTCGGAAAATCCGATCGTTCTGAAAGCAGTGACGTATAACACGTACGTCGGAACTATAAACGGGGCAGTAGCCAATGGCTTTCGTCTCTTAATTTATTCTGAGCATGCGTGGCACTTTGTGCGTCGGATTTGTATACACACGATCGGAATTTAAACAATCGGATTTTGTTGTCGGAAAATTTTATAGCAAGCTCTCAAACTTTGTGTGTCAGAAATTCCTATGGAAAATGTGTGATGGAGCCTACATACGGTCGGAATTTCTGACAACAAGGTCCTATCACACATTTTCCATCGGAAAATCCTATCGTGTGTACAGGGCATTAGGCAACAAGAGTAAACATTTCCAGCTCTAATATCTTCAGTCCCGCATGCTTTGTGTGAGCTGAGCGCATGTGTGGCTTTTTGGTTTCCTAGGCAACAAGGGTAAACATTTCCCTCTCTCCTCAGTCCCTCCAGCGGAGCCAGCTTTGTCAGTCCGCTTTCAGTGGTGGAGGTTCAGGACAGATCTGGTGTCCGTTTCTTTTCCATGCATCGCTGATGGTGAGCTTTTGGGGACTTGCTTTATTCAATAGTGGCAATGGAGAGGGAGTGTTGTAAAAACCTTGTACAGCCTACACATGAATGCAGTTTCTTTTGAGCTGGGAGGGGGGTGGAGGTGGAAGCAGAGGTGTGCAGAGGTGGGGGGATGGGAGGAGAGTGGTGGGAGAGATGTTGCCTGCTGTGCATAGCATACTCCTGAAGTCTGCACAAAGCGTGCACCCCTGAACTCTGCACAAAGCATGCACCCCTGAACTCTGCACCCTGCACAAAGCGTGCACCCCTGAACTCTGCACAAAGCGTGCACCCCTGAACTCTGCACAAAGCGTGCACCCCTGAACTTTGCCCCCTGCACAAAGCGTGCACCCCTGAACTCTGCACCCTGCACATAGCGTGCACCCCTGAACTCTGCACCCTGTACATAGCATGCACCCCTGAACTCTGCACCCTGTACATAGCATGCACCCCTGAACTCTGCACCCTGCACAAAGCGTGCACCCCTGAACTCTGCACCCCGCACAAAGCGTGCACCCCTGAACTCTGCACCCTGCACATAGCGTGCCCCCTGAACTCTGCACCCTGTACATAGCATGCACTCCTGAACTCTGCACCCTGTACATAGCATGCACCCCTGAACTCTGCACCCTGCACAAAGCGTGCACCCCTGAACTCTGCACCCTGCACAAAGCGTGCACCCCTGAACTCTGCACCCTGCACATAGCGTGCACCCCTGAACTCTGCACCCCATAGTCTGCATTCCTGAACTTTGCATCCTGTACATAGCTTGCATCCCTGAACTCTGCACAAAGTGTGCACCCCTGAACTCTGCACCCTGTACATAGCGTGCACCCCTGAACTCGGTATGTAGAGCAACCCAGATACCATATTGATGATGCGGCCCTCTATGAAATCGAGAGAGACACCCCTGCTCTAGGCATTAAAAGACAACAGAGTTTTAATATACCTACTATGAAAAACAAAGACAAACAACCACTGATTAATGACTTCTTTAACAATATAGCCACTATTAGTATTTGTTTAGTTAGGCTTTTTGAGAGCCCAAACTCTTATTTGTATCTACAAGGAGAACATGTCATGGTTTTAATAGGTTTTTACAAAGGTATAACAAAGGTACAGCATATAGCATACCAGGAATATATTTGAGAAAGTACTGGATACACTGTACAACAGAGAACAGATGCAGAAAAATGCATGAGTCTAAGAGGAAAATAGCCTAAAGTCTAAGAGGAAAATAGCATAAATTATTGTGTTTCAAAAGAAAGAATGGTACACACAGCTGTCATTAACCATATCTGGGAGGGGTTGTAAAATAGGACAAGGAGATCACTGTGGAACACCTCCGTTTCTGTTGATGTAGGCATGCCCCCAGAACTACATCTTCCAAGAGCCATTTCCCTTAGCCACAGTGTGTGGGCATATACACAGTGGGGGAGAATTACTAAAACTGGAGAGTCCAAAATCTGGTGCAGCTCTGCGTGGAAAACCAATCAGCTTCCAGGTTTTCTTGTCAAAGATTAATTAGAAGCTGAAATTACAAGCTGATTAACTACCATGCACAGCTGCACCAGATTCTAAGTGCTCAAGTTTTAGTAAATCCTCCCCAATGTGACACCACTGGCATGGCTTCTAATGGGGCGTACACACGGTCGGACTTTTGGGCTACAAAAGTCCGACAGCCTGTCCGACAAACTTTCGACGGACTTTTGGCGGACTTGCGGCGGACTTTCTAACGAACAGACTTGCCTACACACGATCACACAAAAGTCCGACGGATTCGTACGTGATGACGTACACCGGACTAAAATAAGGAAGTTGATAGCCAGTAGCTAATAGCTGCCCTAGCATGGGACTAGCATACAGACGAGCGGATTTCTGGGTCCGGCAGAGTTACGACGTAAAGATTTGAAGCATGTTCCAAATCTAAAGTCCATCAGATTTGCGACTGGAAAAGTCGGCTGAAAGTCCGGGGAAGCCCACACGCGATCGGATTGTCCGCCGGATTTGGTCCGTCGGACTTTTGTAGCCGAAAAGTCCGACCGTGTGTACGCCCCATAACAGTTAACGTTCAAACTACACTGATCATTAACTTCGATTGAGAATGATTGGCTAAATAACACAAGTGTCTTTTTTAACTTCTGTTTTTCCTTTTATATTGGCTTTTCAAAACAACAAATGCAGTAATATAGAGGTTGGATAAAAAGTATATTACATTTTGGTAGTAAAATGGTATATTTTTAATAGACATGTACACATCAGACCTGAAAGAGGTACAAGTGAGGCTACACATGGGACAAAGGGATTTGGTCTCAAAAGAGGGACAGTCCATCCAAATGTGGGACAGTTTGGAGCTATGGTTACAGGCTGGAGGCTCCTGCTCTACGCATAAAGTATTTGTAGGCAGATTATTCACAAGCATACCGCTTCCTGGCTAAGTGAGGAGGTAATTAGGTTACACACTAGTATGCAAAGAGCTTAGTGCTGAAGAACAAAGCTCCTTCTGTCCCTCTATCCAGGAACCACTTAATAATACATAAGGAGAATGGTGAAAATAAAGGTAGCTTGTGTGGGAGGGGAGCAAGCTACGAATGTTAGTAAGTGTTATGGAGAAAAGGAGAGGAAAAGGTGCTGACATCAGTATGTAGTTTTGTAGTCCAGCAGGGGAGAACACATACTGCGTGGGACATCAATCTTCTATGCTTTCAGGTAAAAAAAAATTCAAAAAATATAAGTTTAATTATACTACAAAAAAACAGTCACAATCGTTGTGGTAGAATATTACAGTGCAATGGTACAATGAGAATAAATAACTGAGACTGTTTAGTACTAGGTAGCAATGGAACTAAAAGTGAGGACTCTAAGCAGCATTGAAATGTTTACAGTTAACTGTCCATCCAAAAACTAGTGAATATTAATGTCCATAATACTGCTTGGCAGGCAGGTCTGGCCATAGAAAAGTACAAAGCAAATGAGTTCTCTCCTAATACTCCGTTATGGCTGAACCCCACCCTATCTCATATGTACAAACTTCCTGACCCGTATGAATGGACCAAACATGGTATAAAAGCCCTCTCCTAGCACCACAAATGTCGTTGATTTCTTTTTCACAACTCTCTTTGACATATAATTTACCACCTCATTATTATTTTCGCTACCACCAACTGTCACATGCATTTGCCGCACAATTTCCTCACGCTGTCAGTGTCATGGTCTAATCCGGATTAGAAAAAACACTAAGAACGAAATGTGCAGAAAAACCCACCTCGCAGTTATACGAGCATTTGGTTTATGTGTCTCTTCCACTGCTTGCCAAGATTTGGTCCAACTGGCAGCATGATATCCCTGCACTAGATAATGATGACTGGGACGATGTCTGGGATTTTCCCTTTAGATCACTAGTTTCCATGAGGGATCACCTTATACAATTTAAAATAGTCCATAGAGCTTATTTTACCCCATATAGACTATCTAAAATGAACCCTTCATGCTCTGCGGAGTGTTGGAGATGTGGAATCTCCCCAGGCGACTTCTCACATATTTTTTGGCATTGCCCACAAATCCAACAATACTGGAGTGAAGTGCTAGAAGTGGTAAATAGGGTTGCATCCACCGCACTGCCTCGTGCTATGGAAATATGTCTTCTGGGACTGATTGAAACGCACATACCAATGATAGCAAAACGTACACTGGTTGATTTATTACTCTTTTATGCCCGCAAATCCATTGCCTTACAATGGAAAAAAAATGCCCCCCCTTTGTTGACGCAGTGGAAGAACCTGATAAATACTAGCCTTCCCCTTTATAAAGATACCTATTCAAATAGAGGATGCCCGGCAAAATACGACAGAGTCTGGCGTGTTTGGCTGGATAAGGAAGACACAGCTGGTTGATGTACACTGTGATATGGAAAGATTGATTATTGCAGACTTTTGAGAGTCAGTTAGTAATACTTTAGTGAATAGACGGGAAGTCTGTCTTGAAAAATGTGAAGATATATTGATAAAAATATAATATGAGTCAGCTTATTAATGAGTCGCTTACCATATTGTGATACCATGCCATTTGTTATATGTATCATATCCGATATACACCATAATTGTTGTTAAGTTGTATATGTATTGTGTATCAGAAAATTGAATAAAAACAATTAAAAAAAAAAAAAATGGCCATATTTGGTCAATCATCTCAGCCAGCATCCCGTGCCCCTTGGTTTACATTCAGCTGTCATCTGGGGATTCCACAGACCTGCAGCTGAATGGGGTTGGGATTGCGTCATTAATGGCTAGGATACAGGCAACCGCCAGCATCCTAGTAACTGACCAGGGCCCTGAGTTGGAAGCTGTCATGTTTCGTGGCAGTAGTAATAACTTCATAAAGTGAATGAACTCCTGCACAGCTGGAGAGTGCACAGTGCACTACTCTCTGTCAGGGGCCGTGTCTGGAGAGTGGATATCCAGCGCCGCCATTTTGTTTTTCTCTATTCGTCTCAAGGGTAAGAAGAGGAAGAAGATGTTCTCCCTAGTGAGGTCCGCGCTACAAGCCTCCGGCCGAGGTGTGCAGAGAACGATCAGCAGACGATCTCATCACAAAGCTGAAGCTAACTTCCATGACAAGTATGGGAACACCATGCTGGCCTCTGGGACCGCCTTCTGTGTCGGCATCTGGACTTATGTGATCACCTCCACAGGCATTTTCTGGAACGTGACTCTGGTTGATAAAGTGACACAGAAGAAATGGCGGGAGAAGTAGAGGTACCCGGAGTGACTGCGCCGCGCTTTACATGAGCTGTACATAGACCAGCCTTGTCTCCCCGCTATGACCTCTGTGTGCTCCCCTTACAGGGAGGGGTCCGAGGCCCAAGGTAATAAATCTGAAATAAATGTATAAATCTAATATAATCACACACATAGGTTGGACTTGATGGACTTGTGTCTTTTTTTAACCTCACCTACTATGTAACTATGTGGGGGACAAGGGAACAGTCCACTTATTTTGCCTGCTTGGTAAACAGCCAGAGTTTGTGGCAAACCCTGCGTCTCCACAAACTCAAACCTCATGCCTAGTTAAAAGCACTGTATTGACACGGTATCAAACTGCACCAAAAGCTAAACTTTTATATGCCACAGACAAGTGTAATAAACACATAGTTTTCACCAATGGGTCCTAAGACAAGCTAATTTATTTGTAAGCCAATCTTAGTATTTTTGGAAATCCTTTAGACTGTCTTGGAACCGATGGATTAGCATAAAGTAAATAGCAAAGACCTTTTAATTTTTTTCCTAGGTCCCAGCACCTGTAAACTTGCTCCTGATCTCCTGTTTTAGCTTCTGTTTCCTGTTGATAATTTGGCTTGCCTCTGACTTTTTCTGCTTCCTGTTTGCTGCTTGCCCTGAAATGTTGCTTGTTCTTAACCATAATGTTGTCTATTAGTTCTGTACTGCATGTTGTTGCTGACAGCTTCTTTCACTCCAGGAGTATACCATTGTCACAATCTGGGAGCCATTTCACAGCAAAGTCCATCACCTGTTGCACGGTGCAACCCCCTGTAGGGCCTATATTAGCGTAACAAGGGTCCACAACTACCATTACATTTTCTATTATGGACGATTTTGCAATTCAGCTGTGTCTTTAGGGGTTTCTGGAGCCATAATAAAGATTCTTTCCTTTTTACTGTTGATAATTTCACATTTCCAATAACAATAAAACAACACAAATGCTGTTACAAAGATTCTTTTACTTTCCTTCATGTTTAGCCTTTTTAATGATCCGCCAATCACACCGAGGGGTTGATTTACTAAAGGCAAACAGACTGTGCACCCTCTGAAAGGGCAGCTGCTCCAGAGCTTAGTAAATGAGGGGTATTCATTGGAAAGTGAAGCCTTACCTCATTTACTAAGCTCTGGAGCAACAGCACTTTGCAAAGTGCACAGTCTATTTGGATTTAGTAAATCACCCCCTGAAAGTCACATACTTTTCTTCACTGACCTCTGCACTGTAGCTAACATTTGACCTTCTCTCCTCCCTTTCTACAATGCTCTCCTGAACATGCACTAAATTGCCAAAAGTATTGGGACACCTGCCTTTACACGCACATTAACTTTAATGGCATCCCAGTCCGTAGGGTTCAATATTGAGTTGGCCCACCGTGGGAAGGCTGTCCACAAGGTTTAGGAGTGTGTCTATGGGTATGTTTGACCATTCTTCCAGAAGCGCATTTGTGAGGTTAGGCACTGATGTTGGACGAGCAGGCCTGGCTCGCAGTCTCCGCTCTAATTCATCCCAAAGGTGTTTTATTGGGTTAAGGTCAGGACTCTGTGCAGACCAGTCAAGTTCCTCCACCCCAAACTTGCTCATTTGTGTCTTTATGGATTGATTTGTGCACTGGTGTGTAACCATGTTGGAACAGGAAGGGGCCATCCCCAAACTGTTCCTGCAAATGTGGGAGCATGAAATTGTCCAAAATGTCTTGGTATGCTGACACCTTAAGAGTAGGGATGGGCCGAGCGGCCCCTGTTGGGTTCGCACCAGAACTTTCGAACACCGTGAAACTTCGGACCCGAATAACGAACCCCATTAACCTGAACGTCAAAAATCAAAAGTGCCCATTTGAAGGGTTATATGCAAATAATTGGGCATACAATGGTTATAAGGTTCCGGGTCTTGCCCTGGGGGACATGTATCAATAAAAAAAAAGTTTGTGAAAAGCTTAATTTTTAAATGAGCAATGATATTTTTATTTTTAAAGTGAAAGCCTAAAAATGAAAAAAATTCTTCCAATATAGTGCCTGGGGTATCCCCTTAGTCTACCTGTAAAGTGGCAGATCTGTACCATGTCTAGAATCTGCTGCAGCAATAATTGCATTTATAAAGCCAAAAAAATGAAATTTTCCATGCAAGCTGCCTTTATTTTGCTCAGCTGGGGAGCCAGTGTGTATGATGAGGCCACAATGTAGTGCACCGGGAACAAGATTAGAGATTTTTTGGATACATTCTGGTGTCACTTTGACTTTGTATAGAAGTAACGGGTGCATAAAAATTGGTCTTTGGGTGCCGGTGGTGCCTTCCCACCGTAACCCTATAGAGGTAATCTTGATGAAAGCAAGAATTGGCCTTGCTGTAAAAAATTGCAATGATATGCACCTGTCAAACAAGTGCAGAAAAATTGGTCTGGGTGTCGGTGGTGCCTTCCCACTGTAACCCTATAGTGGTACTCTTGATGAAAACAAGAATTGGACTTGCTGTAAAAAATTGCAATGATATGCACCTGTCAAACAGGTGCAGAAAAATTACTCTTTGGGTGTCGGGGGTGCCTTCCCACCGTAACCTTACAGAGGTGCTCTTGATGAAGGCAAAAAAAAATTGCAATGATATGCATATGGTTGGTGTTTTTGCCACGTATGATGTGCCTGAGACACAGTTTGCAGATAGCAACAGTGCGATCTGCTGCAGATGTGCTAAAAAAGGCCCAGACAGCTGAGCTTTGGGGAGTGGGCCGGGAGATAACAGCTGCAGAATGTGATGGAATAGGGTGGCTGCTCTTTACTCTTTCTTGATATTGGCCTCCTTGGGGTTGTGCCGCCTCACCTTCAGTTTCCTCCTCTGCTCTATCTTGCACTCAAGTCGCATCAGTGACCTCATCATCATCATCATCTCCAACTCCTCCATCTTCATCATTACCACTGGAGACAACTTGGCGATATGCTGTGGCTTGGGGAACATGACTGCCAATTTGTCTACCAGTGTTCCTCCCTCTCTCTAGGCTCATGTTTCTGTCATCCTCAACCTCAGAACCAACATCTGAATCCAGTAATGGCTGGGCATCATCAAGGAGCAAGTGGCTGATGCTGTGGTCAAATAACTCAGCTGACTCCTCAATGGCTGATGTTGGGACTATGGCACGAAAAGATGTGGACAAAGAGGCAGGTTTATCCACTCCTGCAACTGCAGGGGACTGCACACTTGTCTCTGCTTGCGTGACAGAGGATGAGGAAGGTTTAGTAAGCCAGTCCACCACCTCCTCTGCATGCTGTGGCTGGATAGCATGGGCAAACTCAATAAACAGAGGAAATGATGCCCTGCCTGAGGACTGACCATCACGTCCACCTTTGCCTGTAGACATATTTGTTGCTGGCCCTCTTACAGTGCCAGGGAAACATCTGCCTCTCTTTGTTGTCCTCCCAGACAATATTGGGAAGGAGGGGGCGGTGCTTGTAAGCAAATGTAAAGAAGAAGTTGAAATCTGTATGTGGACACACTTTAATCAATGTAAAGAGGTGTTTGGTTCACTTTAATTTGAGTACTCACACTACACAGACATACTCCACGAATACACTATAATATACTGCAAAATAATGCTCCAAACATACAGTGATGCACAGAACTATATGGCGTTAAACTGGCAGTAACACACACAGAACTATATGGCGTTAAACTGGCAGTAACATGCACAGAAGTAAATGGCGTTAAACTGGCAGTAACGCACAAAACTATATGGTGTTAAACTGGCAGTAACGCACACAGAACTATATGGTGTTAAACTGTCAGTAACGCACACAGAACTATATGGCGTTAAACTGGCAGTAATGCACACAGAACTATATGGCGTTAAACTGGCAGTAACGCACACAAAACTATATGGCGTTAAACTGGTAGTAATGCACACAGAAGTAAATGGCGCTAAACTGGCAATAACACAATTAAATAGAACAACTGTCACTACACTGATGCTATCTGAATTGTCCCTACTCTAGCTATACACTAATGTAAAGATTACTGACATGGTCTCACTACACTACACTGAAGCTATATGAGCTGTCCCTACTCTACATTATGTATGTATGAATGACACGGTCTCACTACACTACAGTGAAACTATCTGAGCTGTCTTTACTCTAGCTGCACACTATGCAAAGCTGAATGATGGTTCTCCTCACTACACTCACACTATCCCTAGACTGACACTAAACTAATATTCTACACTGACAATTGAAGCAAAATAGCGTGTAGCACACTAACTAACTAATAGCACTGAACAGAGCCCTGTTCTATCTCTTCACGCCAAAATCACACTATAAATGGCTGCCATTGTAAAAATACTTTTATACTGTGGGGCGGGAATGAGCCATGATTGGATAAAGTCATGATGGCAGTGTCCAATCATGACTCTGCCAGTGCTCTCTGCCCTGATTGGCTGAAGCTTTCACTGCTTCAGTCAATCAGGGCTTGCAATGCACTGTTCAGCGCAGCAATGCATTGTGGTCGGTTTGGGGAACGTTCGAACAGCGAAAGTTCAGCCCGAACTTATGTTTAGGCCGAACCATTCACCCATCCCTACTTAAGTATTGGAGTGAATGGTGTCACCTCAATATGAATTTTAAATTGTAGAATGAACCCACATCCCTATGTAGCGCTTACCCCTGAAGGAGCGGCTGATTAATTGTTATATCCGTAATCACGTTTACCACCTAACCCATCGCAGCCAATAAAACCAGACACAGTCCATATTGCATTTTTCTCTTGCTTTATTAAGTAACATGAACTGGGATAGGAGAAGGATTTCTTTTGAGATACTCTTTTGTTGCTTTATCATCTTTTCATTGTCTCTCATGCAAGGAGTTAAAATCATTGCGGATAATATGAAATCACTTTGTGCGATTTCTTCAATTATGGAAGATGGAAGTAGATTTGATAGAGAATGATCGACAAAGAGTCACTCTGAATAACCTCTTCATCTGCAGAACTTTTTAAGGACAGTCTGTATCTCTATATGTGTGCTTGCATCTTTACCACTACCTTTTTACCACTACTTCCCATCTGCATGGTACTTCCAAGTTGAGCTAAAGAAAAGTCACTCTGAATAACTCCTCCCGCTTGACTGATTGGAATCCCGGGGCATTGCTGAACCCAAAGTCACAGGCCATCACCGCCTGTCTCACTGACTTGCGTACCAACATCCCTCAGCCTCTGGCAGTACCCTTCCCTTGGGCTTTCACTCACGGGATCAATAGTCCATGTGCCACTCATAAATGATCGATCGCCCAGTTTCCTTCTGCTTTGTTGCTACTTCTCCCGCAATGATTCTTTGTCCCCTTTCCGCTTGACTGGCACGCTCCCTTCCCCGCAAGGGTGGCCAATGACACCAGCAACTACATGCTGTACGGTGTCATCTACTCCTCCAAGGATGCCGCTTCCCCACCTTCCTCGCAAGGGGGGGCTCAGTTGGTTCCCCGAAGGGGGAACCTCTCCCCTCCGGGAACCAGGCTGGGCTTCTCCAAGCTCACACAGGAAACTCCTCTCTGACCATGTGACCTGGCTTTTATATGAGAGTCCCGGGGCATTGTCAAACAAATTAATGATTGGCCAGGACTCGCACACAAACTACCTGTCACTCAAATCCCAAATGAACAAACAGGCCTGCTATAATGGTAAAAGCCTGCCTAAATTTACCTGCAATTGTAAGCTAACAAAAAGGTCACATACTTAATAGTAGGTGCCCGCTACACCTATATAGTATAAAACACAAACACTCACAAGGAGTGTGGCTCCTCTAATGGGACTTTGGAACGGGTCACTCACAATAAAAGTACAGAGGTAGAAAGAGATATTTAAAATATGTAATATTTATTAGGAAAAGGTTTAAAAGGAGGTCACCATGACCTATAATAATTATGCATAATTAAAATGGATGCACATAGATGAATAAAGGGGGATTGTAAACACAGGACAATAACCAATTCTATTAGGAAAATTGATTTACAACAATAGAAAAGTGACCCAACGTTTCGAGGTATAGTAGGTAGACCTCTTCTTCAGGGGTAGCAGGTTTGGTCACAATGAATTTTAAATCTAAAAAATTATAGAACAGAACAAACAAAAAGAAAACATATTCATAGGCATATGCGGTAAGTAGAAAACTTCCACGGCATGGTCTAACTAATGCAGTATATAGTACAACATTTATTACAATAACATGTATATGCAAGTACTGACCACATGTGTTGACAATAAATTCTCCAGGACATCCCCAGCATCCAATAGGAAGGGATCGATCAGCCACTCCACAGAGGCCAAGGACAGGGGGACGGGAAGAGATGGAGAAGGGAAGAACCATAGAGTAGGGAGGAACACCTAAACTAGATGCTTTATCCTCAGAGTAAGCGGTAGACCCCAGTAGGTGCAACAGCTCCACAAAGGGCATCCCCTTAGGAAGACACGTCCACCCTTCACAAAGGGGATAAACCAAAGCCAGTTCCAATGAGCTGGCTGGTCACCTCACCCGGCCACTGGAATGTAAATAAAATAAACTTTGATCAGAAACTTATTATATGTAGAAAAAGCCTGATATTACTTGTCACTGTAAAAATCTATACAAAAGGTGTATCGATCCTAGCAGTCGTAACTAAGCATAGAATCCAAAAACATACCCCAGATCTTGACTTGCGGTACATGGGACCACAGACTCCAAGACCGTTGAGCAAAGAGAAAAAGGACAGACCAATAATGTCGATCAAAGAATATATCTGATAGTAGTATGACCTCCCTAAAGAATATCCAGTTTGGGTGGTCTGAAAGCATAAAGCATGGAAATGAGAGGGGGACTGTGTAAGTTCATGAACAGATGCTGATCCTATTATATAAAGCCGTCAGGTGTCTTATCAGCAAAGGCAGAGATGCTTACCATACAGGCTGTCAGTTCTCAACTAGGTCTGTGGTACGCCGTAAGCAGGTGTAGATGATAGGGGTCAGGCTGTTTAAATATAGCTGTCCTTAGTTGCGGCGGACCTATGATTGGTTTGCCAAACCAGATGGGCGGTAAGAGGAGGAACATGCAGGGATTTGGTCGGTGCCCCCCCGAGTGCAGCGGCGCGCGGCGTCATCTCCTGGACACGCCCCCGGCTGAAAAGGAGAGCGACTTAAGCGTTCACTTCACTGGAACTAAGGGGCCAAGCCCAACCCCTGAAAAACAAGCCCACACCATTATACCCCCTCCACCAAATGATTTGGACCAGTGCACAAAGCAAGGTCCATAAAGACATGGATAAGTGAGTTTGGGGTGGAGGAACTTGACTGGTCTGCACAGAGTCCTGACCTTAACCCGGTAGAACACCTTTGGGATGAATTAGAGCAGAGACTGCAAGCCAGGCATTCTGGTCCAACATCAGTGCCTGACCTCACAAATGCGCTACTGGAGGAATGGTCAAACATTCCCATAGACACAGTCCTAAACCTTGTGGACAGCCTTCCCAGAAGAGTTGAAGCTGTTATAGCTGCAAAGGATGGGCCAACTCAATATTGAACCCTACAGACTAAGACTGGGATATCATTAAATTTTATGTGTGTGTGTGTAAAGGCAGGCATTCCAATACTTTTGACAATATAGTGTATGTGCACAACCTTGGGCAGAACCTTCCAAAATCTAACTATCCACTCTCTTTCGCTCTTTCTTTGCAACTTCTTCTTACTATGTTCACTTTCACTGACTTGGGGACAGTAGATACTAGCTACATCAACAGTTTTAATAACAAGCATGTTATACTTACCTGCTCTGTGCAGTGGTTTTGCACAGAGCAACCCCAATTCTCTTCTTTTCGGGTCCCCTGATGGCGCTTCTGGCTCCTCCCCCTTTGAACAGTGCCCCCAGAGAAAGCTGCTTGCCCTAGGGGGCACCAGTGCATGTTTGCTCCCAAGCCACTGCTCTATGCATCCATAAGACACATAGAGCCATAGCTTCCCCTGCTCTCTCCTCATTGGCTGTGATTGACAGCAGGGGGAGCCAATGGGCTCCTGCTGCTTTCTCAGCCAATAAGGATGGAGAGTTCCCATACAACCGAGATTATTGTGAACATCACTGGATCAGAGAGGGCTCAGGTAAGTATTAGGGTGGGCTGGGGGGGGCCATTGCACACAGAAGGTTTTTTACCTTCATGTATACAATGCATGAAATGCATGAAGGTAAAAAACCTTCAGCCTTTAGAACCACTTTAATAATCCAACTCCTACCCTTACAGTTAATACATACCTACAATTTTTACACTTACACTCATGCATGTATACATTTATTAGGAAAAAAGCATATTTAAAGAAGTTCTAAATTATATATATATATATATATATATATATATATATACTTTCTGGTACAATGTTTTTTATTGATATATAAAAAGGGGGAAACCAGATAACAAATTCCCAAGCAGGAGATATGGACATGAAGCATAAGATAACAGTTCACGTGAAAGTACATAATAAAACATATTATAAGGATATAGATTATAAACTGACACCGACCCTCAAGCCGAGGCTGAGGGTCAGTGCGTTATGCCCGAGCCTTTAGACCCAGGGGCTAAGGTAGACAAGGGGGAGCGGAGCTGTCTGCATAATGGGGAGATAAAAAAAGGGGGGGAGGGGGCACAACAAAACAAAACAAAAAAACAAAAAAAAAACCACACACACACCGACGACAATGGGGGGTGTTGGTTAGGTGGAGAACAGGGTGGAGGGCTAGATGCACAGAAACGAGATGAGTAAGAAGGGGGGGACAAAGAGGGGATGGGAAATAGAAAGAAAGATCCCCCAGGCTGGAGATGCGGTCAAATTCAATTTAGATTCCTAGACTGGTTGGGTGCAAAGTAGGGAATGCGTAGGACCACCATGGAGCCCACTCCTTAAGAAATTTGGCATGGGAGTCGTGGAGGACACTGGACATTTTTTCATGAATCATAATGGTTGTCAAGGTATTCTTTACCTTCAGAAATGTAACAGCCGGCTTTTTCCAGGCCCTTGCTATTGTTCGTTTAGCTGCGATAAATAGGTATGTGGCTAGTTTCTGCTGGTAAGAGAAGAGGCCTGGGTTCGGGCAATGGAGTAATGCAAATTTTGGGTCTTTGCGGAAGGGTACGTGAAATAGGATAGATAGTAGGCCAAAGAATCCTACAAGACGGGGACAAGACCACCATGTATGCAGTTCACCTTCTCGCTGACCACAACCCCCGGAAGTATCCGTCATTGCATGATGGGTTTGACTTGGCAATACAGGCTGGGACCCAGTACCAGCTTGGGAGAATCTTATAGGCTGCCTCCAACGTGGCAGTGTTAAAAGAGCATTTTGCTATGCTGGATCAGGCCTTACTCCAGTCTGCAAGATCTATGGGGGACAGGTTACATTCCCATTTAAGCACATAGGAAAGGGTATTGGAAGTACCGCCGGCAGTTAGTAAGGAGTAGATCGTATTGATGGTGCCGAGAGCACCTGGGCAATGCTGGCAGGTGTGCTCAAAGGCAGGCATTTGATATGGGAAGGAGCCAAGTTATTCAGTGTCGCAGCTGACTGTAACGGAAGCTAGCGGAGCTTCATGGGTCTCTTGGATTGAGGACCATGTGAGGAAAGCACAAGAAGCAAGAAAGTGACGGACCTGTGAAAACCCATGGGCAAGCCACCACAAGAAAATGTGAGGTTGTTCTAAGCCAGGTGGGAACATAGGGTTATTCAAAAGGGGGAGTATCGGCAGGAATTGGGACATAAATTTGCCTGAGTACTGTATCGTGTCTCATAATTTCAGACTGTCTATCATGAGGGGTGTCAAGTAGAGCCTTGAAATAAAGGACATCCACGCCAATAGAGCTGCATTCGTCTCAATGTATGTTTACTTCAGTATATGCACTGTACATACAGAGGATCACATCTTCCAAGGGAATGTGATACAGAATACAATTTGGTACAAGCTTTTATAGGGAATGATAACATTGTACTCTATGGCGGGCACAAGCCCAAATTACACATTACACAATACATTCTTTACTAATCGTTTCAACAATACATCCGGTCACTTATGACCTACAGATTAGTGAGTGGAAAGGTTAGTTTGACAAAAGGAATATTGATTATATCAAGGGATTAATTAACTTATAAACAGGGACTTTTCATATCAACATCTCTTCCGAGAATTGGCAGAAGGAGGTCGCATTTTAGGGGGTAGCCCAGTAAGGCAGAGATAGGGACCGGCGCACAGCTTGGCACCTCTAGGAGAACCCATAGGGATGTTAGACGTCGCATGGAGCATGGAGAGTTAAGAAATTTGGCTGCAGATAGAAAGCAGGGACCTGGACAGGAAGAGTCTGAAAATAATAAAGAATCTTTGGGAGGATGGTCTTCTTGACCGCATGAATACAGGATAAGGTGGGGAATCGCCAAGACGCCATGAGAGCTGTGATAGTGCGCAAAAGTGGGTAGAAATTGGTGGAGAAAAGGGAAGCGCAAGAGGGGGTCAAGTAGTCCAGAGAGGAGCTAGCCCAGTGATAGGGGAAGGAAAATTGGAGATGTGAGGCTAGGGAACCTGGGAGAGTAATGTTCAGGGCAGTTGTTTTGTGTGGCTAAATTTGGAGACCTGAAATAGCAGCAAAGCGGGTTAGAAGGGCCTGGAGGTTTGGTAGGGTGACAATACGGTTGGTGGGGGGACAGGAGGGACACTATCTACGAACATGTTCAGTTTATAGAAATCTCCCGCATAGGGGATGCCATTGATGTTAGGGTCTGCCCTAAGCGCAATAGCCAGAGGTTCGAGGGAAGAATAAAAAGAACCAGGGACAGGGGGCATCCTTGCCTCGTTCCCCTGGAGATGGGAAAGGAGGACGAAAGGCAACCAGCATAGCGGACTGAGGCAGAGAGGGTTGAATAGAGGGCCGTCAACCACGACAGGATCGAGTTTTCAAAACCCCAACACTGTAGCACGTATCGCATATAGTCCCACGAGAGGGTATCAAAGGCTTTATATTTGTCAAGCGAAAGGAGAAAACCGGGGATTTTGCATTGTTGAAGTAAGGTAATCAAGTGGACAACTTTCCGGACATTGTCCCCCCGGCTGACGGCCAGGTATGAAACCAATCTGGTCTCTATGAACCAAGGAGTGCAAGTACTTGTTAATGCGGGAGCACAAGATTTTCCCTAAAAGTTTCACGTCTTCGTTTGACAGAGAAATTGGGAGAAATGCCTGGGGTTCATAGGCCATAGGCCCATAATGAGTCTGGGGAGGGCAGCTCACCTTGCTTCATGCAGTTAAAGTAGGCCATCAGGTGAAGAAGCAAGAGGGGAGAAAACTTGCGATAATATAGTCCTGTGAAGCCATCTGGGTTCCGGAGCTTTCGAAACACGAATGCTCTTGATGGCCTGAGCCACCTCCAATTCGGTGATGTCAGCATTGAGAGTCACGCAGGCTGCAGAAGAAAGAAGAGTAAGATGAAGATTGCAGAAGAAGTCGTCCATGAGATTAAGAGGGAAGGGGAAAAGTTTACTATAAAGTGAGGCCAGAAAGTCTGCAGGGCCGCAGAGACTTTGTTCGGATCTAAGGTGAGGTCCCCATTGGTGGAATGGAGGTGGATAGGTTTATGGCCGCGAGATGTGGCATTGGGTTTCTTGGCAAGCATTGCGACCGGTTTATTTGCACAGGAATAAAATTTGTGCTTAATCCACCGCAGGGCTCCCTAGGCTCAGTCAGAGGCCAATAAGTCTAATTCAGCTGCAAGGGTGTCTCTAGCCTTCTTGTTCGCAGGCATGGGGTGGGATTTCCACTCTGTATCAGCAGAAGCCAGAAGATCTGTAAGTTCCTGGATCCGCTTTTCTCTATGGCATTTTTGGGAGGACGCTAATTGTATACAATGGCCTCGCATGGTAGCCCTATGGGCCTACCATAGAGAGATGGACGATGACACGGAGCCTACATTTTCCCCAAAGAAAGTTTAGAGGCATGTATGGATTTTGAGGAGGGCATCTTGAGATGTAAGGAGTGAGTCATTTAATCGCCACTGAAAAGTAGGGTGGGTCAGACCCGAGAGGGTGAGCAGAAAGATGATAGGGTCATGATCCAACCACATGGAAGAGGGGATCGTAATTTTATGAATGTTGGAAATGAAGCGTAGAGGGATAAAAACGTGGTTGATCCTACAGAAGCTATCATGTGGGCTGGAGTAGAAGGTGAAGTAGCGGTCGTGGGGATGGAGCTCCCTCCAGGCATCCACCAAGCCATGGGATTGCACAAGGGATCTCATCTGTTCCTCCACGACCGGGTCATGGGAGGGAGAGGATCCGGTTGCATATTTCCTGTCCATCGAGGAGGCCAGAGCTACGTTTGTGTCACCCATCAGGATAAGTGTTCTGGAGCTATGTTGGGAAACTACTTTGAGAAGGTGGGAGAAAAACTTGTGCTGAAAAGTCATAGTAGCCAACCAGGGTTACGTTCTGGCCATTTAAAGTGCGCTGGAGTAATAAGTATCTACAGGTTGGGTATGCTATTTCCTTGGAGCATGAGAATATGAGGTTACGTCTAAAGGCAATTAGAACCCCTCTCTGCCCCTCCTGGGCATAAGCCAGATAAAAGATAGGGTAGTTAAAGGAAACTAATTTCGGAGCAGACGAGGAGGAAAACCTGGTCTCTTACAAGCACACTACATCAATGCGGCTAGATTTTAGGTGATGGAACACCTTAGACCGTTTCACTAGTGAATTAAAACCATGGATATTGTGGGAGTAAAACTTCAATGGAGATTGGGCCATAGCGAGCAGATGAAGGTTAGCTCACGTGCTGGAGTCCAGCAGCAGTAGTCAAGTTCAGCAGGGACCCTGGTCAACAACTTCAGTGGATTTCCAGCCTGGGGGAACGAGAGAAGATAAACATAGGGGAGAGTACAATAAGAGAGACAAGAGGCAGGACGGGGGAAGGACAAAAAAACCTCAAAAAACAGAAAACAGTGAAAATGTACTAAGTATACCATGCTGGGCAAGGAACACATCTTAGGTAAGACGTGTAAGGCGGGGGGTGGGGGGGGGGCTCAACTGCCGGACATATGGCCATTCTAGGTCATGATAGCTCAAAATACAGCAAAAGAGGGGGGAGAAATAACTGACTGAGCCAACTATAGAAGAAGCCCAGACTAAAGGGGCAAAGCAAGCCCGTTAGACGGGCTTTAAGAATCAGCCTGAGAATGAGTTACAGTGAGAAGCTGCTACTTGAACTTTTAACACAAAACTGTCCAATAAAAGTAATAAAAATTTAGGATAAACAACCCCAGAGATTCAGATCATATAGTTAGACTAGTCCCCAGCCAGCCGGCCAAGGGGATCAGTCATAAAGTCCATCAAGGGGTCTCCTGGAGCCAGCCACCCGGCACAGGCACCATTGAGAAGCGGGATCCCGGAGAGTCCGAGTAGACTAAGACCCCTTTCACACTGAGCCGCCCTGGGCATCAGCGGTAAAGTGGCGCTATTTTTAGCACCGATTTACCGTCGTTTTAGCGGCACTATTCGGCTGCTAGCGGGGCGGTTTTAAGCCCCGCTAACAGTCGAAAAGGGGTTAAATCCACCCGCAAAACGCTGCTGCATAGGCGCTTCAGTAGCGCTGCCCCATTGTTTTCAATGGGCAAGGGCGCTTTAGGAACGGTGTGAGTTCACCACTCCTAATGTGCTCCAAAGAAGCTGCTGGCAGGACTTTTTCTGATGCCCTGCCAGCACACCGCTCCAGTGTGAAAGACCTCGGGCTTTCACACTGGAGTGAATGGAGCCGCTGTTTCAGGGCGCTTTGCAGGCTCTATTTTTAATGCTATAGTGCCTGCAAAGCGCCTCGGTGTAAAAGGGGTCTAATAATAAAAAAAGAAAAGAGGGGAGGGTCAGCTGAAACAGCTATGAAAGGTGCTGAGACCAAAGGGGCGGAGCAAGCCTGGTAGTTGGGCATTAATTATCAGCCTGAAAATAAGTTACAGCAATTAAATGCAACATGAAGATTCAATTCGACATTACCTTACAAAAGTAATAAACAGATAAATAACCCTTAAAATGCAAATCATATAGTCAGACTAACCCCCAGCAAACAGGAGGTAGGGGAGGGAAAGCAAGGGGAAAAGAGAGGCAGGGAAGGGGAGGGAGGGGGGGAGGAAAGGGAGGAAAAGGGAAGGGAGGGGAGGGGAGGGAAAGGAAGGGAAGGGAAGGGGAGGGGAGAGGGGGGAGGTAAAGGGAAGGGGAAAGGGGCATGGCGAGCTCTTGTGTCCTGTGCACCCTAAGGACCACACGGTCAAAGAGGCGGGGGGGGGCCCAGGAACCCCGCAATTTAGACCAGAGGGGTTCTTGTTTCTGTGCATCAGCTTAAGAAATCAGTGGTGTTCACTCCACATGAAAGTCCAGGGTAAGGATCATGAGGGGGTGGCCTGGGTGGTGAGTGGCAATGAGGGGCAGGTGCCAAACATATGGGAGTGAACTAATAAGTTCGGAAGTCCTGGAGCAGCACGGTTGAATCTGACAGGATACGAAAAGGAATGCAAGGACTCAGAGGTAGTCGTTCAGCACACTTGACGCTGCAGGAGGTGAGTGGTTAGGTGTAGTAGAGGACAATCACAAACATAGGTGGGGAGAGGAGGCCAACATCGAAGCCTGCACTAGCAGGCTGGGTCCAGGCAGGCTGGGGGTAGGGGGGAGGACACACAACCTGACTAAAGTATGGCCATTAGTGGACTTGTGCAAATAGGAAACAGTGAAATGTCATTATCATTTGCAGTGGAAGGAGGATGTAAAAGGGAAAGAGTCTGATCCAGCCATCGCTCATGGGGGATGGCGGACAAAAAACGGGAAAGTCCGGGGGACCAAAAAAAAAAAAGATGAAAAGGATAGGACTCATGGTTTTAGTGGTCATCCTGGGTCAGAATGCAGTGAGTTGGCTACAGGTAAAGTGGGAGGGGGCCCCTTTACCCCTTAACTGTTTCCCGCGGGCGACCTGGGAGGCTTGCGGAGGGTTAAGAGGAAGCTGATCTAGCTGGACTTCTGGCACCTTTACCAGTTGGTAGCAGCTGGAGAGAATCCAGGACGGACTGTGCTTCATCTGGTGAGGTCAGCGTGTGGCTGCGGCCATTGTATGAAAGTGAAAGCTTGAAGGGCAAACCACAATGGTACCGAATTTGATGTGACTGCAGGGCTGAGGTGTAGGGCTTCATTTGTCTCTTCTTCACGATTGTGGCCTGGGAATGACCTGCAAAGACTTGATAGTGGTGCCCCTGAAATGTAAGGTTGGGTTTGTCCTGGGCCACACGTAGGAGGGTTTCCTTGGTGCGGGAGTAGTGATGATGATGTCCTGGAGTGGTCCCTCGGATTTCTTGGAGCAGAGTGCCCAGTGGATGCGGCCGAATTCCCGCCTGTCGATGGGGATAACCGGGACGAGTTCCTGGAACAGAGCCGTAGCAGGAGGTGAGGTCTATGACCGTCTCAGGGATGCCCCGCAGGCGCAGATTACCCCTGTGAGCCCTGTTCTCAAAATCCTCCAGGCGTAATAGGGCCACATCCAGCTTTTTTTTAATGTCAGAAAAGTCCTGTTCATGGTTCTCCAGGACAGTAGTGTCGGCATCCATCTTGTCCTCCAGGTCATTGGTGTGGGAGCCAAGCTCCCTGATTTCCTTAGTGAGGTGGGTGGCCAGCTTGGTTGGCGCCGCCAAGAGTTCTGCCTGCATCATGATCTTGAAGCAGGAGAGGAGAACAGCATCCTGCAGTGGCGACTGCTGGAGCGGAGCCGCTATCGAGTTCTCACTCATCGCGGGAGACTGCTCCGGGTCCTCGGATGTGAGCTGGGAGAAGAGGTCTGTACTTGAGGCTGGGGCTTCAAAGATGGCATCCGAGAGAGAGGCCCCAGCCAGTGCGCGGTCTACGGTTCTCGTATGGATGCTCGTGTGAACATTGCCCTTCTCCCCACAGGGCACGCGGCAGCTTACGGGAGTTAGCGGGGTGTGGTGGGGGTCAGGGATGCCCTATTGTTATGCTTGTTGAGAGGCCAATGTGCCCGGGCAGTGAGGAGCGAGGTTAGGATGCAGCCATCTTCGTTTGCTGCTCACGAGCGCCCCCGTAAATTATATATTTTTTTAAAGTAACAAACATATTATACTTACCTGTGCTGTGCAATTGTTATGCACAGAACAGCCCAAAACTCCTCCTCTGGGGTCGCCCGCTGGCACTCTCAGCTCCTCCTTTTCTCAGTGCACCCTCATAGAAAGCAGCTGCGGGCTCACTCCCAACCCAATCTATGTGCATCCATAGATACACACAGCACGGCTTGGCCTCATACCCATCTCCTTCATCACAGGATTTGATTGACAGCAGCAGAAACCAGTGGCTGACGCTGCTGCCTTTGGGTCCTGTGAGAAGAGAGAGGAGAGCACCTCTGCAGACGAGCAGAGCACTAGATCGAAATAGGACTAGGGTCCTAGGTAAGTATAAGGAGGGACATTTTTAACTTCAATACAGGGAATGCATGTAAAAAATGTCCTGCCTTTGCAACAATTTGAATACTATCAGCTGTAAGATTTTACCAGAATTTCTACATTGCACCACTAGATGGAAGTATTGCATTACAATTGAATGCATATAGTTTCACACACAGTGTAGCTTTTTGAGATGAACATTTTGTTGCAATTTTTCAATACGTTTCACAACATGTTATATTTATAGCTTACCTTATTATTTGCTACATTTAGACCTTACGCACACTGAGCGTTTGTTCAGCTCCCCTGCCTTTTCTCCTGGCAGGACAAAAGATGCTTAAAAAAAAAAGCACCTAAAGTCGCGTTTTACGCTCATGTTTAGGCGTGTCAAGAATTTGAGTGTTTATGGATTCCATTGGTCAGAATATTAATTCATTTTGGCCATTAATATGAATAAATGCTCAAGTGATAAATGAGTCTTGACAGCCACACTCCAATGCAACACCCTTTTTGATGTAAAATGTGATCCATACACCAACAGAGGTATAGGTACAGGTACAAAAAGCTGACATGTTTCACACCCTTATTGGTGCTTAATCATACCTATGATTGGTGTATGGATCACATTTTACATCAATAAAGGTGTTGCATTGGATTGCGGCTGTCCAATCTTCCTCTTTCTTCATTGACTATGTACAGTATGCCAAGCCAGCATCCTCTATTTCTCATGCAAGGATGGTGTGAAAGTGGAATCATCACCTGGAGCAGTAACTCCTTTCTTTTCCTGATAAATGAGTCTTATGTTTGGGCACATTGAAATGTGTTTATGCCTCTGAAGCCTCTGTTAAAGGGAAGAGAATGGAGCAAGGTGTTGGGATCATGGAAATCGAGCTTAAGTAATCAGTGGCTGTTCAGTGGTGGATTCAAAAGGCTTCAGACCCAAAATAAGACTGGGAGAAGATGTCAGAGGCTATGGACAGAGCGATGAGGCTGAGCACAGATACTGGATCCCATGAAAGGCGCCCAATAGAAGGTAAGGCCACTGATGTAGCATTGAGGGGGAGCACATATTTTGATTCACTGGAGGAGGCACAGTAGAGGGCAAGAGTGCCACAATGTGCAAATATACTGTGCAAACGTACACATAAATGTCAAAGCCCATCCCCACCCTGCAAATGGTAACGTTCCACTTTTAAAGTGATTGTAAAGGAAAAACATTTATTTAAAAAAAATTAACAAACATGTCATACTTACCTGCCTTGTGCAGTGGCTCCTCTTTCCTGGGTCACTCCCCCTTGCCGCTGTGGGGGCAATCGTGCATTCTCGCTCCCGAGCTGGCTCTCTGTGTCTATAAGACACAGAGAGCACAGCTCAGCCCCGTCCCACTGGTTGTGATTGACAGCAGTGGGAGTCAATGGCTCCCGCTGCTGTATCTCAGACAATCAGGAGGGAGAGAAAATCTGGCCCCTGAGGAATGGGAGAAACTGTTCTCCCTCACATTTAAATGAACTCTATGCAATTACAAGATTTTAACAAGATGGTACCATTGCCCGGTCCTACTAAACAAGAATAATCCGACTGTATCCTACCAAGGCTGGAGGTGTGGCAAATTGAGAGGCACACTTTTACACCTGTGGTGGTCCTGTCCGGTAATAACACCATATTGGTCAGCTATATTCAAACTTAGTCATTTGGTCACAGGCAAAAAATGGCCAGAGACCCCAGAGATAGTGCTTCTCTCTATGATTCCTGAATCAATTAAATCCATTAAGGGCTTATTCAGATTTGTGCTGATGGCACGCAGAGCATTAATTCCAAGACCCTGGAAATCACACATATCATCAATTCTACGTAGCCGAGATGAACCACATTATGCAGATGGAGGAGTTCATTTCCACAGTAAACAAAAACTAATCTAAGTTTAGGGAAGTGTGGACCCCATTGGTGGAGTTTCTTGAATCTCCCTTAGAGATAGTTAGTCACTATCTCTTCTTTATTTGCACAAACCATATTTGGTTGAGTCATCATTGTTAGACACCATTAGATATAATTATTGAAGTTTTTCCGATGACAGACTTGCATGGTGGTCCCCTCTGCTGGATGCTCTTCTACTGTTTCTTTTTTCTCCCCCACCCTTTTTTGTTCTCTCTCTCTTTCCTTCTCTTCTTCCCTTTCTTGTTTTTGATTTATCCTGACTTATTTTCCTCTGAAAAAGTTGGCATTGATATAAAATTTTTCTTCCCTACATACAGATATTTGTGCAATTTGATGAATTTTGAGTATGATGAAACTCACAATATAGGTGGCTAGAGTACTGCCATTAAGTGCTGTTATTCTCATTACAATGCCATTTCCTTTTTCCCTTTTTTTCAATAAAAATATATTAAACATTCAGGAGGGAGAGACTTGGGAGAGCCTTGGTTCTTGTGCACATCGCTGAATCAAGATCGGGCTTAGGAAAGTATTGGAGGGCTGAGGGGGGAGCTGCACACTGAAGGTTTTTAATCTTCATGCAAAGAATGCATTTAGGTAAAAAAACCTTCAGCCTTTAGAACCACTTTAAGCTCATAGATCTATGACAACTCTTGCAAAGTTATTACTCCAATAACAGTTATGCCCCGTACACACGGTCGGACTTTGTTCGGACATTCCGACAACAAAATCCTAGGATTTTTTCCGACGGATGTTGGCTCAAACTTGTTTTGCCTACACACGGTCGCACAAAGTTGTCGGAATTTCCAATCGACAACAACGCGGTGACGTACACCACGTACGACGAGACTAGAAAAGGCCGGTTCAGAACCAAGCGCGGCACCCTTTGGGCTCCTTTTGCTAATCTCGTGTTAGTAAAAGTTTGGTGAGAGACGATTCGCGCTTTTTCAGACTCATGGCTTTCAGATCGTTTTCTGCCGTTCAGTTTGTACTTGTGGGTTTGTATCTGCTCTTCAGTGCGTGCAGTCAGTTCGTATCGGAGTTTTCTGTGCGATCTTGCCCGCTCGTTGCTGTTTTTCAGGTCGCTCTTCACAGGCCTTGCTGTTCTTCAGTGCGTTCTGTTACTTCGTTCTGAGCAGCCGACCGTTTTGTAGCCATGTTTCGTATGCGTACTCCTCGTAGAGTTCGTGCTGTGCGGGGGCTTGGTGTTGGGGTCCTGACCTTGACACAAGTCCAGTCCATGAACAGGGTGGGGAGGAGTTCATGGACCAAGAATTGGTTGCTTCAGCGCGACCAGTTCTCTCATATGCCTTTGCTCCGTGAGATCCGTGAGAATAATCTTGATGATTTCAGGAACTTTCTTAGGATGACGGACCCCGTGTTTCACCGTTTGTTGGCTTCGCTGACCCCCTATATCAGCAGGCAGGATACCTGCATGAGGCAAGCCATCACTCCGGAGCAGAGGTTGGTCGCTACCTTACGGTATTTGGCCACAGGGAGAAGTCTGCAGGACTTGAAGTTCTCGACAGGCATCTCCCCCCAGGCTCTGGGTATCATCATCCCAGAGACCTGTTCTGCCATCATCCAGGTCCTGCAGAAGGAGTATATGAAGGTAAGATTTTTTTCCTTTTATATCACATTTTATTGTATTGAATGTTTGATAATATCTTGTATTTCTTTCCTCATTCCCTAATTACCATGATTGTAATATGCTGTGAATGTCCCCTTTGTCCTCATGCATGCTGGATTTTTATGTAATTATTATTTTATGTCCTTCATACATATTTGCCCTTCAATAACCTCTCCAGCATGGTGTCTCCTGCCCTATATTCACCTCATGTAGTCACTTAACAATGTATTTTATCAGCTCCATGGTAGTGCCATACCCCAAACACCCCCTAAAATGTTTGTTAACCACTTCAGCCCCGGAAGGTTTTACCCCCTTCCTGACCAGAGCACTTTTTACAATTCGGCACTGCGTCGCTTTAACTGCTAATTGCGCAGTCATGCAATGCTGTACCCAAACGAAATTTGCGTCCTTTTCTTCCCACAAATAGAGCTTTCTTTTGATGGTATTTGATCACCTCTGCCGTTTTTATTTTTTGCGCTATACACGGAAAAAGACCGAAAATTTTGAAAAAAAATGATATTTTCTACTTTTTGTTCTAAAAAAAATCCAATAAACTCAATTTTAGTCATACATTTAGGCCAAAATGTATTTGGCCACATGTCTTTGGTAAAAAAAATGTCAATAAGTGTATATTTATTGGTTTGCGCAAAAGTTATAGCGCCTACAGTCTAGGGTACATTTTCTGGAATTTACACAGCCTTTAATTTATGACTGCCTATGTCGTTTCTTGAGGTGCTAAAATGGCAGGGCAGTACAAAACCCCCACAAATGACCCCATTTTGGAAAGTAGACACCCCAAGGAAATTGCTGAGAGGCATGTTGAGCCCATTGAATATTCATTTTTTTTGTCCCAAGTGATTGAATAATGACAAAAAAAAAAAAAAAATTACAAAAAGTTGTCACTAAATGATATATTGCTCACACAGGCCATGGGCATATGTGGAATTGCACCCCAAAATACATTTAGCTGCTTCTCCTGAGTATGGGGATACCAGATGTGTGGGACTTTTTGGGAGCCTAGCCGCGTACGGGGCCCCGAAAACCAATCACTGCCTTCAGGATTTCTAAGGGCGTACATTTTTGATTTTACTCCTCACTACCTATCACAGTTTTGAAGGCCATAAAATGCCCAGGTGGCATAAAACCCCCCCAAATGACCCCATTTTGGAAAGTAGACACCCCAAGCTATTTGCTTTGAGGCATGTTGAGTCCATGGAATGTTTTATATTTTGACACAAGTTGCGGGAAAGTGACAATTTTTTTTTTTTTTTTTGCACAAAGTTGTCACTAAATGATTGCTCACACAGGCCATGGACATATGTGGAATTGCACCCCAAAATACATTTAGCTACTTCTCCTGAGTACGGGGATACCACATGTGTGGGACTTTTTGGGAGCCTAGCCGCGTACGGGGCCCCGAAAACCAATCACCGCCTTCAGGATTTCTAAGGGTGTAAATTTTTGATTTCACTCTTCACTGCCTATCACAGTTTCGGAGGCCATGGATTGCCCAGGTGGCACAAACCCCCCCAAATGACCCCATTTTGGAAAGTAGACACCCCAAGCTATTTGCTGAGAGGCATGGTGAGTATTTTGCAGCTCTCATTTGTTTTTGAAAATAAAGAAAGACGAGAAAAAACATTTTTTTTTTCTTTTTTCAATTTTCAAAACTTTGTGACAAAAAGTGGGGTCTGCAAAATACTCACTATACCTCTCATCAAATAGCTTGGGGTGTCTACTTTCCAAAATGGGGTCATTTGGGGGGGTTTTTTGCCACCTGGGCATTCCATGGCCTCCGAAACTGTGATAGGCAGTGAAGAGTGAAATCAAAAATTTACGGCCTTAGAAAGCCTGAAGGCGGTGCTTGGTTTTTGGGGTCCCGTACGCGGCTAGGCTCCCAAAAAGTCTCACACATGTGGTATCCCCGTACTCAGGAGAAGCAACAGAATGCATTTTGGGGTGTAATTTCACATATTCCCATGGCATGTTTGAGCAATATATCATTTAGTGACAACTTTGCGCAAAAAAAAATAAAAAAAATAAAAAATTGTCTCTTTCTCGCAACTTGTGTCACAATATAAAATATTCCATGGACTCGACATGCCTCTCAGCAAATAGCTTGGGGTATCTACTTTCCAAAATGGGGTCATTTGGGGGGGTTTTGAACTGTCCTGGTATTTTATGCACAACATTTAGAAGCTTATGTCACACATCACCCACTCTTCTAACCACTTGAAGACAAAGCCCTTTCTGACACTTTTTGATTACATAAAAAAATAATTTTTTTTTGCAAGAAAATTACTTTGAACCCCCAAATATTATATATTTTTTTAAAGCAAATGCCCTACAGATTAAAATGGTGGGTGTTTCATTTTTTTTTTTCACGCAGTATTTGCGCAGCGATTTTTCAAACGCATTTTTTGGGGAAAAAACACACTTTTTTAAATTTTAATGCACTAAAACACACTATATTGCCCAAATGTTTGATGAAATAAAAAAGATGATCTTAGGCCGAGTACATGGATACCAAACATGACATGCTTTAAAATTGCGCACAAACGTGCAGTGGCGACAAACTAAATACATTTTTAAAAGCCTTTAAAAGCCTTTACAGGTTACCACTTTAGATTTACAGAGGGGGTCTACTGCTAAAATTACTGCCCTCGATCTGACATTCGCGGTGATACCTCACATGCATGGTGCAATTGCTGTTTACATTTGACGCCAGACCGACGCTTGCGTTCGCCTTAGCGTGAGAGCAGGGGGGACAGGGGTGCTTTTTTTTTTTTTTTTTTTTTTTTTTTCTTTATTATTATTATTTTTTTTATCTTATTTTAAAACTGTTCCTTTCATTTTTTTTTTTTTTTTAAATCATTTTTATTGTTATCTCAGGGAATGTAAATATCCCCTATCATAGCAATAGGTAGTGACAGGTACTCTTTTTTGAAAAAATTGGGGTCTATTAGACCCTAGATTTCTCCTCTGCCCTCAAAGCATCTGACCACACCAAGATCGGTGTGATAAAATGCTTTCCCAATTTCCCAATGGCGCTGTTTACATCCGGCGAAATCTAAGTCATAAAATGCTCGTAGCTTCCGGTTTCTTAGGCCATAGAGATGTTTGGAGCCACTCTGGTCTCTGATCAGCTCTATGGTCAGCTGGCTGAATCACCGGCTGCATTCTCAGGTTCCCTGTTGAGACAGGAGAGCCAGAGAAAAACACGGAAGACGTTGGGGGGGGGCATTCCCTCCCACTGCTTGTAAAAGCAGTCTAGAGGCTAATTAGCCGCTAGGATTGCTTTTACATGAAAGCCGACCGCTGGCTGAAAAGAATGATACCAAGATGATACCTAAACCTGCAGGCATCATTCTGGTATAACCACTCAAAGTCGTGAATGGCGTACCTGAAGACAAAAAAATGGTTAACAATAAAGCACAGTAAACGGTAAAGTATAAAAAATTGCATACCTGAAAAGCAAACATGATAAAACATAATAACAATAAAACATTGCAGAATAGAATACAGTAAAAAAGAGCAGAACAATAGAGAGAGAATAGAGAGAGAGAGAACAATAAAACGACAACTATTATTTTTTATTTTATATTTTTGCTTGTGTTTTTTTTTTTACACTTTTTTTTGTAACTAACTTTTATAACGGTAACCGGTTCCAGGTTCGGGTCTCTCAAAATGCGATGGCATCTTGGGAGACCCTGTGAAAGTGTGTCTAGTCTGTGCAATGCTGTACCCTACGCTAATACTCATCTAATGAATGGTAGCGTTCAAAACATTCACCAATGCAAAGACCAGGATTGTCAGGACAGGAGAGACAATAATAGCGGGTGTCACGCCTATATCCGCGCTTGCTGCAGACACGACATCTTTTTGGGGGGGGTTCGTTGGGTAGGGGTACTCGGGAGGACATAAAGAAAATGCCTCTCATGCAGCCGACTGCATTTGGTTGGGGATGTGAATGGGGGAAGTACGGGCGCTGCAGAAGCGGTGGGTTCCCAATTAGGATTGGCGAATGCAGCAGGAAGGGCATTATGGGCACGACGGGCCTGTGTTTGTCTTTTTGGTGGCAGCGGGACACTACTTGTGCTTGCCACCTCACCAGCTTGAACTGCACTTATGGGACTCGCCACGTCACCAAGTGTTACTGCAGTGCGGGTTTGACTACGACCGGGGTGTACTAGGCCGCTGGTGCTTGCCAGTTCACCAAAACGCTACCAAAAAAACTGTTAGCGATCGCAGGGATCAGGCCTGACTCTGCGAACGCTGCAGTTATGCGTTAAGTGTTTTGTAAGTGACAGTGATCGATCGATACTGCACTTGGGTGGGCTGGGCCGGGCGGAGGGGCAAAACGCAGGTGCTAACAGGTATCTGGGCTGATCCCGCTAACACTGCGTGTTTGGGAACCCTAAACTGCTGGGGACGCTAGTATAGATCTGATCGGATCAGATATTGATCCGTTCAGATACTATACCACTAAGGGAGGTGTACGGTGCGTGCGTGGGTGTTAGCGGTACTGGCGCTAACCTGACGCTGCCTGGGGCTGGTGCTTGCCAGTTCACCAAAACGCTACCAAGAAAACTGTTAGCGATCGCAGGGATCAGGCCTGACTCTGCGAACGCTGCAGTTATTTGTTTAGTGTTTTGTAAGTGACAGTGATCGATCGATACTGCACTTGGGTGGGCTGGGCTGGGCCGGGCGGAGGGGAAAAACGCAGGTGCTAGCGGGTATCTCGGCTGAACCCGCTAACACTGCGTTTTTGGGAACCCTAAACTGCTGGGGACGCTAGTATAGATCTGATCGGATCAGATATTGATCCGTACAGATACTATACCACTAAGGGAGGCGTATGCTGCGTGCGTGGGTGTTAGCGGTACTGGCGCTAATCTGACGCTGCCTGGGGCGACGCATATCACCGCCGGGCGATCAGGGGGCTAAACCTTTATTCGGTAATAAACGGCGGGAGCCCTGACACTATAAAAAATAAACGAACTAACCAGCGTCACCCGTAACACTTATACGGTGATCAGTGGTGAAAGGGTTAACTAGGGGGCAATCAAGGGGTTAAAACATTTATTAGATAGTATATGGGGGTCCCTGGCGCTATAAAACGCTGACGGCGAACCTAAATATTTACCTCCCTAACTAGCGTCACCAGCGACACTAATACAGTGATCAGAAAAATGATCGCTTAGCGACACTGGTGACGGGGGGTGATCAAGGGGTTAAAACTTTATTAGGGGGGGTTAGGGGGGTACCCTAGACCTAAAGGGGGCTAACACTCACTGCCCTAACACTGTAACTGTCACAAACTGACACCAATCAGTAATCAGAAAAAAAAAAAAAATACTGCTTGGTGTCAGTTTGTGACGGGGGGGTGGTTGGGGGGGATTGGGGGGGGGGATCGGGGGGGGGGGATCGGGGTGTTTTGTGTGCCTGGCATGTTCTACTGTGTGTGTGTAGTGTTTTGTGCACTTACATGTCTTCTCTCCTCGGCGCTGGAACGGAAACTGCCGAGCCGAGGAGAGATGACATCACATCCTCTGCCTGTGTGAAACTACACACAGGCAGGGGAGGATTCCGATTGGCTGGGAGCGATCGCGAGGGGGGGGCCACGATCGGATGGTCTCCCCCTCGCCTCCCAACGCTCCCAGTCACAAGCCGACCGCCGCTGGCACCGGGGGGGGTCCGATGGGACCCCCCGCCCGCGGGAGGCAGATCACGTACAGGTACGTGATTCTGCCTGCCCATGCCATTCTGCCGACGTATATCTACGTTAGGCGGTCGGCAAGTGGTTAATGTTATTTTAGCTTTAAATTCAGGCAGAGTGCCAGAGGCTTTTTTTGTGGTGTCCACAAATTTTGGGTAACCGTCCCTCCCCCCAACTGCTAAGTCAGCTGATCCCAATTCTCTATCCTCAATCATCTATCTGCTGACTTTGCCAAACCCATACACACTATACCCATCTCTTTACTGGTCAGATTTATGGATGAATTCCCCAAAGCATGTAGTGCAAGGGCCTGCCTGTATACTTTCCAATGGAACTGTTTAAAGTTTTTGTATCCTATTATTATCTTGATAGGTAATAGCAGAATGTCCAAAGTCCTCAAATGTGTACAATGTGTATTTATATCTTTGTATTCAGACACTTCTTACCTGTCCAGTGGTCTGCTAATAGTGTAACTAAGGAGGGGCTGTTCCAAGTAATACCCTGTATTTAGGCATTCATCTCTCAATGAAGTGAAGAGGGTTACCTGTCCAAGAGTCCCCCCCCCCTATAATGTTAGAAATGGCCCATGAGAGGGGGGGAGGGGGAATATGATAGGTGTACCTTATACTTTGGCCTTGTTAAATTCCCCTTATTAAATGCTATCTGGAGGTTGCCCCATAATGTTTGTGTATAATCTGCTTGCCATGTTTCTGTGAAAAAATAGTAATGTTTATTGTTTTTTCCTCCATAGTTTCCTTCCACGCCACAGGAATGGCAGACTGTGGCCTCCCACTTTGCCCAGCGGTGGGACTTTCCTAACTGTGGAGGGGCAATTGATGGGAAACACGTCCACATCGTCCCACCACCCAACTCGGGGTCGTACTATTATAATTACAAAGGGTTTAATAGTATAGTGATGTTGGCGGTGGTGTCGGCTAATTACGACTTCTTGTATGTGGACGTGGGGAAGAATGGCCGGATGTCCGATGGTGGAGTGATCGCCCAGACGGAATTCTACAGGCGTCTCCAGAATGGCAGCTTGGACTTGCCACCTCCAGAGGACAATGTTGAAGGTCTCCCATTTGTGTTCGTTGCTGATGAAGCATTTGCGCTGGGGGACCACCTGATGCGGCCAATCCCGATGAGGACCCTCACCCCGGAACAGAGGGTTTTTAATTACCGGCTGGCCAGAGCCCGAAGAGTGGTGGAGAACACATTTGGAATCCTGGCCAGCCGGTTCCGATTATTTCTGACACCCATCCATATGGCGGAGTATAAACTGAACCATATAATACTTGCCTGCTGTGTTCTCCATAATTTTTTAAGAAAACATTCAGCCAACTATGCTGGCTCAGTTGGGCCTGAGGCCGGAATCCCAAATCCATCAACACTGACGGCGCTTGAAAGTGGCCGTCATGGCTTGCCCTCCCTGAATGCCCGTGATGTCCGGTTACGCTACCTGGAGTTCTTTGCGGGTAGGGGGGCTATCAATATGCCAGAGAATCTGTGACACCTTTTTCAAATAAAAAACAAACAAAAGAAATTCTTGGTGGACATTTACTGCTTGTGTTTGTTTTAGCTGACCCTGACAGAAATGTGTTGAGTCCAGAAAATGTCGTGATTGTGTAACCTTATAAAAAACAGTGTTGGCTGGTACTTCCTAAATGCCAAAACACATTTCACTACAAGTGCACTTGCAACTGCACTGAACCTGCACTTGTAGTGCAAAGTGTAATTGCCCTTAGGAAATAACCCCCATTTGTGCATAAAACAGCAATTACATCACCCCAAAAGTGTTGTAGTGTTGAGACAATAATCCACACATTCTTGAGTAAGGCACTTTTTTATACCTGCACAATCACATGTGCATTTACGCAAGGTTTTTAAAACAAACCAACATGTTTGTTGTATAACAATGTTTGCAGTAGCATTATCAAAAATCGAAATATCCATTTCAGATAAAACAGGCCTGTGTAAAACCAACAAAAAAGCCAAAAAACTTGAACTTACAAAGTTCACATATGGTAAAACCTGAAGGCTATATCAGACATGAGTATTTAGGAACTGTGTTTGATATAGCGTTCAGATGGGGGGAAATCACCCCCGGAAAAGCCAAATTTGGAAGATGCACACTAATTTACGAATGTCAACATGTGCTATCTGCCATCAGGGGGGATCAAGGGACGTGTTTTGGGGGAGCAAGCCCTTCCTCAATGCGACTTTATAATTGAGGAAGGGGTTGCACCCCCAAAACGCGTCCATTGATCTCCCGTGATGGCAGATAGCACATGTTGGCACACTGTGTGCATCCTCCAAATTTGGCTTTTCTAAACATTGTAAAAATTTTAGTAACATAAAATAGGTGATTTTGTGGGGTTTAAATTCGCCCCAAAACATTAATGATGTTATTATTTTTTTTAATAACATCAGTGATTTGTTGCTGGATCTTTTGCAATTGGAGATTACACCCCATGATCTCCCCGATGAGTATCTGGGCACTTTCAGATGTAAAGCGTTCTGGATCACGATCACCTAAAAAGAGATAAAGAACAAAAAAAAAAGGTCTCAAAAATATGCCACCATCCATCTCTTTTACCTGAGTCTGTGGTCGCAGACACTCACCTGTTGTGGTGCCAATCTCCACCACATCTTCTTCTTCCTCCTGCTCAGCTTCTTGGGTTGGTATTTCCCCTTCTTCCAGAGGGGGGGGGTCTCTGGTCTCCTCGGATGAGGGGTGTCCTCCGAGTCTTTTCTCCCCTATGTAAAACAAAAATGGTATAATTAGCACACAGATATTTGATGGCAGAACTAGAAATAGGAAACATTGCTTGGAAGTGGGGTACAATTGTCTATTTTAGCCGAGTTCCAAGATGTATATTTTTTATTGCCCTTTGTCAAGCTGCAATACTTTACCTGTTTTGTACAAGCTTCACAGATGTAGCCCCCCCTATAGTATACACTGGAGCACCTGTGTGGCCCCCCTAATAAAAAGGGTGTTCTGGGGTCCCACACTAGTGCTCCAGTGTCCAGATGTGAAAACAGCTGCTCAGTGTCCTCTCCTTACACACAATCTAGTTAGCATTTCATTCTAGTAACAAACCCATCTACACAAACAAATATTTGGCATCCAAGTAGGCCCCCAAAAATGTGTGAAAATGCAATGGTGTTCTAGAGGCCGAAAGAAAAATGTTTGATACGAACGAATAATGGGCCCATGAACATTAAAGTTGACCTTTTGAAACGTTACAATTACTAAAAGCATATGGAGCAGAACGAACGGAATAAAGACAGAAAGAATAGGAACACAGCACAACTACTTACTTTTTTGAAGCACTCTCCGGATCTTTCGGTTCTTCTCGGGCTCTCTTAACTTCAGGTCCGACCACCGCTTCCTGAGCTGATCTTTCGATCGTCGTACCTCGAAATTCCTCTCAAGACTCCTTACCACTTTCGCCATGATCTTGGCCTTTCGGATGTTGGGGTTGGGGTAAGGCCCATATTTTCCGTCATAGTCGGACTTCTTCATGATGTCGACCATCTCCAACATCTCCCCAAACGACATATTTGTGGCCTTAATACGTCTCCTTCTGGATCGGGACGTGCCTGGATCCGGGCTTTTCTCCTCCTCCTCCTCGTTGTTAGAATTATTATCACGCACCTGTTGTAACTCCGCCATCATGCTCTTCCCCCACTGCGCCAAACGAAAAGGGGCGGGGAATACACTAGAAAGAACGTCAGGGGAGGGCGGAGTTAAACACATGCGCAGTGTGTATAAAGCGTAACACGCGTGCGTATTACGTACGATCTGTGAGCGGAGGAAGGAGCATTGGACGCGCCGATCGTAAGAACGAAGGTAAGAGACAAACTTGTGCCTATACTGCTTCTAGATTGAGGTCTATATTGTAACAAGATTAGGAGAGTTTTGTCTGACATTAGGCTTTGTCTTGTGTTGTGTCTTGCAGTGAACATGGATATCTTAATGAAAGATAATGACTTCATGTCAGTATTCATAGATATGCTAAGTGAGCTGCCATGTCTGTGGGAGATTACCCACCCCCATTTCAAGAACCAAGCAAAGAGGAAGGCAGCACTGGAGCAATTGTGTGAAATTGTGAAGCAGGTGATCCCCACGGCAGACATCACCTATTTAAAGATATTAATTGGTGGCCTGAGGAGCACATATCTAAGGGAGCGCAAGAAGGTCCTGGATTCACAGAGATCCGGAGCAGCAGATGACATCTATGTCCCCAGGATGTTGTACTACGACAGGCTGCACTTTCTGGCAGGCCAGACTGAACCCAGGTCATCCCTCTCCAGTCTTCCTTCCACGCTTCCTTCCCCCCCGGCTGAGGCTTCTGACGCCCAACCTGGGCCTTCCAGGCAACAACACATGGAGGAGCCCAGATTGAGCCAGGTATAGCATTCCTCTAAATATTTCTGCTTGTCCAATCAATGATGTTAACTAGATGTTAGTTGGGAGTACTAATTTAGGATTGTGATTGATGATGCAACAACTAAAACCATGTCCCTTTTTCATACACAGGGAAGTCTCAGCCAGGAAGTGGCCGGGCCGAGCCAGCTGGCTGATATCAAGGTCCCTCCACCACACCTGAAAACAGAAAGTGGCAGTAGGACGAGTACCCTAGAGGAGGCGGCTATAGCATTCTTTTGGAGGGCTACAGAGGTCCTGGGAGCACCCCACACCAGGCAGGAGAACATTGCTGCATTCATAGCATATAAAATGCAGAGGATGGAGGAGGGCCAAAAAGCCATGTGTGAGGCCCTCATATCAGAGGCTCTGGAGAAAGGTATGAGGGGCCAAATTACACCTCACACACAGCTTTGGGATGGTCCTCCTCCTCCTGCAGGTCCTCCTCCTCCTCCTCCCTCTCCTCCAGGTCCTCCCAGTCCTCCTCCAGGTCCCCCCAGTCCTCCTCCAGGTCCTACTCCTCCTCCTGCCACATCTCCAACTGCACAGCCACAGCCCGGAAGGAAGTGTGGAAGGAAGATCAGACAGTGATTGCCCTGGATCCAGTCTGGTCGGCCAAAAGATGCAGCCTCTTGTGGTAACACAGCCTGGGGACACAGATGTCATCTGCTGCTATCCGGATCTCTGCGAATTCTGGACCAGACTGCCCTCCCTTACATATGGACTCCTCAGGCCACCAATTTTGATGTTGAAGAATTGATGTCTGCCGTGAGGGTCCCAGGCTTCGCTAATTTCTCATGTTGATCCAGTGTTGCCTTCCTCTTTGTTTGGTTCTGATCCCTTAATAAAGGATTTTTGTTTTGAATTATACTCTCCTATGTGTTTTACTTCAAAAAGGACAGTTTGTTTGTGAGGATTCAGGTATATTTCAAATATACAATGTGAAATGAACAAGGGACACCAACACCAAACAATCTCCTTGAGATTAAATAATAAAAGATATCAATGGTGTTGGGGTAACTTGACACACAAAACACACCCAAAAATATTCTGGAGTAAAAATAAAAATAACATTGAACAAAGATCAGCCTTGGAAAAAATCCAAACATTAAAGAAAAAAAAAGGCTGAAAATCCAACAAAAATAAATGAAAAAAAATAAAAAACTGTCAGATGTGACAACTAATAACAATATATTGAGGGAATCCCACTAAAAAAACACAAATAAAACTTTGTGAGAAGTGTGTGTGAATATGAGCAGCAAAACGACTTAATTCTTGTCACATAATAAAGAAGAAGAGAGTGCGCTGTATTAAACCATTTTTAACATTGCAGCGTGACGAAAGTGCTGTATCCATTCCGAACGCTAAGTTTACCAGAATGAGCTGTCCCGTGTCGGAATTTCTTCTGAGCATGCGTGGCACTTTGTGCGTCGGAACAGGCCACACACGGTCGGAATTGACGCGATCGGATTTTGTTGTCGGAAAATTTTATCTCCTGCTGTCCAACTTTGTGTGTCGGAAAATCCGATGGAAAATGTCCGATGGCGCCCACACACGGTCGGAATTTCCGACAACACGCTCCGATCGGACATTGTCCATCAGAAAATCCGACCGTATGTACGGGGCATTAGAGGCATCTGACAAACAGTGCAGGAGTCACAATACATTTTCAAATCTTTAAGTACCCCTGGCCAGTAAAACCTTTGCAAAACCTGATCTATGGTTTTATCATATCCTCAACGGCCTCCCAAAACTTGGGAATGATACACGTCAAGCACAGTGCATCTGTGGGGCTGTGGAATGACAAGTTGGTAAACCCTGTCTCCTCTTATCTCATACACCAGATATAGCAGATCATTCTCCGTGGAGAAATATGGAAACATTCAATTAAGCCCTGGTTCTTGGGACACCCCATTACCCTTACCTGAGCTGTTCCAAAGTTATCCCAGGTTAAGGCAAGTCTATCCCTGAATTGGCTTTCACTGCTTTCCTTTCCAACACCTCTAGCAGAATACTATTTACCTTACTAGGAGTTACCGCTACTATTTCCTTCTGGGAATTCGCTTTCATTTTTATATGATAAAATTGTCAACCCTCCAATGTCTCTTAACCCATAGGCCCCCAAATTTTCTCCATTTTGGGTCTCTAGTGTGGTGTATTTTAACACCTGGAGGTCTAAATACTGAGTTTGATCTCATTTGTTTTATTAATGACGTTTGACAGTTTTTAGTATGATGTATAATTTGAATATATAGACCTATGAGGATGTCTCTAGTTATAAAATTGGTTTATGTCTTTGTGGGAATTTATTTATTTATGAATATTGCAGCAGTTGGTAGTTACCACTCCCTTCTTTCTATAGAGGACCTACACCCTTTTTTTAAAAATAGGATTGAAGATTTTCAATAAAAATACATTTTATAAAATGGGTTATATATCATTTTATTTATATATTTTATATATTTTTACACATGGTTTTTGTGACTTGGACTCAGCATAGATGAGATTTTTGTATATTAATTTACACATACTTTATTTATTTATTTATATGTGTTTGAGTTGCAATAAGAAGTTCCCCTTCTTTAATTGTGTATTGTTTTGAGTGAGAATTCTCTTTTAGGATTTATGTAGTAATGGCCACATAGAATACAATTGTGCAATACCACTTTGTATACATGGGAGGCTAGAACGTGTATTGGTCTCCAAGTAACAGTGGGTGGGAGGAGAGACACTTGGTTGTGGAGAATTGGCATATGTTTACTTGGTTAGCTAGTATGAAATGGAGGTTTAAATGTGTATTGATCTCCTGAGAACAGTGAGTAAGTGGAGAGACACTTGGCAGTGGGAGGATTAGCATATCTTTTTCTGGCCCCCGAAAGGGTCTGTTTATGATGTTTATGAGGTTTTCCCTGGGAACAGTGTAAGGCCTGGTTCACACCTATGTATTTTTTAGTGCGTTTTCTGTTTTGCAGAAACACACAACACACTACAGTCCATTTAACATGGTTTTCTATGGGTCACATCTATGCATTTTATGGAAAGGGCCAGGGACTTTTTTCTTGTCTTTGGTTCCATAGACTTTAATGGATCAAAAATGTGTATTGAAAAATGCTAAATGCGGGGGGGAGATGGGCGGAGCCTAGCGGAGCAGACATGCATTGTTAGAGCTCCACACCGCTGAGGAGAGAAGAGAAGGACAAAGCGGAGCCTGCAGGCTCAAAAGGTATCCATTTGAACCTTTTTGCCCCTGGGAACAAACTGTGAAAGTTTGGGCAGGAAATATGGTACTGGGAGGAAACCATGGCAGAAATAAAAATTACCTCACAAAGAGCTCACAGGCACTCACTGCAGCTGAAGCAGCTCCAGTTACCTCACAAGATACAGCATCAGGGCGCTCTCACAGACAGAAAATGTCACAGCAAGACTCTCCATTTGAGTCAGATACAGAACAAATCCTCTCACAAACTTCTCCACAAGCCTCCTCAGCATCCCCAGTAATATTATTACAATTTGAAAAGATGCTTCATAAGGCTTTAAAACAAACCTCAGACCAAATAACAAAAAGCCTAACCAAAGAAATAAGAGAGCTGGGAAACCGCACCGCAGCCTTAGAAATAAAAATGGATGAAATTGAAATTACAACCCAAGAAAATATAACAGAATTGGAACAATTAAATAAAGAGAATTTAATACTTCAAACTAAGCTCGAAGATTACGAAAATAGAGCCAGACGTTCAAACTTGCGCATAAGGGGAATACCTGAAACTGTGACAGACCTGCAATCTACTATTACTGCTCTATTACAAGAACTAAAGCCAGATATCCCTATTGAACGTTTAGAACTGGACAGAGTACACAGAGCCCTCACAGCCAAAAAGAAAGATGGACCCCCACGTGATATAATCACAAAATTTCATTATTACAGAACGAAAGAACAAATACTAATTGCTGCAAGAGAAAAAAAGGAACTTAAATTTCAAGGACACAATTATCAAATTTTTGCTGACCTATCCCAACTTACTATTACTAAAAGACAATCCACGAAACCCCAACTAATGGAACTGCAACGCCACAACATTATGTATCAATGGGGCTTCCCCTTTTCAGTCAGATTTAAACACCAAGGTACAATTTACAGAAGCAGATCAGCAGATGAACTACAACAAACCCTTTTAAAATTAAAACTGACAGAACCCACAAGCAGCAACTCTTCCACACGCAGAAGAATGGCATCATCTTCACCTTCAGGCAGCACCCAGAAAATTCCAGAACAAAATGGGAATCATCATTCTCACAAAAGAGGCCGTTATGCCACATCATCCATTGACCAAGAAGATTCAATGGACTGACATCCTAATTCCTGATATCTCTTCATTTATTATACTAAGAGATGGTTCTCTATAAAACACCTGTATATATAACTGAATGTAACTGCATTCTGATAGTCACACACTGTGTGGGATCATGTTACATTCCAGTTATATTTCTTATTGCTTCTGATTCATATAGCCTTAGAATATATAAGTGAAATAAGGAAATTCTTGTTCAGTTATATATTATCAGGTAATAACAATAGATTTATTACTTTTTAGGACAAATATGTTCAATAATCCAGAAGTAATGGAAGCTTTTTCTTTTTTTTTCTTAAAACAAATATATTATTACCTAACTAGTTCCTAGAATTATGTTTTTGTTTATTCTAATCTGAAGCAATACAACCTCAACTTTATGAGTTAACATATCTAAACAGTTACATATGAATAAAATATGTTATTGTTTACTCTAAAAGGGTTAAAATCCCAAAATAATTCACATTATCGTCATCAATACCAAAGTCATTAACAGTACCTTTCTAACTGAATTATTTAGCCTAGGGCAAGACTAACCATATACAACCACCCTGGAATAAATAATTTCAACAAAAACTATATTCTGCACTCCAATTAATGAAACATCATTTTGATGTCTTTTGACATAGCACTTCTCTCCTGTAAGCGGAAGATCCGTGTACCCCCATTAGCCCTCCTCATTCTCCCAACCATATTATGTGGGAGTGTGACGAAGGCACTTATTCCCCTGAGAGAGATATTTATTCTCTTTCACGGGTAAATTGTGATTACTTGCAAAAAATAAGTTATACAATGTATCATCTAATCTCATATGTTTTTTGTTTACTCTTTACTCCAGAATTCACTGGTTTCTTTTCTATCTTTTCATCTCTTCAGTCCACACAGGTTGATCTGCGCAGTCAGCTCTGCATAACAAAATGTAAGTCAAAACTATTTGATCTGTTGCCATGGCACCACTGAATATACTTTCTCTGAATGTTCAGGGAATAAATGTCCCTCAAAAAAGGACCAAAGCCTTCCGTACTTTCCATAACAAGAAGGCTCACATAGTATGCCTCCAAGAAACACACTTCACCAAAGATTCTACTCCAAAATATATTTCTCCTTTTTATCAACAAATTTACACGGCTTCTGCCTGTACCAAGCAAAGGGGAACTCTAATTGCATTTCACCGATCCACACCATTCACCTTATCATCAGAAATTAAAGACCCAGAAGGAAGATACCTGATACTCATGGGTTATATAATGGATACAGCAATCACGGTGATTTCCTACTACGCTCCTAACAAACAACCTACACCATTCCTCTCACATATATTACAAGTGATTAATACACACAAAATAGGAACAGTGATAATGTGTGGGGATTTGAACCAGGTCCTCCTCCCATTTCTAGATAAATCACCTTTTACACCATCCAAAATAACCTCTAGATTACCTTTTTCTCAACTTCTTTCCAAATACAATCTGGTAGATTCGTGGAGAGAAAGTAACCCAATGAAAAAGAAATTCACTTATTTCTCGCACCCTCATCAAACCTTCACCAGAATAGATCATATTTTTCTAACAATAGGAATGTTACCAGAAATTATTGCATCAGATATAATTCCGATTCCGTGGTCTGACCATAATGCAGTATACACTACTATAGCCTCAGCCATACCAAAAGCGCATGACCCAACGTGGTACTTACCGGACATAATGCTCAAACACCCACTACATCAGATGGCCATTGAACAAGCTTTAAAGGAATACATATCAATTAATAATACAACAGACATCTCCCCAATAACACTGTGGGAAGCTCATAAGCCTGTCTTGCGTGGTACAATAAAAAGACAAATGGCACTATTTAAACGGGAACGCAAAAATCTAGCAAAAAAACTAGAACTCAATTTTAATGCAGCCTACATATCATTCCAAGATAATCCATCTCAGAGTACAAAATCTCATCTGGAAAAATCTAGATTGGAATACGATCTATTTCTCACTGAGTCAGTTGATAAATCCCTCAAACGCTCCAAACACAATTTCTACATGAATACAAACAAACCAGGTACATATTTGGCTCGGGCATTAAATTCAACTAACAAATCTTTCAAACCAATACGTTTGAAATTATCAAAAAATGTTTATACTTGTAATCCAGTTAAAATAGTGCATAAATTTCACTCACATCTCGCAACTTTATACAAGACAAACAATGAATTTAATCCTACAGAGGCTGAATCCTTCTTCTCAAAAATAACCTTACCTGAGTTATCTCAGAATCAAAAAAGCAGTTTGGATGAGCCTATAACTATAGATGAAGTTGCTAACGCCATAAAAGACCTAAAACTTAACAAAAGACCAGGCCCTGATGGCTACTCGGCTTTATACTATAAAACATTTTCAGAAATACTCTCTCCCATTCTCACTGAAACTTTTAACAAACTTCTAGATGGACATTCTTTTCGGCAAGAAACACTAATGGCAATTGTTTGTATGATCCCAAAACCCCTTTCTGATGATACTTCCTGTGTGAATTATCGGCCTATCTCTCTGTTAAACCTTGATATTAAATTATTAGCAAAAATAATAGCAAAACGCCTCAATAGCATTATAGGAAAATTAATACATAGAGATCAAGTAGGCTTCATGCCAAATAGACAGGCAGGCGATAATATACGCAGGGCAGTGTTATTGGCACATATTGCTAAAAAACGGAAAATCCCTTTATGTTTTCTATCTCTCGATATTAAGAGGGCATTTGACACAGTATCCTGGCAATATATGCAATATTCATTACAAAAATGGGGTTTTGGACCCCACTTTTTAACATGGATCAAAGCATTATATAATAAACCCAAAGCCTATATAAAATATGCTGGATACAAATCTGATGCCTTTAATATCGAAAGAGGTACCCGACAGGGTTGCCCATTATCTCCCTTATTATTTGCCCTTATACTCGAACCCATGGCCCAATACATCAGAACAAACCAAAATATAACTGGCATTGAAGTAGGAGGTATCACACACAAATTATGTATATTTGCAGACGATATATTACTTTTTCTATCATCACCACAGGTTCTGGTCCTAACTTAATACCAGCTCTTGATGGATTTGCAGCCCTATCCGGCCTTATGATTAATCCTAAGAAATGCCTAGTGCTTAATATTTCACTCACAAACATGGAATTGATCCCGGCTAGGGCTGCACTCCCATTCACATGGGCAGAAAAATCAATCCCATATCTTGGAATTCATTTAACAGCATCTCATTCTGACTTATTCTCAACCAATTATCCTCCTGTATTAAGACAGATCACAAATCTAATAAAACAATGGTCGCAACTTCCTTTATCCTGGATAGGGAAGATTAATGCAATCAAAATGACTATTCTACCCAAATTGCTTTATCTATTCAGAGTCCTCCCTATTCCAATTCCTTCCTATTTTTTGAGAATAGCACAAGAAAGAACAACTTCGTTTATATGGGGCTCTTCTAAACCACGTATACCTATACACACACTACATCTTCCCAAAAATAAAGGAGGCCTGGGATACCCTAATTTTACTAACTACTACAGAGCAGCACATTTGGCCAGTCTATCCAAATACCATGCAAAACAGGAAATCCCATTATGGGTATTTATAGAGGCTTCAGAAAATTACCCTCTATTAATATCAAACTTATTATGGCTTGATCCTAAAGACCGCTTTAAAATTCATAATCCCATAACTAAACACTTCTTATCTCTCTGGGATAAACTAAAAACCAAATATCAGTTACAATCTCCACACAATCCTCTCCTTTCTTTTATCAGAAATCCGGCCTTTTATTCGGCATGGATCTACCCAAATTCTTTTAAAGCTTGGACAACATCAGGCATTCAGACACTAAATGACTTCATAGCATCTAAATCATTCCTTTCATTCCCATCGCTTAGAGAAAAATATGATCTACCAAACTCTGAGATATTTAGATATCTCCAAATCAAAAATTTCTATACACCATTCCTAAAGGGGGATACACCATTATCCCAATTATCCATTTTTGAATCAATCTGTACAAAAGATCCATTTGCTAAAGGTACAATTTCATCACTTTATAATCAATTATATGGAGTAGCAAATCTTAATAGACCCTCTTACGTTCAGAGGTGGGAGGAGGACCTGGGACGAACTTTAGAAGACACGGACTGGTCTAACATATGGCTCACATCTAAGTCATCTTCACCCAACATCTTAGCACTGGAGACAAATTATAAAGTCCTAACTCGCTGGTACCTTGTACCCGCTAGAGTGGCAAAATATTCACCTAATACCTCAGCTCTTTGTTTTCGAGGATGCCCAGAAATAGGCATGTATTTACACATATGGTGGACGTGCCCAGTAATCCAAACCTTCTGGAAGGAAGTCTTCGTGATTGCATCTAAAATATTTAAAAAAATAATACAACCAGATCCATATTTAACTTTACTTAATCTAAAACCGGAATGGTTAACACTCTCTCAATTCAAACTTATGATCCAACTAATAACGGCTGCAAAACAAACAGTGGCCAAGGCATGGAAATCTCCTACATTGGTACTAGCAGAAACAATTCACAGAATGAATAATACAATGTCCCATGCTAAGATGGTAGCCATCGATCAAAATCAAATTCCAAAAAACTTTGGCATCCTTGGATAAAACAACAGTTCCTGTCAAACTTCAATGACTCTGTCCTGTTGCCATGGTAACAGATTAAATGACTTACAGAGACACTCATTCTAAGGCTTCAAAGAGAACTAAAAAGAATAATAAACTGACGAGCGGGACAACCTTGTGGACCATACCTCTACCTTTCTACCCTTTTTCTTCTTTCTCTTTCCTTTTCTCCACCTTACGATTAAAGCTCATTATCAGAATTTATTTGACCTATATACACTCTACCTGTAAACAATATGTATAGTAGGTATAAATCATTTAAATACCTACAAAAGTAACTAAGGAAATGATATATATCTTTAATTTAGGTTTACGTGAACCCAATGTTTAATATTTGAAATTTCATGATATTTACCTATATAAACCCTACTGTAAAACAATGAGCTTACTTTATAGATCCTTGTAAACTTACTTTATGTATGTTTATAATATTGTATACTCAATAAACTTCTTTTGACAAGGAAAAATGCTAAATGCACCTAGTATATGCAAACCGCAACCTGCATAGGTGTGAACCAGGCCTTAAGGAGAGTGGTATATAGCGTGATGGTTTTGACTCACCTCCACTCTCTGATGAAGTATAATGAACGTAACAAGTAAGGTAAAGCTGTGAGTATGAGCAAGGACCAGTCGAATTTCAATCCATGTATGGGCAGGGAGGTTATACAGAAGTCGATTGACTTCTGTACAACTGCCCTGTCAGATTTTCCCTGCCGATCAGCACTGCAGGCTATAGCTGCAATGCTGATCAGTGTATTTTGACTACAGGAAAGTCCCCCCCGCTGTCAGAATACAATAACTCTGAGGAAGGTGCATCAATCTGACTGCAATCGGAAAAGCAATATAGGCAGTATTACGGGTGATCCATTACCATGTACAATGTGAGTTTGTTTTTTATTCAGTTGCAATAAACTTGTGTTTTATGGAAAGTCTGATGATTTGTCTATGTTTTTATGGGGGTGTGCTGTGATTGATAGTAACTCTCAGGAAGGGCACGCCAATAACCAAGATGGCGGCCATAGAAGATCTCCTGTGCTGCATGTCCCACTGAGAAGAGCTGCGCGGGCAAGCTTGCGTGCACCGACACACATGCACATGCACGCTAATGTAGAACGGAATGCTAACGAGTGTGCGGTTATACGCGTGAGCACCCTGTGACAGTTCTTGGCGCTAAACAGACTATTTAAACTGACCCATTCTCCAGGATCAGTGCTGTCTCGTCTACAGCATTCCCTGTGATTCCTGCTATCCGTTTGCCTGTAGCTGTTCCAGTTGACCCACCAGTTGACCTACCCGGCTTGTCCCTGACTATTCCTGCTATCTGCCTGCATCCGACCCCAGCTTGTCTCTAAATATGCATCTGCCTGCTCCTTCTGCTACCTCGCTGCCAGCTTGTTGCCGAACCTGCTTGTACCCGACTCTGGTTCTGTATCCACGTCTGTTCTGAACTTGTTTACCAGTGTCTTTAGCCAGCCTGCCTGCACCTGCCTGAGCTCCAGTCCACGCTGATATTATTTCTGCTAGCTGCTGTACCCAGGCTCCAGCCCGTGGCTTCCAAGCACCAGCCTACTCCAGTCTACAGCCTGACAGCTGTTTCTGTTTATCCTGCTGTGTCAGTGTTCCACCACGGCTCTACCATCATTTCCGGTCCAGGTCCACTGCTAGCATCTCTGCCAGGCACTCGGCTCCTGTTTACTCTACTAGGGGCCTCGAGTCAGAGGTGTAAGAGAGGCTGTCCTCTGCATATCAGACTATACCACCAGGTATGCGACAGTGACCAAGAGGAGACGGAGGATTAACCCTTAAGAGGAAGAAGGCTGTTTATGACTACCTGGAGAAATCCTGGTGGAGGAAAGACAGATGATTAAACCCATGTGACCACCTTTAACCACTTCAGTTCCAGAAAAAATGTAGCCCCCTTCATGACCAGGCCATTTTTTGCGATATGGCACGTGCGACTCTGTACTCAAAAAATAATTATGTCATTTTTTTCCCCACAAACAGAGCTTTCTTTTGGTGGTATTTGATCACCTCTGCGTTTTTTACTTTTTGTGTTATAAACAAAAAAAGACCGTCAATTTTGAAAAAAAACGATATTTTTTACTTTCTGCTATAAAACATATCCAATAAAAAATTAAAAAAAAATCTAAATTCTTCATCAATTTAGGCCAATATGTATTCTGCTACATATTTTTGGTAAAAAAAATCCCAATAAGCGTATATTGGCTGGTTTGCGCAGAAGTTATAGCATCTACAAACTATGGGATATATTTATGGAATTTTTATTTTTTTACTAGTATGGGGGTGATCAGCGACTTATAGCGGGACTGCGATATTGTGGCAGACAAATCGCACACTAACTAACACTTTTGACACTTTTTTGGGAACCAGTGACACTAATACAGTAATCAGTGGTAAAAATATGCACTCTGACTGTACTAATGACACTGGCTTGGAAGGGGGTAACCTCAGGGGCGATCAAAGGGTTAACTGTGTTCCTAGCCAGTGTTTGTGTACTGTGTGGGGGGTGCTTTTACTAGGGGAAGGCATGGATCCATGTTCCTGCTTTGCAGGAACACAGGATCCTAGCCTTCCCTACTGAAAGAACAACTGCCGTTCTGCCTGTGTACCAAGCGATCGGCTGGTGCTGGTGGACATCAAGTCCACGGTGCCCGCCGATCGGCTTCCGCTGTGCATAATCACAATTGAAGCAAGCCGCCCGCCCGCCCGCGTCCCCTGACCCAGAAGTGCAGAAGTGCGAGATTACATATGTATACGTGATCCTGCGCACAGCTATAGGGCTAAAACTGGTATAGGGCTGTCGGCAAGTGGGTAACTTAGGGGGTCTCATACCACAGGTGAGAGCACATCCAAAAGACACAGTGGATTAATTAATTAATAGAAGGTTAATAGATGTCTGGTTTAAAAAGGACACGTAAGTTGTTTAAGGGACTTTAGCATAGTTATTTTTTCACTACAAGTGAACCAGATATATTGGTGTACTGTTTTGTGTGGGCGATTTGCACATTTGTGTACAGTGCATCCAGAAACTATTCACAGCGCTTCACTTTTTCCACATTTTGTTAGAGCTTTATTCCAAAATGGATTAAATTCATTATTTTCCTCAAAATTCCACAAACAATACCCCATAATGACAATGTGAAAGATGTTTGCTTGAAATCTTTGCAAATTTTATTAAAAAAAATCACATGTACATAAGTATTCACAGCCTTTGCCATGACACTCAAAACTGGTGCATTCTGTTTCCTCTGATCATCCTTGAGCTGTTTCTACAACTTGATTGGAGTCCACCTGTAGTAAATTCAGTTGATTGGACTTGATTTGGAGAGGCACACACCTGTCTATATAAGGTCCCACAGTTAACAGTGCATGTCAGAGCACGAACCAAGCCATGAAGTCCAAGGATTTATCCGTAGACCTCTGAGACAGGATTGTATCGAGGGACCGATCTGGGGAAGGGTAAAGAAAAATTTCTGCAGCATTGAAGGTTCCAATGAGCACAGTGGCCTCCATCAACCATAAACGGAAGAAGTTTGGAACCACCAGGACTCTTCCTGGAGTGGGCCGCCCAGCCAACCTGAGCGATTGGGGGAGTAGGGCCTTAGACCAAGAACCCGATGGTCCCTCTGACAGAGCTCCAGCGGGAGGAGAGTCGAGAACCTTCCAGAAGAACAACCATCTCTGCAGCACTCCACCAATCCGGCCTGTATGGTAGAGTGGGCAGACGGAAACCACTCCTCAGTAAAAGGCACATGATAGCCTGCCTGGAGTTTGCTAAAAAGCACCTGAAGGACTTTCAGACCATGAGAAACAAAATTCTCTGGTCTGATGTAACAAAGATTGGACTCTTTGGCCCGAATGGCAAGCATCATGTTTGGAGGAAACTAGGCACACCTCATCTCCTGGCCAATACCATCCCTACAGTGAAGCATGGTGGTGGCAGCATCATGTTGTGGGAATGTTTTTCAGCGGCAGAAACTGGGAGACTAGTCAGGATTGAGGGAAAGATGAATGTAGCAATGTACAGAGACATCCTTGATCAAAACCTACTCCAGAGCGCTCTGAACCTCAGACTGGGGTGAAGGTTCATCTTCCAACAGGACAGCGACCCTAAGCCAAGATGGCAAAGGAGTGGCTATGGGACAACTCTGTGAATGTCCTTGAGTGGCCCAGCCAGAGCCCAGACTTGAACCCAATTGAACATTTCTGGAGAGATCTGAAAATGGCTGTGCACCGACGTTCCCCATCCAACCTGATTGAGCTTGAGAGGTTCTGCAAGGGAAAATGAGAGAAACTGCCCAAAAATAGGTGTGCCAAGCTTGTAGGCTCATATTTAAAAAGACTTGGGGCTGTAATTGGTGTCAAAGGTGCTTCAACAAAATATTGAGCAAAGGCTGTGAAAACTTATTTACATGGGATTTTTTTGTTTTTATTTGTAATAAATTTGCAAAGATTTCAAACAAACTTTTTTCACGTTGTCATTATGGGGTATTGTTTGTAGAATTTTGAGGAAAATAATTAATTTAATCAATTTTGGAATAAGGCTGTAACATAACAAAATGTGGAAAAAGTGAAGCGCTGTGAATATTTTCCGGATGCACAGTGGGAAAACTGCACATATGTGTAAAAATTGGATGTATTGTATAATATTTTGATATAGATAAGATATAGGTGTGCTTTAGGTAACTTTTGGTAGAGCACTGCACATTTTTGACCAATTAAGTTTTTTTATGTGTAAATCAGGATCTGTGTTAGCTGCTTTAGATTAGATCTGATTAGATCGGCTGCGCTAGAATTGTGATTTGGTAAAATTAGATGTTACATTTTCTGTCAGCTTTTTATTTCCATCTGTGTTCCCTCTGTAGCTCTAATCTTTTCAAAACACTGACTTCTGCCACGTGGACAAGAAAAAAAAGCATTTTATTGGACATAAGGAAAAATATTTGGGTTTACTACATCTGCTGGTCAATGCAAGCCTAGTGCTGTTGGATGAAAACCCATCTATCACCTTTTAAACTACTTATACCTGGTTTACCTGACATTACTAGTTCAGCTCTTTGGGCGTACTACATACTATGTGCTGTACATCCAAAGAGTGAAGGGTTAAGCACAGGCTGATGGCTGTAGGCTATGGCCATCAGCTTGTGCTCCATTTCTTTAACCCCTAACCCTGCTAGACATCCCCTCCCTGCGTGGTTTCTCACATCAATGGGCTACAACATGGAGGTCGGGAGAAGAGCGAATACTATCCGGTCTTCGATCTCTGTCCTGAATAAAACTAGAAGTGTCAATAATTTTGTCACTTCCAGTTTCAGAGTTTGTTCTCTGAGTGTATCAACCAGAGAAGTATGTAACCAAGTACTGTAGATGTCTGCTTGGTTACATGCTGTGGAGGGCAGGGGAGACATTGGGGACTATTAGTGTCTCCATAAAGAGTACCTGTCACCTGGCCAATTCTATCACATAGGGGGTTGTTAGCCCCTATTAATAACAATAAAGTTACAGTAAATTTAAAAAAAAATCAATAAAAAAATGTAAAAAGTAAAATTGCAAAAAAAAAAAAAAGGTAAGCATAACCCCCACTGTCCTGCACACACCTGTAAATGCAAACATAGCCCAGGGTGCACACATATATGTAAAACGTGATTGCACCACGCATGTGAGATATTACCAGGAACATTTGGGTGAGAGCAATAATTCTCGCACCAGAGCTCACAGTTAACTCTAAACTTATAAGCTGTAAAGGCTTTTAAATTGTTACCTATGAAGATTTTTGGGTACTGTAGTTTTTTTCTATATCACGGGTGCACACAATTTTAACACTTGACATATTTGGTATCTATTTACTCGACGCAACCCTTTCTTTTTTTTGTGTCAATAAATTTTTAGTATTTTTTAGATTACAAATACAAAGAATATAACATACACAGATGCTCAGGAGCTTAGGCTCCATGTATAGTACATGGTAAAAGGAAAAGGAGAAATAAACAGAAACAATGTTACACAGCCAGTTTGGATCAGCAAATAATATCAGATAGAGACATTTCAAACACTAAATCTAAGTATCCTGAAGAGAACTCCACTCTGTTCAAGGTTGCCAAGCCTTTGAGAAGGCAGGATATGAGTTGCTTTTTCATAAGAGAAATTGGTTCTCACCAAGGAGAGGGCCTCGGATGGATTACTTGTCAACTGAGGTTTCCAGTGTCAAACTATTGTAGTTCTGGCTGCCAAGAAATAATAGTGTGATATGCTTTTAGCCACTTCTCTACTTCTAAATGTAGTAGTGCTAAAGCAGGATTGAAGGGCATTAATATCGTCGTTATAACACGGGTGCCAAAAGCTGGTTAAACATTTACATGCCTAGAGCGTATGAAACAGAATTCCTACCTGTCCACTATCCCACCAACACATAGGAGAGTTAATGGAGGAAAATTTATATAAACAAAGTTGTGTGTAGTACAACTGGGACACAGTTTTCTGAGTCTTTGTGGCCTTAAAAACCTGGGTATTATATTGTGAGTGTTTGCACAAAAATGTATTTTATTTATATATGGTTGAAGGCTGGCAGCAGGCTAGTCTGGATTTGTAGGAGGAATCTGAGGGCTATATATCCCTCCTCCATCAGATCCTTTGTCGGATCATTTCCGGGTTATACCCACGTCACTTCCGGGTCCTTGCTGAGTGGCAGTCGGCTGCAACAGGTATGGCGGTTCCTCTCTCGGTGCTCACGCTGGGCACCACCGGGGAGACCGCCCGCCCACCCACCTTCTTATCACCTCAGCGTACAGCCGGCTTCAGGAGGGGACTGTCCGCCCGCTTCTCACGCCGGGGGGGGATGACCGTCCGCCTGTCCGCCCGCTTCTCACGCCGGGGGAGGGAGGGATGACCGGCCGCACGCCCGCTTCTCCTGGTGCCATGGAGGACAGCCTGCCCACGTTCACATGCTCTATCCAGCATCTTTATGGGGGCGAGAGGTAAACGAGAAATCCTGGACAGCCGCACTCAAAAGTAATCTTCAATCTTTATTTAAGTATAATCATAAAAATACATGCAACAGCATCACAAAGCAGGAAATCTGACGCATTTCACACTGTAGTCAGTGCTTAATCATAGCTAAATATCACATTAATGAATCCTCTATATATACCAATATTCATTGAACATGTGTCCAGGAAGTTGATTAGTGATAATCAATCTACAAACTCAAAAAAGCTGTGACTGAAATGGAAGTGGGAACTTAAAACTGTGAAAAAGTAGTGCCTAAAAAATTCCTTTGAATAATATAAACGAATAAAAATAATAAATAAAAAAAGGGTAAATGTGCAAAAGATGCAAAAAATGCAACAAAAGCAAAAAGGAAGTGTAAAAAATTCTTTGATGTGGAATAATATCGATTCAAAAAATTATGCATAGAATGAGTGATGAAAAAAGAAAAAAAGTGACAAAAAAAGTGAAGCTCAAAAATGTGTGTGTATATCCGAATAAATAAATATCCTTAATAGATATCAAACATATAATATAATTATGTCATAGTTATATCTAACTGAATGGCTAGAAATCAAGCATTCAACACAAGAAAAATAGCATATAATGAAGTGATTGGAGCTGTTCATGCTGTCTCCAGTTTCATCCAGCTCTGCTATGTAGAACGGTAAAAACTGATCTTACTAAAATCTGACTGAAACATAAATGGCCCAAGGTTATCCCGTGTTGTTAGCTAGTATCAATATCCCAAAAATGTGTTAAAAGTATGTTATTTATTGGGCGTGGCCTGAAGAGCTATGGAGTAGGACGCTTGCAGTGAGTGCTCCGCTTGTCCACACTCCTGTAACAGCCATCCTGCTCTAATCCTGCCAATCCTACCAGAAAACAACACCCCAGCAAGCCTATCCTGTCTCCTGCTTGGCCCTTGGTGCTATTTGGCCGCCCGAGCGGCGGCCATCTTGCCACACCCAGCAACGGCCCTATTGATACTCCTGGCCTGCCTGGCTCCTTAAAGACTGACCTTTATCTGCCTGGGCCTCCAGATCTCCTCTAACAGTGCAGCTCCTTCTTATCCAGTGGCAGCCAGTGGGACGGTATGTGGTTCTGGCCTGGTTCCTAGATCAGCGTCCATCTTGCTTCACCCACAGTGTGCTTGTTTGGGTGCTGCTGCAGGTTTCCCTGATCACCTGAGCCCGATTTCTCCCTTACACAACCACTGCTCCCACAATTATCCGGCCACACCTTGTAGCCTTTACTGTGCAGCTCTGGAACTGTGGCAAGAGGGGATTATTGAAGATTCGGCCTGGTAAGACTTGTTCACCCCAGTGGCCCTCTGGTCATCTCTGGACTATGTCTCCGCCGAAAAAGACCTCCGAGGCTGCTGACAAGCTCGCCAAGTACCGCCGCCTTGAGGGAGAGCAACAGGCTAAAGATGGCGCTGGTCCCTCTCTGGACACGGAACATTCTACGGTGGCCACAAACAAGGTACTAGATGCTATTGCCCTTTGCCAGAGTACGCTTACCACCAAAATCGAGGAAGTCAAAATCGATGTGTCCCTTATCCGACAGGGACTGCGTGGCAGAGACAGAGACACGCATTAGCAGAGCGGAAGACATCTTGCACCCCCTACAACATACTACTGATGAGGTGTGCCACCAGCTTCAACAGATTAGTGCAAAACAGGATGATATGGAAAATCTCCGATTCATCGGCATCCCTGAGACTGCTGAGGGCAACGACGCGGCAAGTTTCCTTGAAAACCTCCCGATGTCCACCTTCAGCAGAGATGCATTTTCGGTAATGTTTGCGGTGGAAAGAGCTCATCGAATACCTGCTCGACCTCCTCCTTCAGGGGCTCCACCGCGTACCCTGATAGCGAAATTCCTCAACTTCAGGGACCGTGACAAGATCCTCCGCCTGACCAGAGAGAAGGGGAATATCCCCCACACCAACACACAGGTGGCTGTATTTTCGGACTTTTCCAATGAGGTACAACGTCAAAGATCCAAGTTCCAGGATGTTAAACAACGCCTCAGAGTACTACACCTCAAATACGCTATGCTAAACCCTGCAAAGCTCCGTGTGGAATGTGAGGGCCGAACCCACTTCTTTGAAGACCCTGAGTTAGCCTCCACTTGGATTGATCAGAGGGATCGCCGAGACTGAGTGTAACACCTTGCCTAAAAGCTGTGAGTACTTTGTTTTTCTCCCCCCTGCTCCCCCCCTGTACCCGCAGTATCATCCAATGCTGTACTGATGAGCCCCTCAGTAGGCACATTGCATGTACGTATCCTTTGTTGGAACTGGGGGACGGATTTGCAAATCCTTTTCAGCCCTATACTGGATTTCACAGTGTTCCTACCGTCTCCGGGAGACCTCATTGACTCATGATCCCCACTTCCCCTATACCTGAGAGATGACTGTGGAGGACAGTAGATCGAACGCCACTAATAACTCTGTTACTTTACTTTATCACCCTGATGGCAAGCGGAGCCCCCCCCTGCATGGCTGTAATGGCGCTGCACCTCTGTGGCTCCTACACCCCATGTGCTTCTCAGAGAAGAAGTCGCCTCCCTGGTGTCTATGTGAATTTTTTCCTTCCCCGTTTGTTTGACTGGTTTCTTTTCCCCCTTGGTTTTTTTTTTCTTTTTCTTATGGGTATCTATGCTCCTCTGAAATTAAGTTCCTTGCCTCCAACGGGTCCTAAACCTTGGATGTCCCCTGTTGATACCTGGTTATGGGATACTATGTCTGTGCCAAGTTTGGGTGGCATTGGACTGGGAGGAAGGGAAAATGTTGTGGTTATTATTTTTCTCACACCACCATGTTTGCAACTCTTTACTTATGCTAATGGTACTATGTTATTATCATACATGCACTGTCGTTACTGGTTATCACTGTGTTTTATCCTATCTGATGTGGCTGTGTCTGCTCTGCCAGTCCTGATCCAGCCACAGTTCATCATATGCACCCTCTACCCACCATGAAGTTCCTCACGTGGAATGTTAGAGGCTTGCGCAATAAGATTAAACGCACAGCCGCCCTGACATTCCTTAAATCCCAGCATGCTGACATCATCACCCTAGTTGAGACCCACGTCACGGGCCACTTACAATCCTCTCTCAAAAAACCTTGGATTGGTTGGGCATACCACGCCACCCACACCTCGTACTCCAGGGGTGTATCGGTCCTGATTGCTAAAAGGGTTCAGTTCGACCTAATACTACTCCAGACGGACCGGCAGGGCAGATACGTGTTTATACACGCCGCTATTAATGGATCCCCTATTCTGATACTAGCCTGCTATATCCCCCCCATACAATTCACTTGTGATTAAGGAGGGCCTTGCCTTTATGGCACAATACACCTCTGTACCGGCGGTGTGGATGGGGGACTTCAATATGACCCTCATTCCCACTCTAGACCGAATGGGTACACCAGACTTCCCTCTAGACCCACCAGCCCATACCAGACTACACCGAATACTGACTGACTTTGCTCTTGTAGACACTTGGTGCCACAAGCACCCACATTCTAAAGTCTTTTCATGTTTCTCAGCCAGCCACAACACAATGTCACGAATCAACTTTATTATAATTTCAAAGACCCTGACACCTAAACTGGGAGACGCGGGCTTTGCTCCGAGAATACTCTCGGATCACGCCCCTTACTGGGTTACGATTCAGCTCCTGAAGGCCTCTCCTGCTCCTCCTTGGCGGTTAAACCCGTTTCGGCTGACTGCCCTGCAGGACCAGGATGACATCCCCACGGAACTACGATACTATTTTACAGCCAACAGGGAGTCAGCCGCACCTGACATAGTGTGGGAGACGTTTAAGCTCCACGCCCGCTCATCGAAACTCATTGTCCAACAGGCTACAGAACACCTACAGGTGCTGGAGGAGGCATTCCACCGAGACCCCTCGCCCAGCACAGCCAACAATCTTAAGATTCAGACACGACAGGTCTCCCAGTTACATATTGAGAATGCCAAGCAGCGCATCTTTTTCTGTAAGCAAAGGGTATTTGAGTATGGAGAAAGATCGGGCAAACTTCTTGCATACCTTGCTCACTTAGATTCACGTCCCCCTGTGGTGGTGTCGTTGACTGATCACCAGGGGAACAACGTCACCGGTCCGCAACAAGTAGCAGAGGAATTTGCGAGATTCTATCGCGCACTCTACACCTCTCGGGTCACTCACACTCCCCAAGATACCAAAGATTACTTAGCGAGAATTGAATTCCCTAGATTGACTGATGCCCAACGTGAACTCTTAGAAGCTCCCATTACTAAGGAAGATATCTCTGAGGCTATTTCCTGTCTGGCTACATCTAAGGCCCCAGGATCAGATGGCTTACCACTTGAATTTTATGCCACCTACTCTGAAATTTTAACCCCTAAACTTCATGATCTATACAAATCCATATTTGATACGGGAATCCTACCCCCCTCTATGAGAGAAGCCCAAATTGTGGTAATCCCTAAGCCTGGTAAGGACCCCAAATACCCAGAATCATATAGACCCATTTCATTACTACAGGTTGACATTAAAATTCTTGCCAAGATTCTGCCCTCCTGCCTTAACCAGGTTATTCTTTCCCTGATCCACCCTGATCAGACAGGCTTTATGCCAGGGAAGAACACTGCTATGAATATTCGCCGTCTATTTATGAACATCCAGGGGTCCTATGATGAAGTCGGCTCGAGGGTTGTGGTGGCTCTTGACGCCGCCAAGGCCTTCGATTCCGTGAAGTGGAATTATCTATGGGAGTGCCTTTCGAGATTTGGACTTGGCCCCAACTTTATTCGTTGGATTCAGCTCCTTTATCAATCCCCGAAGGCCAGGGTGTTTGTAAATGGTTGGCTCTCCGATCAATTCCCGCTGGAGAGAGGGACCCGACAAGGCTAACCCCTTTCCCCCATGCTGTACGCATTGGCTGTGGAGCCATTGGCCATCATGGTTCGTGCGGACACCAATATTCAAGGCCTCAAGATAGGGAATCTGGAAGAAAAGATTGGGATGTACGCAGATGATACGCTCCTTTACTTGGCCGATTCGGGTCCCTCCCTCGTTGCAGCCCTCCACTCCATAGAGCATATTGGTAGCCACTCGGGCCTAAGCATAAATTGGTCTAAATCCCAGATCCTTCCGCTTGACCATTTCCCTCCCTCTCTCACATCCCCCCCTCTGACTCTCCCCAGGGTCTCTGTAATTAAGTACCTTGGCGTGCAAGTTACTAGATCGCTTACAGACTACATACTATTGAACATTGAACCCCTGTACACCCTGATCAAGACTAAGACACAAAATTGGGCTCGACTACCCCTGGCTGTCATGGGACGCATCAGTCTAGTCAAAATGATACTTCTCCCAAAGATACTTTATTTGGTGTGGCCCTGTATATACCACAAACATTTTTCAAAACAATTGAATCTATTCTCAATTCGTTCATGAGGGGATCCAGCAGATACAAATTATCCTGGAAAATACTTAAAAACCCAGTGACATTGGGAGGAGTTGCTCTTCCAGACTTTCAGGACTATTATCTTGCCTCCCAACTGTCCCACTTCTATCATTTTGACAAGAACGAGCTACCAAGATACCAGCTACTACTCTGTGAACACCCTGATAACCCAGCTCATACCCCACTTCAATCAGTCCTAAGGGCCCCATTGACAGGACATACCCCCCAACATAAAGCAGGCATGTTGACACATCACCGGAGGGTGTGGCGGTTGGCACTACAAAAACTCGGGATTCCACAGGTTAATTCCCACACCTCCCTTTGGTTCAACACACGCCTACCTGAGCTGTTGTCTATCCCGGACCCCGCAGTTTGGATACGTTGCGGGATCTTGTATATACATCAGATCATGATGGCTACGGGACTTAAAACATTTCAAACATTAAAAGACGAATTCTCACTTCCCAATCACCTCCTTTTCAGGTACTTACAACTTCGCCATGCTATACAAACTCAGTTTGCTGGCTCCAACCCATCCCTGACAGTCCCCTCCATAATTGACACGATCACAGGTGCTGAGCCAGCGAAACTAATCTCCACTCTTTATTCCGCCATCTGTCTTCCCAACTCCATAGTTTGGCTTATAGTGCTAAGACTAGATGGGAGGTGGAGGTTGGAATGATTGAGGATGAGGATGAGGATTGGGATGAGATCTTGGAAGGCGTGAAAAAAGTTTCCCCCAAACTGTTGGACCGCCTAACACAGTTGTATATCATACATAGAACATATCTGACTCCTCAGAGGATAGTGCGTTTTAAACCCATGTATAATCCAGGATGCCGTCTATGCGACCACACCCCAGGCTCTTTCTATCACCTTATATGGTCCTGTCCATTTATCCAAGCATACTGGATACAAGTGATACGCTTCCTCCACGATCAGATGGGCTCTCCTGCTACCCTAGACCCAAAGATGTGTCTGCTCGGTCTGCTACCTGACTTAGACGCTGACAAACCCCTCCGTACTTTTCTACATGAAACGCTATTCTTGGCGAGAAAAGTGATAGCCCGTAATTGGATGCAGGCTCTACCCCCTACAATCCAGTGTTGGAAAAAAGAAATTAATGACACTCTCCCATATAAGAAGCTGATTTATGTACATAGAGCATGCCCGCTTAAATACGAGCAGGTCTGGAACAGATGGCTGGAGGATGGTGAAACATGTACTTGAAATGTTGATATGTTCCTCTCTCTTTTTCTTCTCTCCTCCTCCCCCTTCTTCTTTACTGTGTACTGGCTTCATGTCCGGTGGATATCTCACCCTATATCATGTAGATAACTTAATGTGCTCATGTATGTACTGCTGCTCTGGCCATGTTGGCTTATATTATTTTTTATGTACCAAGCATATATTTTCTTAATAAAGTTGGTTTTCCAGTTAAAAAAATAAATAAATTTATGATAACATGCCTAGTTAAATGTATTCAACCTAAACAGCTTTATGAAATAATTTTAAAAGAGCACCACCGGGGAGACCGCCCGCTCACCCACCTTCTTATCACCTCAGCGTACAGCCGGCTTCACGAGGGGACTGTCCGCCCGCTTCTCACACCGGGGGGGATGACCGTCCGCCTGTCCGCCTGCTTCTCTCGCTGGGGGAGGGAGGGATGACCAGCCGCACGCCCGCTTCTCCCGGTGCCATGGAGGACAGCCTGCCCACGTTCACATGCCCTATCCAGCATCTTTATGGGAGCGCCCGACTGCTTTCCCCGGTGCTCACGCCGAGGGGAGGGGGTGGCTTCCGTTCTCCCTAGTCAAACTTTCGAGTTTCTGAAATAATTTTTCCAAAGTTTGTTTACCATTGTACATTATAAACGGTTCAATATACAGGTGGAACATATCATTTTCTATATCCATAGTCATGCTGATATATCCACTTACATTTTGATGTTTTGGGTGATTGTGGCTGTGGTTATTGGAAGTCCTGCTTTTAAGTAATTTTCAGCATAATACATATATTACAGAGTTCAATGCAACACATGTTTAACACACTTAAAGCATGCAGTGCACACAACACATTGTACCTCATGCGGGCAGCTGGGAGTGGGATTTAAGCATGTTTGCACCAGACATACGGCCAGGTGAACATGACTGACAGAGGATTAACAGAATTACTGTGCAAACTGATCACCCCGCAAGGCTTTTGCGATGTACTGTGTATATAGTGCCTGGCAAAGGTTTTCACCCCCTTTGGCGGTTCAGTCTAGCGGGTGCGTCCTAGCATGGTCAGTCAGCGCGTCCAGCCTCAACGTCTTGGTCATAACATGTCCAGTCATAGCGTTCCTGTCCAGCGGGTTCTGGCCTGAGGGGGGGCTGTCAGCGTGTCACAGTCACAGCAGGTACTATTGTCTTAGGTGCTGGCTGCAGGCGTTCAGTCATAGTGTTCCTGTCACGGCATGTTCAGTCATAAACGGTGCTGTCGTAATCGGGTTCCAGTCGCAGCGGGTTCTAGACACAGTGGGTCAGTCAAGTGGTTCGGTCATGGCATTTTCCTGTCATAGCAGATCGGTCACAGCAGTTCTGTCACAGTGGGTTCATCATAGCTTTTCTGTCACAGCGGTTTCCTGGCATAGCGTTTCTTCTGTCACAGCGTTTCTTCTGTCATAGCTGGGTTTCTACAATCTAGTAACATCAGTCGTTGTTCGCAGCATTCCTGTCGCAGCTTTGAGCGTAGCATTTCTGTCATGGCATTTCGATCGCAGCATTTCATTCATAGCTTTCATTCGTAGCATTTCCGTCGTAGCATTTCTGTCATAACGATTTCCTGGCGCAGCGTTTTCCCATGTAGCTTTCATTTGTTGCGTTCTCCTGTCGCAGCATTTTCCTGTCACTGCATTTTCCCATGTAGCTTTCATTTCGTTGCATTTTCCTGTCGTAGCTTTTTCCCGTGTAGTTTTCATTCGTAACATTTCCAGTTATAGCATTTCGTTCGTAGCGTTTCTTGTCATAGCGTTTTTCTGTGTAGCTTTCATTCGTAGCGATTTTCCTGTCATAGCGATTTTCCTGTGTAGCTTTCCTGTTGTAGCGATTTTTCCTGTCGTAGCGTTTTTTCCTGTGTAGCTTTCATTCATAGCGATTTTCCTGTCGTAGCATTTTCCTGTGTAGTTTTCATTCGTAGGGATTTTCCTGTCGTATCGATTTTCCTGTCGTAGCATTTTCCTGTGTAGTTTTCATCCATAGGGATTTTCCTGTCGTATCGCTTTTTCCTGTGTAGTTTTCATTCGTAACATTTCCTGTAGTAGCATTTCGTTCGTAGCGTTTCCTGTCATAGCGTTTTTCGTGTAGCTTTCATTCGTATCGATTTTCCTGTCGTAGCGATTTTCCTGTGTAGCTTTCCTGCCGTAGCGTGTTTTCCTGTTGTAGCGTTTTTTCCTGTGTAGCTTTCTTTTGTAGCATTGTCCTGTCGTAGCATTTAGTTCATAACATTCCTGTCAGCATTTCTCGCATCCAGGGTCTGTCACGTCTACGGATCCATACAGGTTGAGGTTTCGTTTTAAATGTTTGACCACAATCTTCTCGCCCATATAACATACGTCATACGAAACACGTTCATTTCATTACAACTGTACGGCTACCCACCACGGTCTGTGGGTACACTAGCCCTGAGGGTTTCAGTTTGCTACCTGTCTCCGTTTTCTGTCATAGCCTTTTGTTTCGTGGCATGCCTGTTGAAGCATTTCTATTAGCTAGTGCTCACATCCAGGGTCTGTCACGTCTACGGATCCATATGGGCTAAGGTTTAGTTTTTATTTGATTGTCGTCCCACAATCTTCTCGCCAGTATACCATATGTCACACATGTAATTGCATTGAAAGGTGGTTCTACACTTTTCAGACATTTTATTTGTAAAAAATTTGGAAAACCATTTATCATTTTCCTTCCACTTCAAAATTCCGTGCCACTTTGTGTTGGTCTATCCCATAAAATCCCAATAAAATACATTTAAGTTTTTAGTTGTAACATGACAAAATGTGGAAAATTTCAAGGGGTGTGAATACTTTTTCAAGACACTGTATACATTATATTTTTTCTGAAAATATGCATTTAATTAACAGTTGCTCAAATATTGTGCATAATAAAACATTGCAACAACTATCTTTTTATCCTATAGGTCCTCTGCTTTCAGAAAATAAATTATATTCTTTGAGTTTAAGAAATTTTATAGCTCAATATGCAGATTTTTACATGTGTGCAGAAAAAAATGCTCTAAAGACAAAGTGACTACAAGAATAAGTTTTTTGAGGTGCTGCATGTGAGCAAAGCTAATTATTGAGAAAAGAATTCATTTCCACAGTCATACATTGCTGACCTGTGCTGTAGTGTAACACCACACACAGCTTTAAGACACCCCAAATCTGTTTTTTAAATGTTTATGTATTTCCTGTTCTACCCTCAAAGGCATATAAATGGAGACTCCCCCCCCCCCCCCTACTTATTCTGTAGAAAACGTTTTCTACAGCTACATGGGCTTTCCAAACACATTTGAGTGACAATAGCTTGTCTTGCAGCTCTCCAAAGAGTCATAAGTAATCAATAAAATGGCCCTTATTGACTTCAGGGTGTTTCAGATTTTTCCACATTCATTCATCAAAAGATGCACTTTGTCTCTGTAGCATGCACTCTGTTTATACCTTTTAAAGTTCTTCAACAAGGATATATTTGGGTAAACATATGTCTCTAAACATTTTTCTGCTGTCACTCTTCTATATTTCTAACACAGATTTAAAAATAAAGTAGAATCCATTTTAGAATTTACATGTAGAATTTACATGGAATCAGCAAAAGAAATGAAAGTGATCAGCTTACGTATATATACAATTCTTACTTCTATACAGTATGTACATTGGGCAGCAATATTTGTTTCTTACAGATACAGGCTCTACCAATCTGTTTCTCTCTCAGTGTTATGCCCTGTACATAGGGTCGGATTTTCCGACGGAATATGTGTGATAGGACCTTGTTGTAGGAAATTCCGACCGTGTGTGGGCTCCATCACACATTTTCCATCGGATTTTCCGACACACAAAGTTGGAGAGCAGGATATAAAATTTTCCGACAACAAAATCCGTTGTCGGAATTTCCGATCGTGTGTACACAAATCCGACGCACAAAATGCCACGCATGCTCAGAATAAATAAAGAGATGAAAGCTATTGGCTACTGCCCCGTTTAGAGTCCCGGCATACGCGTTTTACGTCACCGCGTTCAGAACGATCGGATTTTCTGACAACTTTGTGTGACCGTGTGTATGCAAGACAAGTTTGAGCCAACATCCGTCAGAAAAAATCCATGGATTTTGTTGTCGGAATGTCCGATCAATGTCCGACCGTGTGTACGGGGCATAAGTTTACAAGATGGGTTTGATTGATTGAAATCCATGCAATCTTTAAGCAGCTATAAATCTCCTCTGGACACTAGAGATGGGTGGAGGGTTTTTAGAAAAACTGATTCAGCCACAAAGTATCAATGTTGCCTTTAATAAAAAATAATTTCACCATATTTTTCCTAAACTGAAATCTGTTTGAAAAAAAAGTACCTTAAAATCCTAAATTTTTATGTTGCTTTGAAAACTGTTTTTGTTTTTTCTTTATCTTTTATATTTTATTGTTAATTGATTTTTTTTTTTTTTTTACAGAAAGGCAGGTCAACTTCATGTGCAGCTCTTAAAGTGGACCTTCAGTCATTTTTTCATCTTTCCATCTATTAAATCTTCTGCCCTTGTTGTTTTAACTTTGGATAGTAAAACATTTTTTCTGCCATTTTTTTTTCAGGAAAATGACCAGACAAGAAAGAGGAAGTGAGCTGTATAAGGATACAGCTCACTTCCTCTTTCTTGTCTGGTCATTTGTCTAGGCTAATGGCTTCCTGTTCAACTCTCACTGGTGAGAGTTTGCCAGCAAGGGGGGGTGGGGGGGGGGTGGGGGCAGGAGTGTGGAGGAGGGATGAGTCACGGGAAAGCTGCAGGGCTGGAGGGGGCTGGATGAGGGAGGAGATAGAAGGAGTTAGAAGGAGACTGCAGAGATCCATGTGTATTCATCAAATAGGGAAGAGGAGAAGTGTGCAGGCAAGCAGTGATGTGTGTGGATATGTCTGTGTATTTGTCTGTCTGTATATGTGTCCAGAGATCCCAACCTGCAAAAACTAATTTCAGGGAGGTGGCAAGCTCATTTCAGGGAGGTCACGCTCCGTGCCGACACCCCCCCCCCCCCCCCCGATTCATAATAAAATACTATCATTAAATAATACTTTAAAGATAATTAATAATATAATGCCATAATAAAATAATACTTTAAAAGATAATGTTGTGTCAACAACAGCCTCACTGTGCCCATCTGCAGCCCTACTGTGCCAATCTGCAGCCTCACTGTGCCAATCTGCAGCCTCGTCAGTGCCCATTAATGCAGCCTCACTGTGCCCATCAATGCAGCCTCACTGAGCCATAAATGCAGCCTCACTGTGCCCATCTGCAGCCTCATCAGTGCCAACAATGTACCCTCACTGTGCCCATTTGTAGCCTCATCAGTGCCAACACTGCAGCCTCACTGCGCCCATCTGTAGCCTTACTGTGCCAACAATGCACCCCCGTCAGTGCCCATCAATCCAGCCTCACTGAGCCATCAATGCAGCCTCATTAGTGTCAACAATGCAGCCTCACCGTGCCAACAATCCAGCCTCACTGTGCCAACAATGCAGCCTCACTGTGCCCACCTGTATCCTCCTCAGTGCCCATCTGCAGCCTCACTGTACCCATCTTTATCCTCATCAGTGCCTATCTGCAGTCTCACTGTGCCCATCTGCTGCCTCACTGTGCCAACAATGCAACCTCACTGTGCCCATCTGTATCCTCATCAATGCCCATCTGCAGCCTCACTGTGCCCATCTGCAGCCTCACTGTGCCCATCTGCAACCTCACTGTGCCAACAATGCAGCCTCACTGTGCCCATCTGTATCCTCATCAATGCCCATCTGCAGCCTCACTGTGCCCATCTGCAGCCTCACTGTACCAACAATACAGCCTCATTGTGCCCATCTGTATCCTCATCGGTGCCCATCTGCAGCCTCACTGTGCCCATCTGCAACCTCACTGTGCCAACAATGCAGCCTCACTGTGCCCATCTGTATCCTCATCAATGCCCATCTGCAGCCTCACTGTGCCCATCTGCAGCCTCACTGTACCAACAATACAGCCTCATTGTGCCCATCTGTATCCTCATCGGTGCCCATCTGCAGCCTCGCCAGTACCTTGATTACATACAACGGGTGTCTCCCACTGTGTCATGCAGCTGCAGTCTTAACTGTTCGGCGGCCGTCCACTGTAACAAAGCCCCGCCTCCCCATCCATGATAGGCGATCAACTGAACACTGATACAATGCTGGGAAATTGAATCAGTGTTCCGTCTAACATGGATGAGGAGGCGGGGCTTTGTTACAGTGGACGGCCGCTGAACAGTTAGGACTGCAGCTGCATGACACAGAGGGAGACACCCGCTGTTTGTGATTACTCCAGACTGAGCAGCAGTTCAGGCTCAGCTGGAAGATCCTGCCGCACTCACGGGTGTCCGTGAGCCCACCTTCAAATGCAGGAGTATCCCGCGAGTCGTGGGAGACTTGAGATGTCTATGTGTCTGTGTAAATCCAGGAAGTGAACAGGCAGCAGCTTCAGCTGCCCACAGTTAAAATGGCTGCAGCCAGACTTAGACCCCATACACAATATTAGATTTTCTGCAGATTTTTATCTTCAGATTTACCAAAAACATGTAGTAGAGGGGCCTGCCTGATTGCATACAAACTGAAACTCTTAAGGTTTGACCTCATATTATATGGTTTTGGTAAATATGAAGACAAAAATCTGCAGAAAATCTAATAGTGTGTATGGGGCTTTAAGCTGGATACAGATTTACCAAAACCATATAATATGAGGTCAAACCTTAAGAGCTTCAATTTGTATGCAATCAGGCAGGCCCTTGCACTACACGGTTTTGGTAAATCTAAAGGAAATCAGACAACAAAATTTGTATGGTGTGTATGAGGTCTTAGTGAAGGAAGATTTTTACAGCATATTTGGCAAGTACAGAATCACAGTATAAAGAAAATATGCAAAGTGGTTGGAGGGAAGCTTCAGAATGGCAAAGATGTTTTAATTACAAATTATGTGAGCAGATTGTAGTTCCTCGTTAACCACCTCAATACAGGGCACTTTCACCCCCTTCCTGCCCAGGTCATTTTTCAGCTTTCAGCGCTGTCACTCTTTGAATGACAATTGCGCGGTCATGCTACACTGTACCCAAATTCATTTTTAATCATTTTCTTCACACAAACAGAGCTTTCTTTTGGTTGTATTTAATCACTGCTGGGTTTTTTATTTTTTACAAAAAAAAAAAAGAAAAAGGACCGAAAATAATTTATAATATAATATAATAACTAGAAAAGGTACAATTTCTGGGGAAATTGTGAAAGTGTTCTTGCCTCTACAACTGGAGTGGGCGGAGTAACTGGGTGGGGTGGAGTGGCTTGAGTAACTGTGAAAAGTGTTAAAAAGCTTAATATTTTAAAAAGTATAAATAGTAGTAAAAAAGTTCCATCATTCGCTGAAAGAGCTGAACATTTTTTTCAAAAGTAATTTTTTTTTTCAAAAATGAATTTTTTTTATTCAAAAATGATTTTTTTTCTTCAAAAATGAATTTTTTTTTCTTCAAAAATGAATTTTTTTTTTCAAAAGTAATTTTTTTTTTCAAAGGTAATTTTTTTTTTCAAAAATGAATTTTTTTATTTCAAAAATAATTTTTTTTTCGAAATTATTTTTTTTTAAAGTAATTTTTTTTTCAAAAATAATTTTTTTTTTCAAAAATATTTTTTTTTTCAAATATTTTTTTTTTTCAAAAATAATTTTTTTTTTAAAAGTAATTTTTTTTTCAAAAATATTTTTTTTTTTTCAAAAATAATTTTTTTTTTCAAAAATAATTTTTTTTTTTTTCAAAAATATTTTTTTTTTTTCAAAAATATTTTTTTTTTTTCAAAAATGATTTTTTTTTTTTCAAAAACTATTTTTTTATTTTTTTCAAAAATTATTTTTTTTTTTCAAAAATATATTTTTTTTTTTAATGGGGCGGTCATAATGTTTTGGCTGATCATGGGGTGGTCATAATGTTTTGGCTGATCATGGGGTTGTCAGCTTTTGTCACTTCCCACTCTAGTTTTGAACATTTCGCCATTCATTCTTATGGGACCAATTTCGCCGCAAAAACGTCATTTCGTGGACCATTCGGCAAAACATTCCACAAAGTAATAACACACCAATCGGGAACAATCCGCTCGTTTCGGTATATTATTTGTCTCTGTAGTGTGAAAACTGTGGGAGGAGTCTACAAGCATTATCAAGTCTAGCAGATGAAGTCACATGCATTTGGAGTGTCTCAGCATCTTGTGTTTACAACCACTGTTTCCTAGCAACGCTCATGCCCTGTTTATGCTTCTCAAATACTGCTTCATCAAAACTGCCCCATCAGAATTACCCCATCAAAACTGCCCCATCATATTCCTCTATTATAAATCAGTACATGGTGTGTCTGTCCCCTCCCCCGGGCTCTGTAATCAGCTGAGATGCTCCAGCCACCTCCCCCCCTGTGTATAACAGAAGCTTTGGTAACCATGGCAACAAAACAAACACTAACAGTACACTCTGATTAATGGCTAAAATTTCCTGAAATTACCTCTAAACAAATGGCCGTATTTTAAAAACTATACATCCTACAGCGAAGATCTTTATATTGTGAGAATCACAAGACCCAGACCTAGATTTTGATGTATAGTATGTCTCTGAAATATTAAAAATGAAGGCACGGTCGCAGTTTAGAAATTGCCCTTCAAATTTGGAGGGGGCTAGAGTGTAGTTTCAATGAATGTCAATGGACGGCGTGAGTTGCAAACAAATGGTCATATTGTGAAAACTATCAGGACTATGGCTTAGCCGTGGACATGTTTAGTGGCAGCAGGGATAGCTGAACGTTTTGATATAAGATTTGTGTAGGTGGGCTTGAAAATGAGGGAGTGGCGGCAGTTTAGAAATCATGTTCTGATTTTCCAGCTTTTGTCATCTCCCACTCTAGTTTCCCCATTCATTCCTATGGGACCAATTTCGCCGCAAAAACGACGATATTTCGTGAACCATTCGGCGAAACGTTCCACAAAGTAATAGCACACCATTCGGGAACAATCCGCACGTTTCGGTATATTACTTGTCTATGTAGTGTAAAAACTGTGGGAGGAGTTAGGGTGGTAAATTTGGCTATAATAATAAGAATAATATATATGTGAGATAACAGTAAGTGGTCTTGCTATGCAAGAACACTTAATAAGCACTGATGAGCAGGCACTGATGGGCTGTAAAAGGCAGCAATGACTGGCACCAGTAATGGGCACTGATTTGTGTCACTGATGGGCACTCATGGGCATTGATTGGTGGCACTCATGGGCACTGATTGGTGGCACTTCTGGGGCTTTACTTTAATCAGGGCACTGATGATCAGCGCCCTGGTTACATGCCCTGTTCTCCCTTGCAAGGAGATGCCGCTGATCGGCTCTCTTCGCCGCACACTCTGTCAGTGTGAGGCGAGGAGAGCCGATCAACGGCACTTCCTGTATTTATATGTAACCGGCTGTGATTGAATACAGCCAATCACATGGTTAAAGGAGCCGCATCAGCCCCCGCGGGCGCGCAGAAGCGGATGTTTTGGTGCGCAGTCATATGACATCCACCCAGAATGAGAGCCGTACCGTCCCTCTGTCATTTGACGGTGGGCGGGCGGCAAGTGGTTAAGTTAGGTACACACAGGCCAAAAACCAGCTAATTCAGTGGGAACAGACTGACTTTATTGGTGTGTCTAACGACGTGCTTTTGACGTAGGGACATGCTGGAAAACCAGCATCTGATCAGCGTTTGCATCAAATGGCTGCAAGTGGTGCGTGGGGGGGGGCTCCCTGCTGTCAGAATTCAGTAGAACAGCAGCGGAGATTGCCGCAACAACATTGCTTGAGTTGGTACGGCAATCTGCCAGCTTTTTTCTGTTCAACTTTAAATCAGTGTGTACCCATCTTTACTCTTTACTCTATACATTTGTCTCTTGAGATGTATATTTTACTGTATTGTTTTAATATTTTATATATGTTGTCCTTATTAATAAATTATATCTTATATGCAGGGCTTTTTTTCTCAGAAAATAGTTGCAAAAACTCAACCACGACCCCTCAAACCCCCCCCCCCCACACACACACACACACACCCTCCAAACCGCATCAAATAGTGGGTGTGGTCAACAGTGGGAGGGTCTTAAAGGGCATTAAATACCAGAAGTGCATCCAGTGAAGCTGTCGGCATCTACACTGCACCCCGGGCATTTGCATCTCCCTTGTCCCCATCCTGCGTTCAGTAGGAGCCACTCAGGAGATCAGATCTATGGGAGCCATTGGGAGACAAGCTATTACTTGTAAACACAAAAGCTGTGTTTACAAGTGACAGTGGTGAGCAGGGAGCAGAGGACCTGAGCCAGAGGTGGTGGAGGTAGTTCCATCATATTCCAGCTGAAAAAAAGCCCTGCTTATATGTACATGAACTTAAGACTGTTAATCTTACCTGATATTGCTTCTGAATATTGTATTTTTCTAAATAACCACTTGCAGACCGCAAGTCTGGGGCGCACACACAGTGGGAGTGTGATTTTTACATGTTTTTATTGGATATGTTATATAGCAGAAAGTAATAAATATTGCTTTTTTTTCAAAATTGTTGGTCTTTTTTTGTTTATAGCACAAACAATTAAAACCACATAGGTGAATACCACCAAAAGAAAGCTCTATTTGTGGTAAAAAAGGCAAAATTGTATTTGGGTACAGTGTCGCACGACTGCGCAATTGTCAGTTAAAGTAACGCAGTGCCGTGTCTCAAAAAATAACCTGGTCATGAAGGGAGGGGATAAATCTTCCGGAGGTCAAATTTCTGAACTCTGTTAAATAGTGGGAGCCATAAAACACAGATACAAAAACACATTTAATGCTGACACGTAGTCATATCATACTCAATTTACATTAATATTAAATATAATGAGAGCATTTAACTTATTTATTACTTTATGTAATATGTATAAGCTATATATTATATAAGTATCATTAAAAACACAGTTGCAAGCCAAGTAAAAAGCACATTTATTACATTGCTCAATTAAACTGCAGTTATATGAATCATAGAGTTAGATGCAATCCAATCATTTCCTATTCTTCTACGTTTTATTGAGGGTATATAGGAAACATAGATTCACTTGGCTAGATGAAAAATGTATATCATGGGAGGACACACTAAAGGAGCAGCAAATCCTCACTTAGCAAAGTAAAGCTATGTTCACTTTAAATCCCCACTCATATGCAAAGGAATTTTGAAAAACTGAATATTGACTTGCATGTGATTGGATAATTCAAATGAACATTTTTTTATTTTGCTAAGTGAATATTCTGCACTCCTAAAAAAAAAAAAAAAAAAATGTAAATAAAAGAAATACTTGGTTTGTGCTTTATGCATGTACAGTTGCGGTATAAATAAATTACGGTATCTATTATCTTCTATTGGCTATCATGATGTATCTTGACTTTATTTACAGTAAACAAAAAAATAGAAACAAAAAAGAACATGTAAAAGGAGAACATGGAGCAATTCACTAGTTAAATAGTAGATTACTAAAAAATCTGTCAGATTCATGCTCCAATATAATACAACATAAGCTCTGTGTGCATCCATCTAGAATAATAATTTGCAGTGTTCAGGCACAGAGCAATGTTGAGAACTCACAGCTTTCTGTGAGTAGACATTCAAAAAATATGCCACAATGGCTGTTTTTTCAGTGCTGTTTACTCTGCAATGGTAAATGAATTTGAAAGTAAAGACAAAGATATAATAAATATCTATATACTATTTTAAATAGTTATGAGGTCAAATTATTGGTAAGTCCTGGGGAATAGTAAGGTAAAAGTTTTTCACTCCATCATTGGGTGGACCTATTGCAAGATATGGATTCTGCAGTCAAGTTCATTTTGGTTATTAGCATTGCATTAAATCTTTAATAAAATTAATAACTGCTCAGTCTGGAAAGCAATTTCTAATTGTATGTGTATGCCACAACATTTAGAAGTGTCTTTGAAAAACAGTCCTTGCTTTTTTTCATTCTTCATAGTGAGGGAGGGGTCACAGATGCCCATGATGGTGCTAGCCTGTCATGTCCCGTGACATCAAATGGGTTGTCTTCAATGTCTGTGTTTCCGCCTTCATATAAAGGAGATCCCAAAGAAGGCGAGGGAACAATCTGATTGTATGGGGTATAATGGACAGTAGAACTTCTCAGGTACTGAGATCCGGGGCCTCCAGCAATTCCTCCTGCTTGTGATATTGGTGCAATGGTACTGTTACTCACAGACCATAAACTTGGGTATTGACTGCAAAATATAATGTAAACATATTATTTTATTAATTTTAGGAATTTGCTAAAATAATCAGTTATCTATAAATCAATTTAACATTCCATATATGAGGGTTTTGGAAGATGGAAGTGGAGATATAGCCAATAGCCACACATCAGTTTTAAGGTACAGAGATATCAAAAATTAACTACAGCACCTGGTTGGCTACCATTGAAAACTGCATGTTTCACCACTTTGTAAAAAAGATATACAAAATCAAAATTAGTAGTATGCTCAGGGCAGGGCTGTATTTAGGCATGCTGCACTAGACACACATGAATGATTATGCATTCAGGCCTTCCTAGAGAATGCTGATGCATTTAGGTAAATCTCCACCCTTTATGCCAAGTAATTATTTTAGTAAAAATGATTCCCAGAATGTGCTATTATATTAGCACGTTGTCTAAATTATATGTAAAGCGGGGCGTGTCCTGGAGAGCAATGGAGTAGGACTCATGTAGTGAGTGCTCCGCTTGCCTATACTCTTGCAACAACCATCCTGCCTCAATTCTGCTGATCCTACCCAGCATCTGCATCCCAGCAAGCCTGCCTTGTTCTCTGCACGGTCTTTGGAGCTATTTGGCCGTCTAGAGCGCCGCCCGAGGCTAAGATCATAGGACTTTCCAGCCCTGGGGCTGCCCGTAGGACAGACCGTGGTTTCAGCATGGATCCCAGAGCGGCGGCCATTTTGCTCCACCCGGCGGCAGCTCCTGCAGGTCTCCCTGGCCTACCTGACTCCCCCGAGACTGATCTCTGCCTGCCATAGTCTCCGTATCGCCTGCAGCCACTAGCACAGCGCCTCTGCACCCAGCAGCAGCCAGTGGGATGGTCCACGGATCCGGCCTGGTCCCTGGAGCGGCAGCCATCTTGCTACACCCAGTGGCGGCCTTTACAGGTCTCCCTGGCCTGCCTGACTCCCCAGAGACTGATCTTTCCCTGCCACGGCCACCAGATGTCCTGCAACAGTTGGTGCAGCACCTCCTCATCCTGTAGCAGCCAGTGGGACGGTCCGCAGCTTCGGCCTGGTCCCCGGAACAGCGGCCATTTTGCTTCACCCATAGTGGGCCTGTGCAGGTACTACAAGACTCCCTGATCCCCTTGAGCCCGGTTTCTCCCTGCTACAACCACCCACTCTCACAGCTATCCAGCCACAACTTGTAGCCCCTGTCCAACCCTAAAACTGCGGCGAGAGGGGGTTATCGAAGACTCGGCCTAGTAAGCAGCGGCCATATTAGTGCACCCCGTGACCCCCCCTGACCACCTCTGGAATATGTCTCCACCGAAAAAGGCTTCCGAGGCTCTTGACAAGCTTGCCAAGTACCGCCGCTTTGAGGAAGACCAACAGGCCAAAGATGGCGCCGGTTCCTCATCGGACACAAAACACTCTGCGGCGGCCACAAACAAAGTACTCAATGCTATTGCCCTGTGCCAGAGCACGCTCACCATGAAAACTGAGGAGGTCAAAATCGATGTGTCCCTTATGCAACAAGATCTCTCTACCCTGCGGGACCGCGTGGCAGAGACGGAGACCCCTATTAGCAGAGCGGAAGACATCCTGCACCCCCTGCAAAATCGCCTCCGGAGATGTAATCTCCAATTTATCAGCTTCCCTGAGACTGCTGAGGGCAACGACACGGTAAGTTTCCTTGAAAACCTCCTGACATCCCCCTTTTGGCAGAGATGCATTCTCTGTAACGTTCGCAGTGGAAAGAGCTCATCGACTCCCTGCCCATCCTCCTCCTCCAGGGGCTCCACCGCGTAGACTGATAGCGAAATTCCATAACTTCAGGGACCGCAACAAGATCCTTCGCCTGACCAGAGAGAAGGGAAATATCCCCCACACCAACATGCATGTGGCCGTGTTCCCGGACTTCTCCAATGAGGTACAATGACAAAGATCCAGGTTCCAGGATGTTAAGCGACGCCTCCGAGTACTACACCTCAAATACGCTATGCTGTACCCTGCAAAGCTTCATGTGGAGTGTGAGGGCCGAACCCACCTTTTTGAAGACCCTGAACTAGCATCCACTTGGATTGATCAGAGGGATCGCCGAGATTGAGCATACCACTCTGCTTATAAGCTGTGAGTACTTTGCTTTTCTCCTCCCTGTTCCCCCCTGTACCCGCAATACTACCCACTACTGTACTGATGAGTCCCTCAGTGGGCACATTGCATGTGCATATCCTCTGCCGGAACTGGGGGACAGACTTGGAAATCCCTTTCTGCCCTACACTGGACCTCGCAGCATACCTACTGTCTCCGGGTGACCTCACCAATTCATGATCCCCATTTCCCCTACACCTGAGAGATGCCTGTAGAGGACAGTAGATCAAACGTTACTAAAAACTCTGTTACCTTACTTTATCTACCACCCTGATGCCAAGCGGAGCCATAGTATCTATGTAAATTTTTCCATCCCCCGTTTGTTTGACTGTTTTCTTTTCCCCTTTGTTTTTTTCTTTTCATCATGTGTATCTATGCCCCTCTGAAATTAAGTTCCTTGCCTCCAACGGGTCCTAAACGTTGGATGTCCCCCGTTGATACCTGGTTATGGGGTACTATGTCTGTGTCAAGTTGGGGTGGCATTGGACTGGGAGGAAGGGGAAATGTTGTGGTTATTATTTTTCTCACATCACCATGTTTGCAACTACTTACTTATGCTAAGGGTACTATGTTACTATCATTCATGCACTGTCGTTATTGGTTACCACTGTGTTTTATCTGATGTGGCTATGTCTGCTTTGCTATGCTATGTCCTGGTCCAGCTGCGATTTATCATATACACCCTATACCCATGAGTTCTCTAAAGTTCCTCACGTGGAATGTTAGAGGCTTGCGCAATAAGATTAAAAGCACAGCCGCCCTGACATTCCTTAAGTCCCAGCATGCTGACATCATCACACTAATTGAGACCCACGTCACGGGCCACTTACAATCCTCTCTCAAATAGCCTTGGATAGGTTGGGCATACCACGCCACCCACACCTCTTATTCCAGAGGAGTATCGGTCCTGATCGCTAAAAGGGTTCCGTTTGACCTAGTCCTGCTACAGATGGACCGGCAGGGCAGATATGTGTTTATACACCCCACTATTAATGGATTCCCTATCCTGATACTAGCCTGCTATGTCCCCCCCATACAACTCGTAATTGTAATTAAGGAGGTTCTTGCCTTTATGGCACAATACACCTCTGTACCGGCGGTGTGGATGGGGGACTTTAATATGACCCTCATTCCCGCTCTAGACGGAATGGGCGCACTGAACCTCCCCCTTGATCCGCCGGCCCATACTAGACTACACCGAATACTGACTGACTTTGCTCTTGTAGACACTTGGCCCCACAAACATCTACACTCTAAAGTCTTCTCATGTTTCTCAGGCAGCCATAACACAATGTTACGAATTGATTTCATTATAATTTCAAAGACCCTGGCACCTAAACTGGGAGACGCGGGCTTTGCTCCGAGAATACTCTCGGATCACGCCCCTTACTGGATTACGATTCAGCTCCTGAAGGCCTCCCCTGCTGCTCCTTGGAGGCTGAACCCATTTTGACTGACTGCTCTGCAGGACCAGGATGACATCCCCACAGAATTGCAATACTATTTTACAGCCAACAGGGACTCAGTCACATACGACATAGTGTGGGAGAAGTTTAAGCTCCACGCCCACTCCCTGTTCTCTACACGTATCAACAGACTTAAGAGATCATCGAAACTCATTGTCCAACAGGCTACAGAACACCTACAGATGCTGGAGGAGGCATTCCACCGGGACCCCTCGCCCAGCACCGCCAACAATCTCAAGATTTAAACGCGACAGGTCTCCCAGTTACATATTGAGAAGGCCAAGCAACGCATCTTTTTCTGTAGGCAAAGGGTATTTGAGTATGGAGAAAGATTGGGCAAATTCCTTGCATATCTTGCTCACTTAGATTCACGTCCCCCGGTGGTGGTGTCGTTGACTGACCCCCAGGGGAACAACGTCACTGATCCGCAACAAGTAGCGGAGCAATTTGCAAGATTCTATCGTGTACTCTACACCTCCCGGGTCACTCACACTCCCCAAGATACCAGAGATTATTTAGCGAGAATTAAATTCCCTAGATTGACTGAAGCCCAACGTGAACTCTTAGAGGCTCCCATTACTGAGGAAGATATTTCTGAGGCTATCTCCTGTCTGGCTCCATCTAAGGCCCCAGGATCAGATGGTTTACCACTTGAATTTTATGCCACCTACTCTGAAATTGTAATCCCTAAACTCCATGACCTATACAAATCCATATTTGACAAGGAAATCCTGCCCCCCCTCTATGAGAGAAGCCCAAATTGTAGTAATCCCTAAGCCTGGTAAGGACCCTAAATACCCGGAATCATATAGAAACAGTTCCTTACTACAGGTCAACATTAAAATACTGGCTAAGATTCTAGCCTTCTGCCTTAAACAGGTCATTCTTTCCCTGATCCACCCTGATCAGACAGGCTTTATGCCAGGGAAGAACACTGCTATGAATATTCGCTGCCTATTTATGAACATTCAGGGGTCCCATGATGAAGTCGGCTCGAGGGTCGTGGTGGCTCTAGATGCTGCCAAGGCCTTCTATTCCATGGAGTGGAACTACCTATGGGAGTGCCTCTCGAGATTTGGACTTGGCCCCAACCTTATTCGCTGGGTTCAGCTCCTGTATCAATCCCCGAAGACCAAGGTGTTTGTAATCGGTTGGCTCTCTGACCCATTCCCGCTGGAGAGAGGGACCCGACAAGGCTTCCCCCTTTCCCCCATGCTGTACGAATTGGCTGTGGAGCCATTTGCCATCATGGTTCATGCAGACACCAATATTCGAGGCTTTAAGATAGGGAATCTGGAAGAAAAGGTTGGGATGTATGCAGACGATACGCTCCTCTACTTGGTCGACACGTGTCCCTCCCTCGTTGCAGCCCTCCACTCCATAGAACGTATTGGTAGCCACTCGGGCCTGTGCATAAATTGGTCTAAATCCCAGATCCTTCCGATTGACCATTTCCCCCCATCACCCACATCCCCCCTCTGACTCTCCCTAGGGTCTCTTTAATCAAGTACCTTGGAGTGCAAGTTACTAGATCGCTCACAGACTACACACTCTTGAATATTGAACCCCTGTATACCCTGATCAAGACTAAGGCACAAAATTGGGCTAGACTACCCCTGGGTGTTTTGGGACGTGTCATTCTAATCAAAATGATACTCCTCCCAAAAATACTCTATTTATGCCCCCCTGTATATATCACAAAAAATTTTAAAACAATTGAATCTATTCTTAATTCATTTATATGGGGACACAGCAGACACAAATTATCTTGGAGAATACTGAAGAACCCAGTGACACTGGGAGGAGCTGCTCTTCCAGACTTTCAGGACTATTATCTTGCCTCCCAACTGTCCCACTCCTATCATTTTGACAAAAACGAGCTACCAAGATACCAGCTACTACTCTGTGAACACCCTGATAACCCAGCCCATACCCCACTTCAGTCAGTCCTAAGGGCCCCATTGACAGGACGTACCCCCCAACACAAAGCAGACATGTTGACACATGGCGGATGGCACTACAAAAACTCGGGACTCCACAGGTTCATTCTCACATCCCTCTCTGGTTCAACACACACCTGCCTGAACTATTGTCCATCCCAGACCCCGCGGTTTGGATATGTAATGGGTTTTTTTTACGTACACCAGATCATGACCACTACGGGACTTAAAACATTCCAAACGCTAAAAGATGAATTCTCACTTCCCAATCACCTCCTTTTCAGGTACTTACAACTCCGCCATGCTATACAAACTCAGTTTGCTGGCTCCAACCCATCCCTGACAGTCCCCTCTATAGTTGACACGATCACAGGTACTGAACCAGCCAAACTAATCTTCACCCTCTACTCCGCCATCCGTCTTCCCAACACCATAGCCTTGGCCTATACTGCTAAGACTAGATGAGAGGTGGATGTTGGAATAATTGAGGATGAGGATTGGGATGAGATCTTGGAAGACGTGAAAAAAGTCTCCCCCAAACTGTCGGACCGCATCACGCAGTTGTATATTATACATAGGACATATCAGAGGATAGCACATTTCAAACCCATGCATAATCCAGGATGCCGTCTATGCGACCACACCCCAGGCTCCTTCTATCACCTTATATGGTCCTGCCCAACCATCCGAGCATACTGGATACAAGTGATACGCTTCTTGCACGAACAGATGGGCTCTCCTGCTACCCTAGACCCAAAGATGTGTCTACTCGGTCTGCTGCCAGACTTAGACGCTGACAAACCCCTTTGTACCTTTCCACATGAAATGCTATTCTTGGCGAGAAAAGCGATAGCCCGTAATTGGATGCAGGCCCTACCCCCCACAATCCAGTGCTGGAAAAAAAGAAATTAATGACACTCTCCCATATAAGAAGCTGATTTATGTACATAGAGGATGTCTGCTTAAATATGAGCAGGTCTGGAATAGATGGTTTTAGGATGGGGAAACATGTACTTGAAATTTTGATATGTTCATCTCTCATTTCCCTCCCTCCTCTCCCCCTTTCTTCGCTTCTTATTTATTGTGTACTGGTTTCATGTCCGGTGGATATTTCACCCTTTATCACGCAGATAACTTGATGTGCTCATGTAAGTACTACTGGCCATGTTGGCTTACATTATTTTATGTACCAAGCATATATTTTTTCAATAAAGTTGGTTTTCCAATTAAAAAAAAAAATATATGTAAAGCTTTTTTCAGCTGTACAGTCCACCAAACAAGAGATGAAAATATGGGCACATCATTCCTGAAATTAAAGATCTTTCTGATTTCCCTAAACATCCTCTGCACCCCTTCCCCTGCAGCCAGTTTTGCTGAATTTAGCTTCAAAAGTCCAGAGGTTGAAAAAGAAATATCACTGCTCTAGAAAGGTCAATCAGGAACAGACTTCTCCTCCAGGCTGGAAGATACAGGTTCCAGCAATGCTTATAGCAATTAAGTTTTTGAGAAAAATCCTGGACAGCCGCACTCAAAATTATTTTCGCCTTTATTGAATAAAATAAACAAAAATACATGCCACAGCAGAACATGCAGGAAATCTGACACATTTCACATTACAAACAGTGCTTAATCATAACTTGATTAAGCACTGTTTGTAGTGTGAAACGCATCAGCTTTCCTGCACATTCTGCTGTGGCATGTATTTTTGTTGATTTTATTCAATAAAGGCGAAAATAATTTTGAGTGCGACTGTCCAGGATTTTTCTCAAAAACTTCAAAGGTCCAGAGGTTGCCAAAAAAGGAAAAGGAAATAAAAAGAAAGTTTAACAACTTGACCACTGGGCAGTTAAACCCCCTTAATAACCAGACCAATTTTCAGCTTTTGGTGCACTCACATTTTGAATGACAATTACTCAGTCATGCAACACCGTATCTATATGAAATTTTTGGCCTTTTTTTCACACAAATAGAGCTTTCTTTTGGTGATATTTAATCACTGCTGGGTTCTTTATTTTTTGTGCTATAAAATAAAAGAGACCGCAAAATCTGTAAAAAAAATGCATTTTTCTTGGTTTCTGTTATAAAATTTTGCAAATTAGTAATTTTTCTTCATATATTTTGGCCAAAATTTATACCGCTACATATCTTTGGTAAAAATAACCCAAATCGGTGGATATTATTTGGTCTTTGTGAAAGTTATAGAGTCCAAAAGCTATGGTACCAATATCTGAAAATTGATCACACCTGAAGTACTGCTGGCCTATCTAATTTCTTGAGACCCTAACATGTCAGAAAAGTACAAATACCACCCAAATGACCCCTTTTTGGAAAGAAGACATTCCAAGGTATTTAGAAAGATGCATGGTGAGTTTTTTGAAGTTGTCATTTTTTCCCACAATTCTTTGCAAAATCAAGTTGTTTTTTTTTTCGTTTTTTTTTTTTTCACAAAATTGTCATATTAGCAGGTTATTTCTCACATACAGCATATGCATACCACAAATTACACCCCAAAACACATTCTGCTATTACTCCTGAGTATGGCGATACCACATGTGTGAGACTTTTACACAGCGTGGCCACATACAGAGACCCAACATGCAGGGAGCACCTTCAGGCATTCTGGAGCACCCAGGCCAATTCTGACATTTCTCTCCTACATGTAAAAATCATCATTTATTTGCTAGACAATTACATAGAACCCCAAAACATTATATATGTTTTTTTAGCAAAGACCCTAGAGAATACAATGGCGGTAATTGCAACTTTTTATCTCGCACGGTATTTGCGCAGCAATTTTTCGAACGCTTTTTTTGGAAAAAAACAGTTTTGTGCTTTAAAAAAAACAAAACAGTAAAGTTAGCCCAATGTTTTTGCATAATGTGAAAGCTGAAGCTACGCCGAGTAAATAGATACCCAACATGTCACCTTTCAATTTGCACACGCTTGTGGAATGGCGCCAAACTTCGCTACTTAAAAATCCCCATAGGCGATGCTTTAACATTTTTTACTGGTTACATGTTTTGAGTTACAGAGGAGGTTTAGGGCCAAAATTATTGCTCTCACTCTACCGATCGCAGCGATACCTCACATGTGTGGTTTGAACACCGTTTTCATATGTGGGTGGGACTTATGTATTCGTTCGCTTCTGCATGCGAGCACACGGGGACAGGGGCACTTTTAAAAAAAAAAAATTTTATTGTTCATTTTATTTTATTTATTTTAGTTTGAAGCTTTTTTCCCAAAAAAAAAAAAATTTTGATCACTTTAATTCCTATTACAAGGAATGTAAACATCCCTTGTAATAGGACTATGGCATGACAGGTCCTCTTTACAGTGAGATATGGGGTCAATAAGACCCCACATCTCACCTCTAGGCTGGGAAGCCTGAAATTAAAAAAAAAAAGACTGGCTTCGATCGTAGCGGTGAGTCAGTAGAAGCACCGGAGGGCGGCGGGAGGGGGGGACATCCCCTCTCACCTCCCGTAAGAATGTTCAAGCAGTGGAACAGCCGCTATGATTGTTCTTATGGTCTAGGGAATCACTGGCTGAAAATGCTGAAATCTGAATGATGCCTGTAGCTGCACCCATCATTCAGATATCCCCGCACAAAGTCAAGGACGTCGTATGACGGCTGGCGGGCGGGAAGTGGTTAAAACGCATTTTTTTTTTTAACACAAAGTTGTCCATTTATACAATATTTCTAACACATAGCATGTACATACCAAAAATGACCCCCCAAAATAGATTCTCCTACTCCTCCTGAGTACGGCAATACCACATGTGTGAGACTTCCACAGCCTGGCCACATACAGAGGCCGAGTACAGCCGAGTATGGCCGAGTATGGCTGGGTATGGCTGAGCATGGCTGGACATGGCTGGGTATGGCTGGGTATGGCTGAGTATGGCAGGGTATGGCTGAGTATGGCAGGTTATGGCTGAGTATGGCAGGGTATGGCTGAGTATGGCAGGGTATGGCTGAGTATGACTGGGTATGACAGAGTATGACTGGGTATGACAGAGTATGGCTGGGTATCACTGAGTATTGCAGAGCATGGCTGGGTATTGCAGAGTATGGCTGAGCATGGCTGGTTATGGCTTGGTATGGCAGAGTATGGCTGGGTATCACCGAGTATTGCAGAGTATGGCTGGGTATGGCAGGGTATGGCAGAGTATTGCGGGGTATTGCAGGGTATTGCGGGGTATTGCAGAGTATTGCAGGGTATTGCAGAGTATTGCAGGGTATTGCAGGGTATTGCAGAGTATTGTGGGGTATTGCAGAGTATTGGTGTGGTATTGCAGGGTATTGCAGAGTATTGCACGGTTTTGCAGGGTATTGCAGAGTATTGCAGAGTATTGCGGGTATTGCAGAGTATTGTGGGGTATTGCAGAGTATTGTGGGGTGTTGCAGAGTATTGCAGAGTATTGCGGGGTATTGCAGGGTATTGCAGGGTATTGCAGAGTATTTCGGAGTATTGCACAGTATTGTGGGCTATTGTGGGGTATTGCAGAGTATTTCGGGGTATTGCAGTGTATTTCGGGGTATTGCAGAGTATTGCACAGTATTGTGGGGTATTGCAGAGTATTGCAGAGTATTGCACAGTATTGTGGGGTATTGCACTGTATTGTGGGGTATTGCAGAGTATTGTGGGGTATTGCAGAGTATTGTACAGTATTATGGGGTATTGCAGAGTATTGCGGGGTACTGCAGGGTATTGCAGAGTATTTTGGAGTATTGCACAGTATTGTGGGGTATTGCGGGGTATTGCAGAGTATTTCGGGGTATTGCAGTGTATTTCGGGGTATTGCAGAGTATTGCACAGTATTGTGGGGTATTGCAGAGTATTGCAGAGTATTGCACAGTATTGTGGGGTATTGCACTGTATTGTGGGGTATTGCAGAGTATTGCGGGGTATTGCAGAGTATTGTACAGTATTATGGGGTATTGCAGAGTATTGCACAGTACTGCAGGGCATTGCAGAGTAGTGCAGGGTATTGCAGAGCATTGACGGATGGCTGAGCATGGATGGATGGATGGCAGTTGTCACAGAGCAGCGCTGTGTGCACTACAGATGCAGCCCACAGCGCTGCTGCCATCCGATCCCTCCCCCTCTCCGCTCACAGTGTACCGATCGGTACAGAGAGGGGAGGAGAGAAACATGACGCCGGTTTGTTTACATGTGATCGCTCTGTCATTTGACGGAGCGATCACATGGTAAATGGCCACGATTAGTGGCCATTTACCGGGATCTGTGATGCGCCGGGTCCTCTGGACCCGGCGGTCACGAATGTTCTCGGGTGCGCGCCCAGGGGGCGCGCAAGAGCGGAATTCTGTGAGGACGTCACTGTACGGCCTCCCAGAGTTAAGCAACCGCCCTGTAGCCTTCATTTGGCTATGGGCCGGTTGTTAAGTGGTTAAACTGTAAATTTCTGAGCCTTGGTGCTGCCCATTCTATCTTATTTTTTGGAAAAAAACAGTTTTGTGCTTTAAAAAAAACAAAACAGTAAAGTTAGCCCAATGTTTTTGCATAATGTGAAAGCTGAAGCTACGCCGAGTAAATAGATACCCAACATGTCACCTTTCAATTTGCACACGCTTGTGGAATGGCGCCAAACTTCGCTACTTAAAAATCCCCATAGGCGATGCTTTAACATTTTTTACTGGTTACATGTTTTGAGTTACAGAGGAGGTTTAGGGCCAAAATTATTGCTCTCACTCTACCGATCGCAGCGATACCTCACATGTGTGGTTTGAACACCGTTTTCATATGTGGGTGGGACTTATGTATTCGTTCGCTTCTGCATGCGAGCACACGGGGACAGGGGCACTTTTAAAAAAAAAAAAATTTTATTGTTCATTTTATTTTATTTATTTTAGTTTGAAGCTTTTTTCCCAAAAAAAAAAAAATTTTGATCACTTTAATTCCTATTACAAGGAATGTAAACATCCCTTGTAATAGGACTATGGCATGACAGGTCCTCTTTACAGTGAGATATGGGGTCAATAAGACCCCACATCTCACCTCTAGGCTGGGAAGCCTGAAATTAAAAAAAAAAAGACTGGCTTCGATCGTAGCGGTGAGTCAGTAGAAGCACCGGAGGGCGGCGGGAGGGGGGGACATCCCCTCTCACCTCCCGTAAGAATGTTCAAGCAGTGGAACAGCCGCTATGATTGTTCTTATGGTCTAGGGAATCACTGGCTGAAAATGCTGAAATCTGAATGATGCCTGTAGCTGCACCCATCATTCAGATATCCCCGCACAAAGTCAAGGACGTCGTATGACGGCTGGCGGGCGGGAAGTGGTTAAAACGCATTTTTTTTTTAACACAAAGTTGTCCATTTATACAATATTTCTAACACATAGCATGTACATACCAAAAATGACCCCCCAAAATAGATTCTCCTACTCCTCCTGAGTACGGCAATACCACATGTGTGAGACTTCCACAGCCTGGCCACATACAGAGGCCGAGTACAGCCGAGTATGGCCGAGTATGGCTGGGTATGGCTGAGCATGGCTGGACATGGCTGGGTATGGCTGGGTATGGCTGAGTATGGCAGGGTATGGCTGAGTATGGCAGGTTATGGCTGAGTATGGCAGGGTATGGCTGAGTATGGCAGGGTATGGCTGAGTATGACTGGGTATGACAGAGTATGACTGGGTATGACAGAGTATGGCTGGGTATCACTGAGTATTGCAGAGCATGGCTGGGTATTGCAGAGTATGGCTGAGCATGGCTGGTTATGGCTTGGTATGGCAGAGTATGGCTGGGTATCACCGAGTATTGCAGAGTATGGCTGGGTATGGCAGGGTATGGCAGAGTATTGCGGGGTATTGCAGGGTATTGCGGGGTATTGCAGAGTATTGCAGGGTATTGCAGGGTATTGCAGAGTATTGCAGGGTATTGCAGGGTATTGCAGAGTATTGTGGGGTATTGCAGAGTATTGGTGTGGTATTGCAGGGTATTGCAGAGTATTGCACGGTTTTGCAGGGTATTGCAGAGTATTGCAGAGTATTGCGGGTATTGCAGAGTATTGTGGGGTATTGCAGAGTATTGTGGGGTGTTGCAGAGTATTGCAGAGTATTGCGGGGTATTGCAGGGTATTGCAGGGTATTGCAGAGTATTTCGGAGTATTGCACAGTATTGTGGGCTATTGTGGGGTATTGCAGAGTATTTTGGGGTATTGCAGTGTATTTCGGGGTATTGCAGAGTATTGCACAGTATTGTGGGGTATTGCAGAGTATTGCAGAGTATTGCACAGTATTGTGGGGTATTGCACTGTATTGTGGGGTATTGCAGAGTATTGTGGGGTATTGCAGAGTATTGTACAGTATTATGGGGTATTGCAGAGTATTGCGGGGTACTGCAGGGTATTGCAGAGTATTTTGGAGTATTGCACAGTATTGTGGGGTATTGCGGGGTATTGCAGAGTATTTCGGGGTATTGCAGTGTATTTCGGGGTATTGCAGAGTATTGCACAGTATTGTGGGGTATTGCAGAGTATTGCAGAGTATTGCACAGTATTGTGGGGTATTGCACTGTATTGTGGGGTATTGCAGAGTATTGCGGGGTATTGCAGAGTATTGTACAGTATTATGGGGTATTGCAGAGTATTGCACAGTACTGCAGGGCATTGCAGAGTAGTGCAGGGTATTGCAGAGCATTGACGGATGGCTGAGCATGGATGGATGGATGGCAGTTGTCACAGAGCAGCGCTGTGTGCACTACAGATGCAGCCCACAGCGCTGCTGCCATCCGATCCCTCCCCCTCTCCGCTCACAGTGTACCGATCGGTACAGAGAGGGGAGGAGAGAAACATGACGCTGGTTTGTTTACATGTGATCGCTCTGTCATTTGACGGAGCGATCACATGGTAAATGGCCACGATTAGTGGCCATTTACCGGGATCTGTGATGCGCCGGGTCCTCTGGACCCGGCGGTCACGAATGTTCTCGGGTGCGCGCCCAGGGGGCGCGCAAGAGCGGAATTCTGTGAGGACGTCACTGTACGGCCTCCCAGAGTTAAGCAACCGCCCTGTAGCCTTCATTTGGCTATGGGCCGGTTGTTAAGTGGTTAAACTGTAAATTTCTGAGCCTTGGTGCTGCCCATTCTATCCCCGATGCCCTAAATCAGAGCTAGGCAACCTCGGCCCTCCAGCTGTGGTGAAGCTATAATTCCCATGAGATATTGCAAGACCCTGACAATCACAGGCATGACTCATAAAGCCAGAGGCATGATGGGATTTGTAGTTTCACCACAGCTGAAGTGCTGAGGTTGCCTATCCCTGCCCTAAATATTGGCCCAAGACATCCATTCTGGTAAATTTTGCCATTGCTCAGAGATATAACCGCAAATCACATTAAGTTGTTCAAATCAGACTTCCATTATCAATATTACAGTGCATATGCATACTGTAGGGTTGATTTACTAAAACTGGAAACCAATCAACTTCCAGATTTTTTTGTTAAAGCTTAATTGAACAAGCTGAGGTTAGAAGCTGATACCATGCACAGTTGCACCAGATTTTGCACTCTTCAGTTTTAGTAAATTAACCCCCTATGAATCATACACAATTCTTAAATTTATTTTTATAAATGATATGTCATAAGTAAAAATACATACCAAGAACTGGATGGAATAGCACTTGCGTGATTTATTGATGACATTCCACTGTGTGTTTGCATTTGTAAACCAGGCCAGGGTTCATTTGACTGGAATACGGGAAGGCATGCAGAGGAATTCTCTGTGTAACTTGCTGTAAGAAAATTATAAGAAAATTATAAATTGACATATGATTAGAAAGGAGCTTCTCTGAAGTGTTTTTTTAGAAAGGGAATATTTAGGTAGGATATTTGTAAAAACTGTTGTGAAAACATTTGGACACATTCTCTCCATGGCTTCTCCACAGAGTCTCAAAGTGGTAGAGTCTTTGTTAAAAACAAGCCAAACTAGTGAACAGGATAGGTAAACTATCGGTATTGGTATTAAAAGATTTTATAAAACAAAACCTTTTTTTCAAGTGTATATAGAGTGAGGAGATTGATACCCCTGTAAAGTTCAATTGCTGTTTTCCTGCTGGGAAAATGTACCCTTCTATGTGTCCTGATGACCATTGCCAGTGGCACGGAAAGTAAAAGGAAACCTACAATTTTAGGGTTAGCACAGCAACAGAAGTAAAGAAAAAATCCTCCTATGAGGATGCTTTTTTGGTGAGGCTTTCTGTTCCCTACTCAAAAAAAAAAAAAAAGTTTTGTCTTTCTTTATAAAAAAACAAACTGTGATTCAGAGTCACAGTGCTATTTTTATCTCTCACAAAATAATTTTCCTTGCAGCTGCGAGGATAAGGAGTTCAAAATTGCATAGAAAAAAAGTGTTATTTAATATAAATCCTTCTCATTCTGCCTATGCTTTCCTTTCTCTTCCAAAAAAGTACATAAAATAGAAGAGAGACTGATCAAATACCCTAACTTTTCTAGGATAAGTCTTTTTAAAATTTACACAAGGGAAAGTAATGACATCAATCTACAGTTCACCCAAAGCAGCACTTTTTTCAACCTCTGAGACTGGTTTTGTAATCGGTATGTTCATCATTTAGTTCTAAGACTTAATTTTCTGATTACAGTGTTTTATTTTTTGGATTACTTACGTGGAGAATGGTTTCTGTGGGCATATGGGTTTGGATAGGGTGAAGCTCTGTGATTTTTTAATGTTGTAAATTTTTCATAGCCATGAGAAGAAGGAAGTGATATAGGTGTCCCAAATGAAGGATGGTGAGTAGCAGGAGAACACAATGAACTGGACCCGGGAATCAGCCAGCTACTTACTAAAAAAAAAAAAAATAATAATAATAATAATTAACATGCGTGTTGGCTTTGACAGATTTTCTTCAAAGAATATCTTCAATAATTTTAAAAATCTTGTCTAAGCTCTGATTCTAAAAAGTATCAGGTATTGCCTTTGTTTGCCAGATACCCCTCCTTATGTGAGGCAGCAAGCCTTACGAGACTAGCAGTTTGGTGGCTAGTTATAGCCTAGGGATCTAACTGGATAGTATACTAATGTGTAGGCAGGTAGGTAGAACTTAGGCCCCTACAAATAGCCAAATTAAACCAGAGAGGAGGGGATTTCTGGCTAACAACGGTAATAGCAAAAAACCTTTCATACCCAATTACTTTCAGGACACTTTCTTTAAAAGTGCAACTCTACTTTTGTTGAGAAATACTGTACTCTCCATTGTATGCATTGCAAGGATCTTAGAAAATGTGTTGCAGATTTGTACCTCCCATTGTTCTGTTGAAACTCAAACATGCATTTTTATAATTTCCTGCTCTGTGAGGGCTGTCTGTGTGCTATAATCACATGACTAGCACTAGTGTTGTGCTACAAAAATAACTACTGGGGTCCGTTGCCATGGTTTTAAGTAAGGAGCATTTGAATGATTGGGCAGTTTTAGTCTTTTTTTTTTTTTTTAAACAAAAGTGAAGTTTTCTTTAAAAAAAAATTAAATTTCTGATATATTTAATTTAAATATCTAATACTATAGCAGAAAGGTGTATATGGGGAGATCCCCTCACACTGTTCTGTACCCTTTACAACTATATACCATTTGGTAATCAAAGTGAACACAGCTTCATTGCATTTAATACATTTATTGAACTTTCATTTTGTAAAATGAAAATCTTTAGTAAATCAATCCCAATCAGGTTTAAAGTGACTCTTTCACTACAGGGTCCACATTTTGTAAAGGTATCCCATAAATGGAGACGCTGTATACCTACATTTACAGTGACCTGTGTCTTAAAAATCCAACACATAGCAGATCCCTAAGCCTCTGTAGGTTTCACACTTACAGGTGTGTCCTCCTCCCCCGCTGCAGGATATAGTTTCTGTGGCTGGAATATATACCTTGTAATGACGTAGAAGCCGAAAGGAGATATCACAGCTTGAGGCGGGGGGAAAAGGTATTTGACATACTCAGGAAACAGGCAGGTAAGTAAACTGCATTTTTTACAGGGTGGTGTTAGTATAATTTGGACCCAGAAGTGACAGCTAGAAAGATTTGTGTTTCTACCACCAATAATGTACACTAAAATTGTCTAAAGGAAACAAGATGCACCACACAGATGGTAATAGCACTCAACAATACCAATGATCTTCATTTGAATATGGATTGCTTTTCCTGTATATCACCTATATCAATCCCACTACTCCACACAAATTATTAGATGCGATTTTTTTTTTTTTTTTAATGTACGATTACCTATGAATGAAATTAAGAAATTCAAAAATATTTTTTTTCCACATTGTAACCACTTACACTGTGAGAAACCAGTTTGCTGATGATTTTCTACTTCGTCCATAAAGTCCTTATGGTCACTCCTGTCAAACAGAAAAGATATTGTTGTAGCATGGAGCTGAAACTATGCAAAACAGAATAAAGTGAAATAAAAATGAGCACCGGTTTTCATGCTCATTTTTCTTTCTCTTTATTTTTGAATTAGGGATTTCTAGATTTTTTTTTTTAATTTAAGTACGGTAAGTAAAACACACTTGTACTTAGACTTAAAAATAAAAATGTTTTTATATTTTACCTTTCTTTTGCATCAAGGAAGGCTTTGGCAAAAGGATTGTGCTTAATTTTGAGAGCGGTGATCTGAAAAATGTAGAAGAAAAACATTGCAAATTTCCAAAGGATTTTAAATTGCAGCTTTGCATTTTACTCCATGAATTCCAGCTTTGCATTTTAGCAAAATACCCAAAGTCAATATTTTTACATATCTTAGACCATTATATATAGAGCACACTGTATATAAGTTATTCACAAACCATACATAGTATATCTTACGGCGCTAAGAGAATAATTCTACCCTAAAAAACCTTCCAGGGAACAATATTCACAAAATGAATACGTGAATAAAATATATGTGAATATATCAAAATGTGTACATAAACAAAAAAGAGAAGGGATCTCATAGAGACATATCATAGTCACATATACAAACAGAATATATTAATATCCATCCAGTGACCACACCTAAAATATTGGTCTAATTGAGAAAAATCTCCTCAATAAGTCGACCTGTCATGAAACTATTATATAGTTTATATAAGAAATGACAATAAAATCAGTGCAGTCTCTGTACAGGAGACAGCATGTTGTAATCTTCCTTCAAGGCTCAGATGGTAAACAAAACTTCACACATAATAATGACAAATGTGCATCCGATAATAAAGAAAGGTAATGGGTACAATTACCCCAGGATGTGGACCCACACACCAGCGGTGGTGAGTCAATCAAGCATGGAACAATACTCCACGATGGATCTTCTAACCAGGATTCCTATAGACCAGGTAAGGCGTGACGGCATCCACATCCAGGGAGTTCCATATGGAATAGTGATCATCCGAATCCACCCAACAGAGTATATCATAGGAAAAAAAAGGAAAAAGGCCTCCACATAGAGCAGATAACTCCGGTATAAAAGGTTTATTGGAGTAAAAATGCTTAAAAAATGTACAACAGCATCGCTCATGAGGTGTACAATCCGTGATCACAAACAAAGATAAAAGATTTAAAAAAGCGTGGTATATCGAGCCTGGAAGGCATGTCCCAGTTGAAGTATGTTTAGTACGAAACATGTCGGGTACATAGCCTGCCAGGCTCAATATACCGAGCTTTTTTAATTCTTTTATCTTTGTTTGTGATCACGGTTTGTACACCTCATGAGCGATGCTGTTGTACATTTTTAAAGCATTTTACCCAAATAAACCTTTTATACCGGAGTTATCTGCTCTATGTGGAGCCCTTTTTAATTTTTTTTTCCTATGATATACTCTGCCAGGTGGATTCGGATGATCTCTATTTCATATGGAACTCCCTGGATGTGGATGCCGTCACGCCTTACCTGGTCTATAGGAATCCTGATTAGAAGATCCATTGTGGAGTATCGTTCCATGCTTGATTGACTCACCACCGCTGGTGTATGGGTCCACACCCTGGGGTAAGAGTACCCGTTACCTTTCTTTTCTTAATTATGCACATTTGTCATTATTATGTGTGAAGTTTTGTTTACCATCTGAGCCTTGAAGGAAGATTACAACATTCTGTTTCCTGTACAGAGACTGCACTGATTTTATTGTCGTTTCTTGTATGAACAATATAAGAGTTTCATGACAGGTTGACTTATTGAGGAGACTTTTCTCAATTAGACCAATATTTTAGGTGTGGTCACTGGATGGATATTAATATTTTCTGTTTGTATATGTGACTATGATATGTCTTTATGAGATCCCTTCTCTTTTTTGTTTATGTACACATTTTGATATATTCACATATATTTTATTTACGTATTCATTTAGTCAATATTCTTCCCTGGAAGCGCAACTTTGTTCTATTTTTGGTATAGTATATCTTAGAACATTTGAAAATGAAAAACACAACAATGACAAGAAAGGATTCTAAGCATTTATAATTCTGCTACTGTGCCTAAGCAGTTCACATTGCTTTTGTTTATTCATCAAAACATTACATTTTTAATTGTTTATGGTATTTTTCAGTACTGCTGTACACTTCATAAAACAATCATTTACTTACAACCCTAGGGTTTAGAAAGAAAGCTAGGAATGAGAAAGAGCTATAATAAATGTTTCTCCTGTCTGGAAAATATTGTTATGGAGATATTTCTGTTTTGCCTTGTGTACCAAGTGGCCAGCACTTGCATGTGAATTTTCATGGGTAGGTGAGGATTGGAAGCATAGCTTCTCATAAACTATTACGTCAAAATGAAAACTGGCTGAGTAATGGCATACCCAACAGTTTCCCAAAAGTGAAAACATAAAATTACAAAAGTGTTTATAAAATATCAAGTGGGCCATTTATGATAGTTACTTCTTTATAAAAAAAGAATGGAAAGGAGTAAGGTTTCTAAAAATCTTAATCCCACTAAAGATATATACAAGGTGATTCATTCCATGCTGAAGGTGAGGAAGCAGCACCCTGTTCTTTATTCCCTATTCCTAGAACTCTCTTCTTTGTCCTTCATCTGATTTTATATTCCTAATGTGTTTGCTCTTTGTTATGTTGTTGTCCCCATGCCCTTTTCTGCATTCTTTTTCTTAGATATAAGCCAGAGGTTGACTTGGAAAATATCAACTTTGTTGATGTCATTTCTGGTCAGGGAACACAGGTATGCCATGACCAGGTGCTTTGACTTGTGACATTAGCTGGAGCATGACAGGGCTGCTGACACTTTTAGCCAATTTGCTACCAGTCCAAAGCTCCATGCTGTCTTTGTTATGCATAACATCCTGCATTGTGCGGTTCTGTTTGTGCAGTCTATATATGACAATGAGCATGTGACGTTCTGCAGCAGACAATATTCTATCAACAGGCATGTGGGCAGCAATGGGCTGCATTAAACATGAAAACAATTGCAGAACATTAGTAACTGCTTTTCCCACTCAATTTATAGTAAGTTTGATTCCCCTATGACTAAGGCAGGCCATACATTATGCAATTTTCCACCACGGGCGGAAGGAAAGAAAATTGCTTGATTCCCCCATCAACACAGCCAGTGTTGATGGGGGAATCCCTTCGCAGAGCTATTGTGTTTTGTCGGGCAGTTTTCCCAACCAGGCAAAACATGATTAGTGTTTCTGGCTTATAGCCAATGACCCTAATTATTTGGGAAAAACCTGACAGGCTGGTTGTACACAAGTCAATCAATAGATCGACCTGTGTACAACCAGGTTGCCCATCAATGGACCAAAATTCGGCCAGTCTCTTCTCATTATGTAAGGTTGGCTTAACAAGATGTCCACTTACACCACTAGGATTGGTACACCTTTATTCACCCTGGTACTTAAACACCAACATACACCCACACTAGACTATCATCTTCGACTCCCTCCCAAAATGATGACTATCCACTCTCTACTCTACTTCATAACCAACCATCACCCCACTGATGACCACCAGCATCCCATCCCTGAATGATGAAAACCTTTTTTATTAACAGGCAAACATTTTTATTTTATTTTTTTATGTACAATTACACTTTTGATAGGCCTTTGGAATCAATTTAGAAAGCAATATCAGCATAATAATATACTTTGATTATTAAACAATATACAGTAGATTATTGAATACCCTTAAAGCTTTTTATAAATACACATTACTAAAATATAGGACAATGTGACCCATACCTCTTCATTCTGATAAGCTGTAACAGCTATAAACTGTGTTTCAGGGAACGAATGACTCGTGATCATTTTCTGTGGGCCACCAACACGTACTATATGAATCCTAGGTTCATATTTATGTAAAGAGTTTAACATGATCTAAAAAATAAAAATGGTTACATTTATAACTTACAGAATATTTAAATAAAACAAAATTAGCCCTGAATTGCCCTCATAATATTGATGGTTAACCGTTTGAAGCTTTAATTTGTTGAAGGACAGGATTAGTGCATGTTAGCTTGTCCCATGCATCTTACCAACAAGTCTTAACTTCTTATATTCTGTTATGTTTATATGTTACACAGATGATTTGTTACAGTTTAAGTCTAGATTTTTAGAAGACAGTATACTAAAGGGAATCTTTTTTTTTCCCCAAAGGTCCTGAAAAAATATTGTCATCTGAATAATAATTATATTATTACATTCTGTTAGTATTTAGGGTATATGTTGAAATTTCCTTGTATAATAATAATGATAAAATGAATATACTTTTTTATTGTCCTTGACCATTAACCTATGTTATGGAAGACATACCAAACACCAAATCCTACAGATTGTTATACATATGTTTTTGTAAAATCTGTGATATCATCACCCTACCCACACATTTCATTTAAATTATTTAGACTTGATTTTTTGACTATACAGGATTAGATGGACTGGGCATTAAAAATAACAGGAACATACAAACACATAAATACATATAAAATATTACCTGTCCTTCCCCATTCATTTTATTGGTAAGCTTGACCTTGCTGAAGGAAACCGGGGCTTTCATCCAGTGTGCTCCAAAATTAGGAGAGTCTGGGTGAATATAGACACAGCTAGGAACCTGTGGTTCAGGTTTGCCCCCTGGCACCCATTCTCCATTTACATACTTCCATCGATTATTATCTGCAGTTACGAAGTCCATCAAAAATGAATACATAGCATTTGGGTCAAGGCCAGTAATATTTACTTTTATAACTGGAAACATTCTCCTAAAATAAAGAAAAACAGGTTTGGTTATTACATGTAAAATAAAAGCAGCTCGATAACATCATAAATAAAATACAAATTACAAAAATAATAGAACAATTGCCTCAAATTGAAAAGTAGCTGGGTATTGGAAATCCATATATCTGCTTCATAGTTATGCAGGAGAAATATATGAACAGGTAAAAAAGTATACAAGTCATATAGTCATAGCTGGACAACATTACATATGTATTTGTTAAATTAAAGTCAATTGCAGGCATTCCATGTTTTATTCCATGTAATGATAGTAAATTATAACTGATATCTATATACATACTAATACACTTGGGGTAAAAAAATGATTGTTTCCTCTCATTAAAAAAATGAAATATTGTATATTATTTTATGACATATTATATTATGTTAATCGTATAGGAGCAGTGTATTGAATGCTTCCTTGGGTTTGCAGTGATATTTCATTCACTGTAATAAACCGAACATTTAAAATAAAAAATAAAGCATAATTTTGTATAAACAAAGCAACAAATTAGAAATAATTTTTCAGTAATCCAACCAAACTGCATAAAGCTGCTCTTTGGTTGGCTGCTTTAGGCTGCTGCTACAGTATTGCCCTTAATGCATGATCTTATTAAACAATAATCAATCTTAATTCAGGTGCTATAGATCTTTTATTTTATAAAGTCAATTATTATTATTTTAAAATATTATAACAATCTGTTATGTATATTTTTAAAACTTTGTTTTACTCAAAAAGTATGAGTTATTGTATATCATGTTAATTTCCATACAAATTTGTTTAACTCACAAACGTAGGTGTGAAATTAGAAATATCTTGCATTGAATCAATATTTGATTAGTCACTTTATTAAAGGAGTAATGATTAATGGAATAATGATTTCCTAAAGGAGTTAAGATTCTTCACAAATTAAATCGTAAAAATCATTTATTCGCTTAGCCAACGTGTGAAAAGTAAATTCCCATTTCATTTTTTATTCTAAAGCATGCTATAAAACGATTGTGAATTGGTCACATATGGTGCTCTGCAAGTAAGCATAGTAAAACATTTTTGTTAGCAGCATACATTTCAGAATAATCCCTCTATTTGAAAATGAGAGATATGTTGTAAAGACTTGATAAGCAGAATCTTAGGGTCGAGATTCATGTTTTCAGTAAGTGTAGAAAAGAAAACCTTTGTCGGGTATTTTTGCTGCCTATGTCCCCATTCAAAGATTTCTTCCAACTTCCTGTCTTGATAACAGCCTGTTTGTATCACAGACAGCACTAAGTGCCTGAATGAGGTTTTATTCATTCTTCACTCTACTAAAACGGGGTTTTATTGTTGCTAGCATCCCCTTCCCTCAATTTCCTGTTCCAGTAACAAATTGGAGGAAATCTTGTCACTGGAGTCAGAGACAGCAATGAAAGCCCGACAGAGGTTTCACCCTATCCAAATGCATCCATTAAAATGGTTGACAGTGATGCACTAAAGGGGTAGAGACAATTTACCTTTTAAAGTGAATGTTCACTTATTTTAGTGTTCCCTTCATTCATATAATTCAGTTTATTTAAATTGTCCCCAGACACGATTTTGTATTCAAGGTGAACACACCTTTACCTTATTCACCTTGTTAATTGAACAGCCTCTAAAACCTCATACACACGCTTAGATTTTCGGATGACCGAACCTCCGTTTTTTGTGGCATGCTAGTCTCATGTTGAAAGTGAAGAGGTTACTCACAATACGAAAATTTTCGTACGACAGAATACAATGTCAGAAGTCACATAATGTGTTGAATAGTTTTGTATGTGTTCTTTTGTTTCTGTGCATGCGTAGTCTTGCTCTTACGATTTTTTTCGTATGAAAACCATGCTAATGAAACGAAAATTGGACGTTGAGTTCACATCTGACAAAAAATGTTATACTCTGCAAATCCAGCTTTTGTCTGAAGAAAAAGTGAAATCGGCTGTCGAAAGCACCGTACTAACGATCTGAAAATCGGCAGACAGCTCATCGTACAAATTTTTCCATCTGATTTTCGTATTGTGTGTATGAGCCTTAATCCTTTAGTAAATTAACCCCTACCTGTGAAACATCACTGATTTATGAATGACATGTAAAAGGTTTCAGAAAAGCTTCATGTTGTGTCCAATTTAACATTGCATAATAATTTTTGTAAAGAGCATGAAGCGTACGTTTGGCTGCCCCTTTAAAGAGAACCTGTGCTTAGACAAATACATAGGCTGCCATTGCTTGTCATATTGATCCACAGGCTTCAATATCTTATGTATCCCTGACCTAGATTAGTAGTCAGTAAAGTCAGAACTCCTGATCTATGTATTCTAGATTATGTAGAGCCCATTCGTTTCTAATTTTAAATAGAGTAGGTGGCAGTTGTCAATTGAAGGTTGTTCTCAATTCCTGTTCCTGTGACAACTCTAACATTTTTGGATTCCCCATCACTTTACTGGACACAGTACTCACCAGAGTGAGGACAAATCCCCATAGCATTACTTAGTATGCAAAATATAATTGCAACTAAATCTTGAGCAGTGACATATTTGCTGTGCTCCGCAAGTGCTCACTATTTAGAGCAGGGATCCTCAAACTGCGGACCTCCAGCTGTTGCAGAACTACACTTCCCATGAGGCATAGTAAAACTCTGACATTCACAGACATGACAAGGCATGATGGGAATTGAAGTTCCTGAACAACTGGAGGGCCATAGTTTGAAGACCCCTGATTTAGAGAACTGCAAAGGATCCCTTTTATTGGAATATATTTAAATTGATCTGGCTGCAGTAGAAGCTTTTAAGGAAACTTGCAGCGAGGACTGTTTATGGTTTAAATCAGTATTAAACCCAAAAGCAAACATGTATTATATTGCAGCTTACTAATCCTTTGATATGATGGCTGCAATAGTTTTCTTTTTTAAGCCGTCTTTCTTCTTCTTTATTCTCACCTGGTGATTTGGCCAGTAAGTCTGTTGTTTTTCAACAGAACAAGCTGTCCTGCAGACGTAGCAGTTGGAAGGAGACAAACCATTTACCAGTGGCAGGGGTACTTACAATGATCAGCTTTAAATTATGCAAGCAAAACCATTATCCCAAAAGTAACAAATCTGTTGTTGTAACTGCTTATAAAGTGAGTGTTAGCTAGAGTTTGGCTTCAGTTTATCAGTGTATCCAAATCTGCTAGTACAACTAACACCCCCCCCCCCCCCCCAGACTGATAATGTTGCTGTTTCTACATGCCCCCTGTTCTCCTTCAATCTAGAAAGAGAAAACCTTTAAAAAAGAAAACAAATTCAGCCACCACATCTAATGATTGGTAAATCGCAATATATAAAATTTTTGGTTTTCAGTTTAATAACACTTTAAGCTGAAGATGGCATCCACTGCTAAAATGATGCTTACCCAGAGAAGATATAAACAGGGTACACCCTTTTCTCTCAGGACAGCAGTCTCTTGTCAGGGAAAAGGATATTTTCAATAGATATCTCTAAAGGCCCATACACACAATACGAAAATTGGAAGTAAAATTTTGTCCAGCGAACGATCTTCCGATTTTGGGAATGTTAGTACAGTGCTTTCGACAGCCGATTCCGTTTTTTTGTCCGACAAAAGCTGGATGTGCAGATTAAAAAAATGTTGTCAGATGTAAACTCAACATCTTATTTTCGTATAATTAGTACGGTGTTCATACGAAAAAAATCATAAGAGCGAGACTACGCATACTCAGAAACGAAAGAATACATACAAAACTATTCAACACATTACGTCACTTCTGAAGTTGTATTCTATCATACAAGAATTTTCGTATGGTGAATAACCTCTTCACTTTCGACATGAGACTAGCATGCAACCAAAAATGGACGAAAGGTCGCCCAAAAACCTGATTGTGTGTGCGAGGCTTTAATTAAGGACAAAGAGTTGTAGGATTAGACTCCTTAGTACTTATACCACTAACCTGGCTGCTCTTTGTGATTTATTCCTGCATTCAAAATTTGGTGACCCTGGAAAGACTTTGGTGGATATAGTTTGGTGCCCTGGTAGTGGTATGCACTTTGCTGGTTGTCATTGTACATACTTTGTACAATGACACTTTGGCATGAAATTCATTTTTTACATACAGCATTTTTGGTACAAAAAAATAAGTTTAGTATTTTTTTCCATGCAGAATGGCGGTGTAACCTTTTGCATGATGAAATTTGTATGAATAATGTGAAAAATAAGAAGCAGCCTGGGAAATTGTACACTTTTAATGCATTTCTTAATAGACTTTAGTCTATTAAGCCTATTGCAATAAGTTTCAGGATCCTTGGGACACACAGAAGCACTCTTTTAAGAAAGACATGTATTTGTAGGCAACTGGAGTGCAATAAAGCACATTAGTACACTTTTTATGGTGATGGGTTACCTTTAAAGTCAAACTCCAGCCAAAACTTTTGTTCTAAGTTCTGAATAGAGTGGGGAAGGGTTAGGCCTTTTGTCAGGTTTTATTGATGTCTGTATCGCCATTGGGAGACTTTCACTTTTTAGCCCTGTAACACCAGGAGAAGAAATGAGGGCAGTCACTAGGGCAGGAAGATACAGTGCAATAAAAAACTCACAGAGGTACTAGCCTATACTCACTCCATTTATAAAAACAGTGTTTTGTTGTGGCCTCTATCCACATTAGAGGATGTTCCCTTTAGTTACTGTAGCTCTGACATCCTCCCACCTGGCCCTAGCATAGCGAGAGGAAATCTTCCTAATGTGGACACAGACAGCAAAAAGTACCTACCAGGGGTTCCAACCCTTCCCCACTCTACCCAAAACAAAAACGGTTTTGGCTGTGGTTTGGCTTTTAATTAGAAAAAAAACATTTAACCTAACATTTTATACTACTGTTTACAAGATACATCACTATCAGTAACGTTTGAATTACTGCACACCACATTGATATATTCTAGAGTTTGGCAACTGAGTGTAATGGTGGCAATACACTTAACAACCTGATCAAACCATTCTTCACAGAATGGGATATTATGATCGGATCTATGAATACACATACTGTGCCATCCATCAATTTAAAGATAAAACTATTTAATAAAAATTATTCTGAATGGTCTGAACAGAAAATCTGATCATAGGAAAGTAGACAATACAGTATGATCATTAAGTGTATGACCCATCAAACAAACTTTTCAATCTTCCTATCGTTTTTTTCAATCTGACAGTAAATCTATAAAAAATATGATCATATATAAAATTGTTCTATGTATGGCAACCATAAGGCTCGATTCACATCTATGCATGTTGCTTTTGAGCATTTTTGGAGTTTTTTTTGTGATGCTTGCCACATTTTTGAGCAGCGTTTTTGCCGCGTTTTGCGTGTTTTTTTTTTTTTACAGTTTTTTTAACTTAATAAAATTTAAAAAAAAAACCCCGCCAAAAACGCATCAAAAACGCATCAAAAACGCTGTAAAAATGCTGCAAAAATGCTGCACTTGTGTTTTTGATGCTGGTCCATTGATTTCTATTATATGCAAAATGCTGCATTTTGCATGTAAAAAAGTCCCTGACCCTTTCCAAAAATGCAGAGGTACAAAAAAGGCATTGATGTGAACATGTTCCATAGGAACCCATGTTAAAAAATGCAAAATGCATCAAAAAACGCGCTAGTGTGAATGGAGCCTAAGCCTTAACTTGTGACCAATGAGATGGAATGTACTAGATATGGCAGTACCCAGCACTTGACAAGATTTTCAAAGAACAGAAAACTTGTACTATATTGTTTGTTCATCTAGGGATAGCATGTCACCTACAGTAAGTACTATAGTAGAAATATGTACATTAGAATTCACAGAGGGGCAAACGTTCAAATCAAGTCAATATGGTTATTCATTTAATTATATAATTTAATTAAAAATTTGTATCTTAAAGTTCAATCTGTTTTATTCTTCATTATACCTTATTTATGCTTTTAAAGAAGTAAAAAAAAGGGCTGTTAAAATAGGGTAAATCAGTACAATATTCTAGATAATAAAGAAAATTAAATATTTTACTATATGTTACAGTTTAAACTAGCTATAAAACAGCAAACAAAAGCAGACTGCGACAAGGTTGCCAAGAATTCCAAATTCTCACTCTACTGAAGCACCATATATTGTCAAAATCATTGAAAATAAACTTAATTTATGTCCCATTCTCTTTTATATTCTAGATGTAGATTTTATGTAAAAAGTACTTAGACATGAAAGAAATTATTTCCAAATTATAAAAAAAAAACCTGGATGCATTCTCCAGCCTAAAGGACTCTAAATAAAAATGCTTATCTCCCATACACATTGTAATTATTAATTCAGTTGCTAGACACATATGAAAACATTTGATGAAAAACTTACCTGCCATTTTTGGTGACTATCATTTCATTTGTGAGTTCTTTAAATCTTAACCATAAATCGGTTTCCTCTAATGCAACTTTAAGTTCCCTCTCTGTAGGGTCTCCCTTGTCACTGCCAGCCTGTAGCTCATTTTTTACAGCAGTGAGAAGATGATCCATCCTGCACCCTGAGTTCTTGCTACAGCTTTCTGTTCCACTGATACTCATGTTTAAGTGCCAACTTAAGTGACAACACTAGTGAATGCCGTCTTCCAACAATCCACAACCCCCCGAGACTTCTGCCTTTCTAAATCAAAGCTGATGCCACACAGAAGATCAGATGCTCTTGAGAGTTTCATGATTGGTGGTTAGTTTCTTTTGATCTTCATTACTGTTGCTGCTGATTGGTCAGTGAATGTTCCTCCAGGTTTTCAGAAGCTTCTCTGGTTAATTGCCCTTTAGATTAAGTGAGAGTGTATGTAAATATCTAAATGTTTGCACCTACATGGAAAAGCAGAGGTGCCATAAGGAAGAGGTGTGTCCCAAAGCCCCATAACCTGCTTTAAGTGTAATAGCCTTCATTAGGAATTAACACCTGGCAGAATTAAAATTTCAAATCTGAGGCTTAAAAACAAGAGGTGTCTAGGTAAATGGACTTCCATGTTTTCCTGTCACTTATGGGTGCTGTCTTGGAGACAAAACTCTACAGGAAATCATGTTCTTCCTTTTCCCTTAATTCATCAAACGAAAAAACTTTAGTTAGCCAAGTGAAAGAATTCTATAAATAAAATACCCTAAGCTAGGCATACACAATTAGATTTTTATGTGGATGTTCATAGAAAAATCGTTTGTCAGAATGCTCTTTCTTGCTATCATTTAGTCAACTAATTTAATTCAAAAGCCCTTAACATTTTGCCCAGACCTGCTACAGTAATTGAATAAAATTCCAACTGCATGAGGGTACATGCATACAGCCAAAAAGATTTTTACTGATCATATAGGCATACTTTTTCTGGCAAAAAAACATGTAGATGCCTATGCATTTAAAAGCATAACATTTTAGTTCTTTATCCTCCTGCTCTGTTTTTAAGCTTAGAATGCACTTTTTGCATCTATGAATATATGCACAAGCATATATGCAGGATTCAGATGCAGGATTTTTCAAATAAAAAATGCATTTTTCTTTTTAAAATGGTGTGCATGTACTCCTAAACAGGTTCAATGCACAATTTTTCCAAAATGAAAGCCATATTCAAAGTTAGAATTTCATTAGTTCAAGAAAAAAAATTCAGTCTGCCCCTTTTGAATTTTTTCATCACTATGGTAGAAAATAAAATTCAATTTGACACCATTAATCATTGGGAAATCAATCAAGTGCTCCTTGAATTAATTTTTTCTACAAAATTCTACATGGTGTATGAGACGCTTTAGACATGTTCCCTGAATTCTGACAGAGCACAAAGGCTTATCCACTTTAAAGATCCCAAAAATTTAGGAGATCTTAAATGGTGTCCAGGTTATTACAATGTATAACTTCTTTACTATCCCCTGACAGCTGAGATCTCTTGTTACTGACTGTTGCTTAGTTTTACCTTCCCATGGGAACAAAGGGCTGAAGTAGGAAGGTGAAGATCAGCAGGAAATACTTAATTTCCCCATACACAATAGCATTCTGTTTACACAAGAGCTCAACGTGCTACCCAAAAAATATTCAATATGCAAGGAGAGCAGTGCATCATCTGCAACTGTGTACGTATATGTATCTTATAGGCATGTAAATGCAAGGAATATATCATATTAAAATATATAACAATAGTAAATGCTGAAATTCACCCTTAAAATGTCAGAATGTAATGTGTATTGCATGTGTTTTCCACACTTAACATATGAATGGAGGCTCTGTCCAGGTACACTTCTCTCTATTGAACAGTCACACTACGCCACCAGCTATATATCTACATATACACCTTTATCCAAGCTATTAGCATAGCTGGCTGACCAGTACCAATAAAACAGTAGCCCCAATTCCATTCTCTAACCTAAAAGATGCAAATGTTTGCTTTTCCAGCTTCAGTATTAGATGAAATAGTACTCTGAAATGGATGCAAACCTTGCATCATTTTATACTCCTAAAAAAAAAGAAACCTTCAAGAAATATTAAAAGTACATATTACTATAATTATTCAGTAAATAAATGTTTATGTATATATGTGTTTACTCCACTTACTATTTTTAACCCCTTTTAATCCCTATGATGTATGCATTTATTATTCAAAATACTGTATATTTGTATTTCTCTTATTTAATTACAGCTGGGGCTATCTATGACTAGCAATTAAAGAAATTTTAAGATACAGTGTATTAATACCATTATTAATGGTTTGGTGGAGCAGGGAGAAGGGAAGGTCATGATATACGTGGAAGTTAGTAAATGTTTGATTCTCCTCCTGCTAACTAGACATCTATTTGGTAGTCTTGTGTCCAATACTGTAGTAATAGAAGGGTTTGGGTAACATCTATACAAATAAGTAGATCATATAATATACAGAGGGTAAGCCTAGGTTTCCACTAATGCTGCTGCATAATCATATGTTTTTCAATGTGTTTTTTGTAGCCTATTTTTGCTTGTTTTTAAAGGCATGTGTTTTTCTGCTTCATGCATTTTTGTAGGAGGAGGAGACTGGCTGTTAATAATGATAAAACTATGTTAGTCTGTACTCTTGTGAACAGACTAGAATATACTGCAAGGACTTGTGGTAGCATAATATCTCCCAATCCTATATACCAAGGTTTTTGTAATATTATCCCTGGGCTCTCTGCTTCAACAAAGCCAACCTGGTTGTTGTGTATGAGTGGTTGGAGGCATGCATATTGATATACAAAGCCAATATCTTTGAGAACAGTGGTCAATGTTCAACAAAGACAATAGAAACTTATACAGGGAGATTTGTTTCATCTCTGTGTATCATCTGAGGCTATCCACTTTAACTACTTCAGATCTGCGCTATAGCCGAATGACGGCTACAGCGCGGATCTACATTGCCGGGAGCACGTCTATTGAGGTCGTCCCCTTTCCCTGTTCCCCACGCGCTCTCGTGAGTGCATTGGGGAAAACCTGTGTTGGCCATTTCCCTTAGACACAGCCAATGACAGATCGCTGTAAATGGCCAATCACAATGGCCGTTTACAGCGCGATCGGCGGGGCCAATGAGAGATGATCTCAAATGTAAACATATGAGATCATCTCTCATTGCCGGCTCTCCCTCCTCACACAGAAACTGAGTGTGAGGAGGGAGAGCTTCTGTGAAGAATCGTGAGTGATTCCCAGTGATTTGACAGTAAAAATAAACAGTGCCCAAACAGTGCCCAATCAGTGCCCAATCAGTACCACAATGACAATTAGCATTTATAGCTAGTGCCTTCTGTGCCCACCTGTGCGCATCAGTGCCCACCTGTGCCATCAGTGCCCATCTGTGCCTGTCAGTGCCCATCTGTGCCCGTCTGTGCCCATCTGTGCCCGTCTGTGCCGCCTCTGCACATCTGTGCAATCAGTGCACATCTGTGCCACCTCATCAGTGCCAATCTGTGACACCTCATGAGTGCCCATCTGTGCCACCTCATCAGTGCCAATCAGTACCCATCTGTACCAATCAGTGCCCATCTGTGCCACCTCATCAGTGCACATCTGTGCAATCAATTAGTACACATCCATGCCGCTTCATCAATGCCCATCTGTGCTGCCTCATCGGTGCCTGCCTGAGGCACCTCAACAGTGCCCATCTGTGCCAACTCAACAGTGCACATCTGTGCAATCAATCAGTGCACATCTGTGCCGACTCATCAGTGCACATCTGTGCCACATCATCAGTGCCCATCTATGCCACCTCATCAGTGCCCATCTGTGCCACCTCAGTGCCACCTCATCAGTGCATATCTGTGCCGCCTCATTAGTGCACATCTGTGCAATCAATCAGTGCACATCTGTGCTGCTTCATCAGTGCCCATCTGTGCAGCCTCATCAGTGCCCATCTGTGCTACCCCATCAGTGAATATCTGTGCCACCTCATTAGTGCCCATCTGTGCCGCCTCATCAGTGCACATCTGTGCCGTCAATCAGTGCACATCAGTGCACTTCTGTGCTCATCAGTGCCGCCTCATCAGTGCCCATCAGTGCAGTCTCATCACCACCAGCAACCATGTTCAAAACATGCTTTTCCGCTGAGGAGGCATACCAAATACTTTCCACAGCCGACGAGAGCAACGAGGAGCTTTCTTTTTCGGATTCCCTTTCAAATTCGGATTCTGAGTCTGACGTAAATTATGAGCCAGTCCTAAGTAGTGGAGCACTGACAGTCTCAGAGGAGGAAGATATTCTGCCCGCCAAACAAAGGCGTTCTGGTGAGGAGGCAGTGGCATCCACCAGCACCACAGTGGCATCCACCAGCACCGCAGTGCCATTCATCAGCACGGCAGTACCTCGGCAAGAAAGGCCAAGTACCAGTGGGGTGTCACCTCAGCCCCAAAGGGTTAGGACTAGGGATGGGCTGAACACCCAACGGTTCGGTTCGCACCAGAACATGTGAACAGGCAAGAAATTTGTTTGAACACGCGAACACCGTTAAAGTCTATGGGACACGAACATGATAAATCAAAAGTGCTAATTTTAAAGGCTTACATGCATGGTGTTGTCTTAAAAAGTGTTTTGGGACCCGGGTCCTGCCCCAGGGGACATGTATCAATGCAAAAAAAAGTTTTAAAAAGGTTCTTTTAAATTTCGTACCTGGGGGTGTCTATAGTATGCCTGTAAAGTGGCGCATGTTTCCCGTGTTTACAACAGTCCAAGAGCAAAATTACATTTCTAAAGTAAAAAAAGTCATTGAATAGTACTCGTGGCTATAATGAATTGTTGGTCCCGGCAATACACATAAAAATTCATTGATAAAAACAACATGCGATTCCCCCACAGGGGAACCCCGAACCAGGTCTGGTATGGATATTAAGGGGAACCCAGAGCCAAAATTTAAGAAGAAAATGGCGTGGGGGTCCCCCTCAAAATCCATACCAGACCCTTCAAGGCTGGTATGGGTTTTAAGGGAAACCCCGCACCAAAATTTAAACAAAAAATGTCGTGGGGTCCGCCCAAAAATCCATACCAGACCCTTCTCCGAGCACACAACCTGGCAGGCCACAGGAAAAGAGGGGGGGACGAGAGAGCGCCCCCCCTCATGAACCGTACCAGGCCACATGCCCTCAACATTGAGAGGATGCTTTGGGGTAGCCCCCAAAGCACCTTGTCCCCATGTTGATGGGGAAAAGGGCCTCATCCCCACAACCCTTGGTGGTTGTGGGGGTCTGCGGGCGGGGGGCTTATTGGAAAATGGAAGCCCCCTTTAACAAGGGGACGCCCAGATCCTCCCCCCATGTTAAATGGTAAATGGGGTACCCCTACCATTTCACAAAAAATGTATGAAAATGGTAAAAAAAAAAAAACAATACACGCCTTGGGACGAATCCTTTATTAAAAAAAATAAAAAATAAAACTGTTCCACGGAGTCTTCTTCTTCTTGCGCTCCGACGGACCGAAAAAGAAAAAAAAAAAGTCACACTTCGCCTACGATCTGCCTCCATGAGAGGCACCCGCTGTAATGACCGGCAGCTCTCAGGTGACAACTCTTTTATAACTTTATAACAATGATGTCGCCGGGTGACCACACCCCCCTCTGACGCACAGGGACATCCCTATGGCTTTCCTGTAGCGTCAGAGGGGGGCGGGGGCCAATAATTCTTTACTTCAGGTTGCCTGAAGTAAAGAATTATTTCACATTTTCTCCGCATGTCAGCAGAAGAAATCATCACTTTATTATTGGACTTTTGTTTTGAACACTTATATTGCAGATTATTTTTGATTTACTGTTATACTTTTGTGTTTTTCACTGATGTAGCGCTGTCTCATTTATATTTTATTTACAGTTCTTGTCTAGTGTCCTCTCTTTCCTATGTCTTGCACCATGTTTGATGAGGATCCCTCTGACAAGAGGTTTGTGGGTGGACCAGACCAAGCTGAGGTTTGACCCAGGGTTGACATTGGTTTTAACCACTTCAGCCCCGGAAGATTTGGCTGCTCAATGACCAGGCCATTTTTTGCGTTATGGCACTGCGTCGCTTTAACTGACAATTGTGCGGCTGTGCAATGTTGTACCCAAACAAAATTGATGTCCTTTTTTTCCCACAAATAGAGCTTTCTTTTGGTGGTATTTGATTGCCTCTGCAGTTTTTATTTTTTGCGCTATAATCAAAAGAAGACCAACAATTTTGAAAAAAAACACATCTTTTACTTTTTACTATAATAAATATCTCACATTTTTTATAAAAAAAAAAAAAAGTTTTTCCTCAATTTTGGCCGATATGTATTCTTCTACATATTTTTGGTGAAAAAAATCACACTAAACGTTTATTGATTGGTTTGCGCAAAAGTTATAGTGTCTACAAAATAAGGGATAGATTTATGGCGTTTTTATTATTATTATTTTTTTAAATAATAATGGCGGCAATCTACTATTTTTATCGGGACTACGATATTGTGGCAGACAAATTGGACACTTTTGACACATTTTTGGGACCACTGACAATTATACAGTGATCAGTGCTATAAAAATGTACTGATTACTGTATAAATGTCACTGGCAGGGAAGGGGTTAAAACTCGGTGGCGATCAAAGGGTTAACTGTGCTCCCTAGGTGTGTTCTAACTATAGGGGAGATGGGACTGTCTAGGAGGAGAGAGAGATCGGTGTTCATACTTAGTATGAACACACAATCTGTATCTACTCCCCTGTTTACACACACACAGATCCTGGTTCTCACTCGAGCGATCGCAGGTGCCCGGCGGTCATTGTGCCCGCTGGGCACTCGGATCAGCTCCAGGCACATGCTACTGGCGCAGGCCCCTAGTGGCCAAAGGGCGAAGCGGCATAAGGTAACGTTTTGCCCAGCCGTGCTATTCTACCACAGCGTAGAAGTTGGATCTTGTATCACTGTATCTCCTTGTAATAAGCTTTCATTAAATAGCTATTATGTGTTTTGGGAAGGGATATTAGGCTGTAAAGTTGGATTGTGATAGTGGTGTGGTCGGAGAATATGATTTTGTTAATGAATGTCAAAGTCACTGAGAAACGCCCTTATGTTTCACTAGGAAGTGGTTGATTCATGAAAAAACTTTGTGTACTGGCTGGTAAAAAAGTGTATTCTTCATTGGACGCATGTTAGATGCACTGGATGTCACATAGTTGATATTAATGTAGTAAATGTTTCAGTTTCTTTAGTACTGGACTAAGTAATGGAAATACGAGAAAACAAAATTCTGTTGGCAGGGGATGTTTTATGAGGGAACACCCAGGCCATGAGCAGCAATATGCCAGCTAGTATTGAAGCAGTTGAAATGCCAAGCTTACATTTTGGTGCTGGGCGAGGGACTGTTTGGGGAATATTTTTTTTTATTCTGCTGCAATAACTTGGGGAAGGGAAACCTGGCATGGAAAAGTTGCTAATGGAGAAAGTGGGTTGGGTGATGAGTACATCTTTTAGTTTCAAGGCTTCACTCTGGTAAAATGCAAGCAGTCTATGACCATAGGATTGTATTGCTTCTGCCATCCCCTCACCTCTTGTCCCTAGAGAAAGAAAAGGCCAATTAACACTGAAGGGGGGTTAAAATAAGTGTTCCATCAAATGTGATAGCTCCACAAAATCCAATTAGGTCCCCCTTGCAGTATCATTCTCAGCTACCAATATTTTTATCCAGAATACATTGCTGTGCCTATCCAAGTTTTCTTGACTTGGATAGTGACAGCCTTGGGAGAGAAATAAAATAATACACACATAGTTACATAGTTGGTAAGGTTAAAAAAAGACACCAGTCCATCCAGTTCAACCTGTGGTGTGTGTGTTCATATCAAAAGTAAATTGTATATCCCGGTATGTTGTGATTGTTAAGGTGCCCATCTGGGCACATCAATAGCTGTTTGAAACTATTGATGCTCTCTGCTGATACCACTACTTGTGAAAGAGAATTCCAGATCCTTACTGCTCTGACAGTAAAGAACCCTCTACGCAGTTTAACCACTTCCGGACCGCCGCACGCCGATGTACGTCCAAACTTTGCCGGTGGATATCGTTGTTATGGCAGCAGCTAGCTGCCATAACCCCGGTATCCCCGTTTTCGTTTGGCAGTCGGCTTTCTGATAAAAGTGGTCCCTGCAGCGGATTCGCTGCAAGATCACTTTTATCGGTGGCGGGAGAGGGGCCCCCCTCCCGCCGCGATCCGGTACCCTCCGCCGCTTACCGGAGCCATCGGTAGCGACAGAGGCGATCGCGTCCTTCTCCCTTCTGTGCCCGGAGACGAGTGAGACTAAGATGGCGCCCACTCTTTTCCATGACACTGCTGGGAGGAAGTGATGTCAAAACGTCACTTCTGCCCACGCCTCTTAAAGGCATATTTTTTTCAATGTCATTTTTTTCAATGACTTTTTTTTTCTTATTTCATTTTAGTGTAAATATGAGATCTGAGGTCTTTTTGACCCCAGATCTCATATTTAAGAGGTCCTGTCATGCTTTTTTCTATTACAAGGGATGTTTACATTCCTTGTAATAGGAATAAAAGTGACACATTTTTTTTTTTAAACAGTGTAAAAATAAATAAAATAATGTAAAATAAATAATAACAATTTTTAAAAATTTGTAAAAACCCCCCGTCTTGACGAGCTCGCGCGCAGAAGCAAACGCATACACGAGCAGCGCCCGCATATGAAAACGGTGGTCAAACCACACATGTGAGGTATCGCCGCGACCGGTAGAGTGAGAGCAATAATTCTAGTCCTAGATCCCCTCTGTAATGCAAAACATGCAACTTGTAGAATTTTTTAAACGTCGCCTATGGAGATTTTTGAGGGTAAAAGTTTGACGCCATTCCACGAGCGGGCGCAATTTTGAAGCGTGACATGTTGGCTATCAATTTACTTGGCGTAACATTATATTTCACAATATAAAAAAAATTGGGCTAACTTTACTGTTGTCTTATTTTTTTATTCAAAAAAGTGAATTTTTTCCAAAAAAAGTGCGCTTATAAGACCGTTGCGCAAATACGGTGCAAAAAAAAGTATTGCAACGACCACCATTTTATTCTCTAGGGTGTTAGAAAAAAAACATGTATAACGTTTGGGGGTAAACACCTAAAATCCAAAACGAGGCTGGTCCTTAAGTGGTTAAGGTTCTGTTCTCTTCCAATTTCAGTGAATGGCCACATGTCTTTTAAACTCCCTCCCAATGAAAAGTTTTTTCCTATGCCAGGGTCACCAGTAAGGTATTTGTACATCGCTATCATCTCCTCTCTCAAGTGTCTGTTCTCCAGATTGAATGCGTTCAATGCTTGTAGTCTTTGCCCATAGCTAAGGTCCTCCAGTCCCTTTATTAGCTTTGTTGCCCTTCTCTGAACTCTTTCCAGTTCCAGCACATCCTTCCTGAAGATTGGTGCCCAGAATAGGATGGCTTACTCCAGATGCGGCCGGACCAGAGTCTTGTAGAGTGGGAGAATACAAAATATATATAAATAAGTACTTCTATAAATTTTTTTAATCAAAACCGAAAATACAAAAAAAATGTTATGGTGGGTAGAAATTATATAAATGTTAATGTGGAACCACCCAGAACATGAACTGTAGAAAGGGTGCTGTTTACCAGTTCTTCACCATATATGATTTACGTTCACTATTCTCTTTGCTTACCCCAAGTGCTATGATATGGAACAGATTATAGGGGTCACAATCCTCTGCAAACTCCAAAACATACATTTAAGTTTTTTTTTATCATATTTAAATTGCTGTCCCTGCCTATGTTTTCTTGAACCGGACACAGATGTCCTTACAAGAAACAAATAAATAAATAAAACAGGCATCTGCGGTCAGCATGGAGTCTGTACCTATCATTAGCATGACACAAAGCCTCCTGGATTTGTGCCCAAGTGGAATGAAGACCACGGAGATGCTCCTCTAATGCAGGAATACTCTGCAGAACAAACGAGTCAGACAACATGGAAGGTTGGAAACCATAATTCACCATAACCGGGGACAATCGGGAAGCAGAATTCAAGGCACTGTTGTGAGCAAACTCTGCCCACGGTAATAGGTCTGATCAGTTGTTATGATGGTCAGAAATATAGCAATGTAGGAATTGCTCTAAGGACTGATTGGCTTGTTCTGCGGCCCCATTAGACTGTGGGTGATACGCAGAGGAGAAAGCAAGCTGAATTTCCAACTGTGCACAAAAGGCTCGCCAGAAGCGGGACACAAACTGACTAACCCTGTCCGAGACAATCACCTTGGGTAGCCCATGTAAGCGAAAGATCTCCTGAGCAAAAATGGAAGCCAGTTCCTTAGAAGTGGGCAACTTCTTAAGTGGAATGCAATGACACATCTTTGAGAACCGGTCAACCACCATAAGGATAACAGTGTTGCCTTGGGAGTTGGGTAAATCCACAATGAAATCCATAAACAGGTGGGTCCAGGGCCTCTCTCCATTGGGTATGGGTTGTAGGAGGCCCACTGGAAGGTGTCGTGGAGTCTTACTCTGAGCACACACGGAACTGTCAGCTATGAAGGCAGTAACATCAGCACATAGACTAGGCCACCAGAATTGTTGGGAAATGGCCCAAACGAGTTGATTTTTCCCAGGGTGGCCAGCTGCCTTGGGAGAATGGTAATGCCAATACCAGTCTCAGAAGCATCAACCTCAAGAATAAAAGGTAATGTAGGATCAGAATGTGCCAACACAGGAGCAGAAACAAAGGCAGCCTTGAGACCAACGCTGTGTGTTACCGTCCTTTCTGGTCATATCAGTCAGGGGGTTGACCAGAGATGAGAAGTTACGAATAAACTTCCGATAATAGTTGGCAAAGCCCAGGAAACGCTGCAGAGGACGTAAACCCACGGGTCGGGGCCAATGTAGGACTGCCGAAAGTTTCTCTGGGTCCATCGAAAAACCAGCAGTGGAAATTACATAGCCTAGGAATTTAACCTGTTCATGATGGAACTCGCACTTCTCCAGTTTACAATAGAGATTGTTCTCTTTTAGTCTCTGAAGCACACAACAGACATCTGTGTGGTGGCTCTCCAGGGACTTGGAAAATATGAGGATATCATCGAGATAAACCACCACACATAACTGCAGCAAATCTTGGAGGACATCGTTAATAAATTCCTGGTGTTACAAAGGCCAAAAGGCATTATGAGGTACTCATTATGACCTGTTCTGGTATTAAATGTAGTTTTCCACTCATTGCCCTCCTTAATCCTCACAAGATTGTATGCCCCTCTCAAATCAAGCTTTGTGAGGCGATCAAACAACTCCGTAATCAACGGAATCAAATAGGTATTCTTAATCGTGAAATGATTGAGACCCCTATAATCAATACAAGGTCTCAGTTCACCGCTCTTCTTCTTCACAAAAAAGAAACCAGCACCAGCAGGAGACGAGGATTTGCATATGAAACCTTGAGAAAGTGTGTGTGCAACATACTCCTCCATGGCCTTATCCTCCAAGACCGACAAAGAGTAAACACGGCCACGAGGGGGTATGGCACCAGGTTGAAGGTCAATTGCACAATCATACGGCCGGTGCGGAGGCAAACTACCGGCTTGACCTTTGTCAAAGACATCGCAAAAATCGCGGTACTCCCCCGGCAGGGAGGAGAGTAAAGAGGTGCACAGGACCTTGGCTACCTTCTGGAAGCATGTCTCACTGCATAGTGGTGACCAGGAGAGAACCTCAGCATGGAGCCAATCAAAAGAAGGGTTGTGCCTCTGTAACCAAGGATAACCAATAACCAGCTAAACTTAGGTGAGGAAATAACTTGGAATTGGATTATCTCATGGTGAAGAGCCCCTACGGCCATGGACAACGGAACGTCTTATGAGTCACATGGGCAGGCTGTAGAGGTCTCCCGTCAAGAGCCTCAATTGCAAGTGGAGTGTCACGCAGCTGCAGTGGAATCGAGTGCTTTGATACAAAGGTAGCATCAATGAACAGGCCTGCAGCCCCAGAGTCGATTAGAGCCTGTATCTTGATGGACGACTCAGCCCAAGAAAGTGTGACCGAAACCAGGGGCTTATCCTTCTGGATAACTGGGGACGAAACAATGCCACCTAAGGTCTGTCCGTTCCCTGGATGGGTAGGACAAGACTTTAAAAAGTGACCTGCCTGGCCACAATAAAGGTACAATCTCTCCCTCCTCCTAAAGGTTCTCTCATCCGCAGAGAGACGTGTGAAGCCTAAGTGCATGGGTTCAACTTCACTGACCGACTCGGTACCAGGAGGCATGGGAGGTGAGGGAGGCACGGGTGGGACTGCAAAGCTCGGAGGCAAGCATACAGGAGGCTTCCGCAAGCGCTCCTTAAAAGAGAGTCTTTCTCTGAGTCTGGAGTCAATGAGGATAGCAAATGTGATCAACTTCTCCAGCTCAGTGGTTATATCTCAGGCTGCTATCTCATCTTTGATGGAATCTGAGAGACCATGAGAAAAAGCACAAGGGCCTCATAGTTCCAAGCAACCTCTGCTGTCAGAGTACAGAATTCAATGGCGTAGTCGGCAACAGTTCTCGTACTCCGTTTTATGAACATGAGTCACTTGGCAGCAGAAGTGGAGCATGCGGGAACATCAAATACTTTTTAAAGGAGGCCACAAACTCAGTGTAACTCAAGACAACAGGATTTTCCATCTCCCATAGAGGGTTTGCCCAGGCCAAGGCTCTCTCAGAAAGCAAAGATATCACGAAACCTACTTTGCTTCTGTCTATAGGAAACGCCTGGGGCAGCATCTCAAAGTATATCTCAACCTGGTTGAGAAACCCCCTGCATTGAACTGGATCGCCTCCAAATCGCTGGGGAACAGAGCAGAACCAGATATACCTCTTATAGAGGTAATACTCGAGGCGGGTGCCTGCACAGAGACTGGCGCAGCAGCAGGGATGGCCTGCAACTCAGGTTGTACCGGAGCAGCCACAGTGGTAGATTCCAGGTGAGCCGTGCGACTCAGGAACTTTTGTAACGCTATGGCGAAAAGAGAGGAATTTCCCCAAGGTGGGGTTTTTAGGCAGCAAAGTGAAAGGATTAAGTCAATGATGTGTAAAAAAAAGTAGATATAATTATTTTTACAAAAATAGCATGACATGAAAGTTAAAAAATGAGCTCCAGTAGGAAGTACTTTCAAACTTAATGGGCCAAACATACAGTATACAGACATATTTCCATAGCAACATTAAACAAAAAGTGTCGACAACAGGAAAGTGAACTGGCGCGTTTCAACCCACATACCAAGGGTCTTCTTCAGAGGGTCAGTCTGTTAAAAGATTTATGATATAGGTACACATGTAAAAAATTACTTACGCACAATAAAATCAATATACAGTGCATACATGTGATATAGTTACCCAACAATGTATGTCCAGCAAGGAAAAAAGTCCTCCTACATGGAGATCCCTTTAAAAGCTACTTTTTCTCTTTCCCCAAGGGGTCCCAAAGCACCTACACCATCACGGGAACCAAACACGGGGCAGTAATCCAACGATGTGACTTACGAGAAGTCACACTAGAAGTCACCCCCCCGCCAAGTCAGACGATCAGTTGGGGAGCAAGCCACACCCGCAGTGAGAACCCAAAACAAACTAAGTAATACGCCCATAATGTATGGGAGGAATGAAAGAATATTTATTCAAATAGATGATCAATTAGCCAATTAAGAGGCACCAATCTCCATGCATACCATATATGCAAATGGAGGCCTCAAAGTATTCCACAGGTACAAGTGTAAAAAAAAAAAAAAGATAGGTAAAATCGAAAAAATAATTAATTAGAAAAAATGAATGAATTAATTATTTAAGTGGAATGGTTAGTTGGATCCATGTGGTGATCTTGCTCATTTAATCTGGAAAAAATATTACCAACAAGTGGATTGACTGTCTTCGCCTAGACAGACCGGGACAGAAGTACAGTTAAATCACACTTGTTTAATAATAAAAGTAAAAAGAACAAACGTAGTCAAAACATAGCCAAAGTTCAGTAACCGGAAAGGATCGTCAGCCAAGCCAGGAGTCAGGGATCAAAGTAGTGGAACAGCAAGCAGGATCTGTAGCCTGAAGGGATGTCAGCAAAACCAGTCTTTAAACAGGAACGCAGGAGATAGTTTCTTGTGATGTGACCAAGGTGAAGGCAGAGCTCCTCTGGACTGGACAGCTTAAGTAGGCAGGACTGACAAGCAGGATAAACAACAGCTGGGTAACTGTGGAGAGAGATGGGAGCTGGCAATTAGCCAACAGCTGAGCAGCCAGCTCAGAGAAGGAAGGGCAGAGCCCAGCCCTGACAATCTCTTCCTGATTTCCAAAGGCTCTGTTATACTTTAATCTGTGGTGTACACGTTGTGTGCCTTTCTGGAAGTTCCCCCTGCTCCACTCTTTCCTTGTCAGCAGCAGCATTCATGGTGCACTTTGCGTTCTCTAGGAGCCGTGTATGACGCCGGCTTTTGTAGCTTTTCCCCTTGCAATCTGATATGCGCCGGCATCCCAGAAGTTGCAGGAATGCAGCATGTTGTGTCGAGTGGAGAGCTCAGACTGATGCGCAGAGAGGCCGCAGCAGCCCTCTTGGAAAGGGGCAAAAGCCTGGCCTTGACAGTGGGCAGTACTCAACTAATCAGGTTGCCCACTCCTGTAATAAAGTTTCGGCAGCAGGATCATTGGGCAGCCTTCTATCTTCCAGAAGGTTGTAAATTAAGCTTCTGTTAGTACTAGATCCTGCCTCTCTGTGGTAGGTCCTGATACTGAGATTTTGAAAAAAAAAAAAAGATAGGGAGAAAGGGAAAATCTCTGGGGAGATATATAAAGAGGGTTGGGGGTGGGGGGGGCTTCAGGATAGGGTGCTAAAAATGTAACTTTATCTTCTTTTTTTGTTTCCTCTTGCTTCCTCTCTCCCCTATCGATCCAGCTGCTCGCTGCGCCACTAGTCATGAGTCGTTCACCACCTGACCAAGACCCTCCTAAGGTAAGGGCTTTCGTTTTTCCAAAAAAAGGAAAAGAAAAAAAGTGCTTTTACACTGGGACTTTTTATTTTTCCATAGTCCTGTACGCTCAGGAACGTCCAAAAAGACTTCCAGGCATGATCCTAGAGGCACCAGCCTAGACCGTCATGGCCACTCGTTCAGACACCATTCATCTGGCGGACATAGGTCCTCAGGAGGCCATCGCTCATCCCATTCAGCTGGTCACAAAGGGTCCAGAAAGTGCTGGGTATGCGGTGCAACCCCAATAGCTGACAAGCTAGTCTGCCAAAATTGTTTTAGAGACTATGCCTCACACAGGGAATAAGAAGGCCAGCAAGTGTCCAATCTGCTAAAGAAGGTGGTTAAGGGTTCTTTCCCTGAGCTAATGGCTTCTCTGCCATCACAGCAAGTTCCTCAACATAAGGAAAATGAATGAGAGCATGTACTCCCAGGGCCATCTACGAGCGAAGCTACCTTACCAGCAGTAGATCCATACACAAAGACCCCAGTGGATCAAGATCCTTCAGGGGATTCTTCTGATGAAGCAGACACAACCGGCTTCAGTTTCTCCTTAGTACAACCCTACGTACAGGTGGTTAAACAGGCAATCAGTTGGGAGGAGCCTGAGGAACCCCATAAAATAACCAGAAGCTATTTTGCATTTTTAGGAAAATGCTTGTCTTTCTTTCCTCTGATGGAAGAAGTGAAAGATCTTATTCAGGAGGAGTGGAAGAAGACAAAGAAGAGGTTTCCTGTGAATCAGCTAAGTAAATTATAACCCTTGGCAAAAGAGGATGCAGGGTTGATTGATCACCTTCCGGTTGTGGATGCTGCTGTGGTACGACTGGCTAAAAATGTAACTTTACCCATGGACAATTCCACCTCCTTTAAGGATCCATTAGATAGGCGTATAGACACCTATCTAAAGAAGGCTTATCAGACAGCGGGGAGAAGCATGTAGACCTGCAATTGCCTTGACATCAGTGTCTAATGCAATCCAAGTGAGGCCAGACAATGCGGAAATGGTAATCCAACAAGAGGTCCCCAAGGAGGACATAGTAAACGCCTTAGAAGAGCTCAAACTTTCCGCAGATTTCATCGGAGAAGCCTCCATCGACATTATAAGATGTGCAGCCAGAGCTATGCTTCATACAGTAGTGGCTAAACAAGCTCTGTGGCTGAAACCATGGGCAGCGGACACTGCATCCAAGCAGAATTGGTGTAGGATCCCATTCGAAGGGAGAAACTTGAAAAGGCCATTACACGCGTAACAGGCGGAAAGACGGGACTTCTGCCACAAGATAGAAGAATGAGGAGATCTAGAATCTTTACGTCTAGGGCCCAACCTTCAAGAAACAGAGGTTTCAGACAGGTCAGACAAGATAGGGATCCCAAGAAAAATTGGAGGAGCATCCTTTTTGAAGTCAAACAGGTCCTTCCTAACCCTCAGGAAGCCTCTAAGTCCTTTTGACTCTGAGCTATACCAGGAGCTCCAGGTCAGCGCCAGACTCCAAATATTCTACAAGATTTGGCAACGCTGATGCATGGACCCCTGGGTGGTCTCCACAGTGTGCTTCAGCCACTTCTGAACCTTCACAGACCAGCCTCCTCAAGACTTCTTCGCTGCAACCAGAATACCAAATTCTCTTCTAAAGGCAGAAGCTCTGCGCAATTTCCTGGTCTCCCTGCAGGCTCAGAAGGCCGTGATCCCAGTTGCCCCGATAGAAAGGTTTTCCTGTTTTTACTCCACTCTCTTCCTCGTCCCCAAAAAAGTAGGGGGCTGGAGACCAGTAGTAGACCTGAAAAGACTAAACCGGTACATACATCTGGATTCCTTCAAGATGGAATCACTCCAGACGATCATACAGGCCATTCAACCAGGAGATTGGATGAAATCCATACATCTCAAGGACACATACTTACATATTCCAATTCTTCCAGCTTTTCAGAAATATCTAAGTTTTTTGCAGTGGGACAACTGCACCTTCAGTTCCGGAGCCTGCCTTTCAGGCTCTTCACCTCCCCGAGAGTGTTTTCAAAGGTACTATCTCGATAATTGCCCCCTTAAGAGAAAAAGGTCTCGGAGTCTTCCACTATTTAGACGACTTTGTTCTACTAGCAAAGAACCCAGCCCAGCTGTTGTCTCACAGGCAGATCCTCATATCGACCTTCTCGGACTTCGGATGGTTAATGAACAACAAGAAGAGCTAGCTTACGCCCACTCAGAAGATGGTCTATCTCGGAGCACTTTCCAATATGGCGCAAAGAACAGTTGCCTTACTCCGCCACAAAATAACATCAATTACCCGGAAGATGAGATCACTCAGGTCAACCCATAATCTTTCAGCTTCTAGATGTCTGAGCTTGATAGGAACTATGGCAGCCTGCATCCCAGTGGTGCCATGGGCGCACTGGCACCTGAGGCACTTTCAGCTAGGCTTCCTGTCTCAGTGGAGGAAACAGTCTATGTTGCAAATGATATTTCTCACAGGCCATATGCAGAGAAGTCTCCAGTGGTGGTCCAAACTGAATGTGTTATCAAAACTATGCCAGTTGGATTACACCTCAAAGATCATAATTACAACAGATGCCAGTATGATGGGCTGGGGAGCACATTGCAGTCAGACATCAGTACAAGCGAGATGGTTTTTTCCCACCAGTGGGATTGTATCAAACATTCTGGAGATTCGAGCAGCATTCTTGGCACTAATAGTCATGACAGCACAGATCAAGAACAAGTCAGTACTATAACGTATGGACAATCGGGCGGCAATATCGTACATCCAACGCCAAGGGGGAACACACAGTTGGGCCTTATTGAGGGAAGCAGAACCCATCATGTTATGGGCAGAGAAAAACTTGTTGGACCTGAGGGCGGTTTATCTACTTGGTCGGTTGAATCAAGAGGCCAATCACCTTTTCGCGGAACTTCCAGGATGCCAACTAATGGTCTCTCCTTCCCCTGGTCTTCAACTGGATGAAGGATCTCTGGGGACTGCCAGAGCTAGACCTCTTTGCCTCGGCCACCAACACCAAATTACCCAGGTTCATCTCATGTCTCCCTCATCCCCAAGCAGAAGCAGTGGATGCACTACTGAGCCCATAGAGATGCACCCTGGCCTATGCATTCCCGCCTCGCCCTCTCATTACAAGATTCCTGATGAGATTACTAGTGGAACCAATAATGGTAGTCACAGTCCTTCCATATTGGCCAAGGCGCCCGTGGTTCCCATTAGCCATGCATCTATCCATTCAACGGCCAGTTAAGATTCCGATCATGAGTCACTTACTCACTTAGGGGAACCTCACGCATAACAATCCTCTCAGGTTGAATCTGCAGGTCTGGATACTGAAAGGCGGAGGTTCAAGGCATTAGGTTGCTCATCAAGAGTAATTTCCACACTCACGAAAGCCAGAAAACCATCAACAAATAACATGTACGCAAAGGTTTGGGACAAGTTCAAAGCCTTTTCTGTGGGCAGGGGGGCGGACCCTTCTTTTCCATCTACCTTTTTGCTTTTGGACTTTCTCCAAGCAGGCCTCGACTTAGGCCTAGGGACCTCTTAAAATCCAGGGCACTCTTAAAATCCAGGTTGCAGCGGTCCTGGCAACCACACACAAAAGATTGGCGGAAGACCCTCTTATAGTACAATTCTTCAAAGCAGTAAGGAAAATACGCCCCCCAATCAAGCAATCTTTTCCCAAGTGGGATCTGCCCCTTGTGTTGGAAGTATTATCAGAACAGTTCTTTGCTCCATCTGAAGCCTCTTTGTGGAATTCAACTCTGAAACTAGCCTTCGTAATAGTAATAACGTCAGGCCGAAGGGTCTCGAGGCTACAAGCCCAGGGGGCAGAAGAGGAACATATCGTCTTCCACCCTGATAAAGTGGAATTACATACCATATGTGGTTTTGTATCAAGGGTTTCTACTGGCTTCCCCGGCGGTTCCATCTATTTTACTTTAGGTACTTATATAGCGTTGTGAATTTATGCAGCGCTTTACATATACATTGTACATTCACATCAGTCCCAACCTAAGGTCCCTAACTCATATTTATGCATATGCTAGGGCAAATTTAGACAGAATATGATTAACCTACCTGCATGTCTTTTGGGGTGTGGGAGGAAACTGGAGTGCCCGGTGGAAAACCACGCAGGCACAGGAAGAATGTGCAAACTTCAGGCAGATGATGTGGTTGGGTTTTGAACCAGCAACCCTTTTTGCTGCTAGGTGAAAGTGCTAACCACTACACCACTGTACTGCCCCATGGGCTTTACTGTTTTTTCCAGATTCTGCCTCAAATCCACTACATGAATTAGATGTGGCTCATGTGCTCAAATGTTATCTCAACCTCACTTGCTCCATTCGAAGATCTTTAAACCTATTTGTACTCCCAGGAGGCAAGAACAAGGGCAAGGAAGACTCAGCCAGGATGATCACATCATCGATAGTGACGTTAATCCAAAAAGCGTACAGGACCAAAGGACTGGATCCTCCTTCCTTGGTCAGGGCCCATTCAACCAGGGTGGTCACATCATCTTGGGCAGCAAGGGCGAATGTCTGGCTGGATACGATTTGCAAAGCAGCGACGTGGTCTTCACAGCACACATTCATGAGGCATTCTATAGGATAGACCCAGGAATTCTAACCTCTGTAGATTTCGGCAAAAGGATAATTGAATCTGCTTTTGTTTTGTCCAAATAAATCTCTTTTCTAAGCATTACCCACCAATCTCAGCTAGTTATTTATCACTAGTATGCTGCCATAGATGCACCAGGAAAACTGAAAATCGTCTCATACTTACCCTAATTTTCCTTTTCTGGTGCATATTCATGGCAGCATACGCACCCTCCCTCGGGATTCTATATTATGGAGAATGATGGGGGAGTCACTAACCTTTTCTTTTATGATATTCACTGTCCTGAGGGCGGAGCCTATCACTAGTATGCTGCCATGAATATGCACCAGAAATCGAAAATTACGATAAGTATGAGACAATTTTCCGTTTTCTAAGCATTGGCAGTGGAAAGGGTTGTGTTAGAGCTAGACAGTGAGGAACATAAATAGAGGCAAGGAGGAGGAAGTAGAGAAAGATGAGTTTGGCATAGGAAGCACATTATCCATTTGGTTACTGATATTTGATTATTGTGTGATATTAAGAGATATATTGTTCCACTGCTTGGGCCCTTATTGACATGGGACACGTGTTTTTTTTTGTGGGTCTGCACTGGAGACACCCACACAATGCCTCGTTTTAGTACTTTCTGAGTAACTGATCTGGAGCTAGCAAGCAATTAGAAATCCAAAATTGATTCAGAACTCTGGATCTCAAAACCTCTTCCAGTTCAGTACCTCAGAACACACTGTAGTGATTGGATCAGTATGACAGCCAGGCAACTAGATTCTTCAGACAACAAAGTCAGCAATGGCAATCCCTGTACTCTCTGAATATATGTTTCCCGTAAGGAAAGATACTCAAAATACAAAATTAATGGGACATTTTTAGGTACCTTTCAGTCATGAAACATATAAAATACAAGGGCTATATCATATAAGCTTTTCACTTTATTTCCATCACATAAGACCATTAATCCTTAAACCAACACATTAGGCCTGGTAATTCAATTCATATCCACAATTTTTAGAAAGAATATATTTTAATATTTAAAAATCTGAATACTTTAAGTTAATCATGGTCTCAACACTTAGCATCCATGTTTTACAGACTGATATTTTACAGAAGATCACACAGTCCATAGACTGTAAACAAACAGATATCACGCTGGAAGATCACGAAAGAAGCAGCTGGCAAAAAACAATCAAAATGGATTATAAACAAAGCAATAAAATCTTTGCCACGCTAAAAAATTATGCAATAAATCATGGTGGAAATAATGAAAAGTTTTTTTATAGACAGCAGATATGCACATCAGCCCCTGATGAAGCGAGGAAAGCTCGTGAAACGCGTCGGGTTAGAGATGTACCAGGCATATCTGTATCACATGTACTACTATTACTATTTTATTATGGCTATGTTTTCTGGGACTACAATTGCAATGTTTGCTGTTTTTATGAATTTGTCCACCCATACTCATGCCTGCCATTATATGATGTTGTTATTCTCAATAAACCATTTTTTGACTTTCATACTTGTTTACCCTTTGATCACCATGAATATCTCATTTAAAGTCCCAGGGGCGACGTCCGTTTTCTCTCAAAATAATGAAAAGTGAACCAAAATTAACTTATGTGACAAGTCCCAAAATAAGTCCAATAATGTGAAGATAAAGACGGATGTGTGGAAATCAAATAAAAAGAGTGTCAGAATCCCAATTTTATCCAGGATGGCAAGAATATTCCAATTTAGAGTGTGGCTCACCAAGGTGTACCACCGCCTTAAGACAAAATGGACTCTGGACCAGAACATGTGGACCCTTTGGTTAAGTAGAATCAAAAAAGCTGTATCAACTAATGTGTCATCTGTGATGGGAACCTTTCTCTCCTCTTCATTATCAATGGTCACTGCAGTCTCCCAATCAACAACATAGGGTGCTCCATCATGACATATAAAAGAACAAAACTGGGATCACCCGCATAGTGTAAAACTGTATACAAATTTATGAAATAAAAAAGAAGCTAGCCACTCACAAGATTAATGACATAAACAAGCGTTTGAATAAAAAATACCGGTCCTGGTTTCAAAGCCGAAAGTATCCTGGTTCAGGCATGCATGGTGATGTCACGACTCTACACAAATGTTTTATTCATTCTTCTTGTAGGATGTGCTATGGCAAAGACAATATTTAGAGAGGTCTTTGTGCTGTTTTTTGTTTTAATAGAACCCAGAAGGGAAAATGGGCATTTTGATTTGGCAGATTCATATTCCATTGACTTCAGCGGGGTTTGAGATCAGCATCAGAACTTCTTTGAAGTTCGCCAAATCCTGCTGGAACAGAACCCAGGGCAGTTCGGCTCATTCCTACTTAAAATACATACTATGTAAAAATAAATGCGGATATACAGTTCAATGACCAACCTTAGTATGTGGTTTAACAATTATTGGACTTATTATGGTACCTGCAAAAGTCCCATAAATGTTGAATTTGAAAATCTATAAAATTTGGGAAAGATGACACTCACATATAAAATTATTTTGCTCTTCAAATCTACAAATAACTGGTAATTTTATAAGAAACAACATGCCACTCAATAAGGAAGTACTGAATTTAATCGGTTGTCTGTGCTGTCATTATTATTTTCTCTGATAACAGCCAGACTCGACTCAGTCTTTTATCAAAGTGGTTATTTTTAAGTTTTACTTGTTTTCCATATTGGCATGTTTGTGTTCCATACAGGACCAGTAATTTCCCCCTCTCTATTGACCTTTGCAGTGAGTATAAATAATGTATACCTGGTTTTAATTATGAAGTAATTATTCTAGTAAGGCTTAATTCACAATGTTTTTTCTCTTGTTAAGTTATAAATTCCTCGATACCTTATATCTCCTACATTTTAACTCACAAAGATGCATAACACGCTTTATTTAGCCTGCTCTGTAAGTAATTGTATTTTACCACTTCAAGGGCTACAATGACACTGTCAGTGTGATTCTGTTTACAAAGATTACCACACAGGTTATCTTTTAAATAACACTAAGGCATTATACACCCGGACGTTTTTACAGATGCGCTTTTGAGCTGCAACACCTAAAACGCCACTCCATGTTATTCAATGGCCTCATACACACCATGGCATTTTTGAGTTGTAACAGGCATTGGCGTTTTAAGCTCCAAAAAAAAACCCAGGACCAGCGCGTTCTGAGGCTCCCGCGCTAGAGCTGTAAAAATGCCAGATGCAGGTAAAAGGTATTAAATGCGGTTTAACAAGGCTTAATGCTGTATACACAGCATTAAGCCTCGTCCGGCGTTTCTCTGCCTCTATTCAAAATCAATGGTTCCCTATGGGAGCCTATTGATTTGAATAGAAGTTGCACCAGAAGTCAGATCAAAATGATCCGACTTGCGGTGCCACTTGTGTGCTGAGAATCTTGAAGGGGAACCCCACCAAAATGTAAAAATTTTTTTTGCGTGAGGTTCCCCCCCAAGACGATACTAGACCCCACCCCAAAACACCTTGTCCCCATGTTGATGAGGACAAGGGCCTCTTCCCGACAACCCTTGCCTGGTGGTTGTCGGGGTCTGTGGGCGGGGGCTTATCGGAATCTGGAAGCCCCCTTTAACAAGGTATGAGGCATAAGCCTCATGCACACTGGACATTTTTGAATGTTTTTACAGCAGCTGTTTTTGGCTTCAGACATTTTTTTCTACATTCAATAAACTCCCCATCATGTTATCCTATGTGTCCATGCACACATAAGCTGTTATCAGCAGTTTTTGTCTAGAGCGTTCTGAGAGGAGTTTTTCAGCTGTAAAACCGCTCTAACGTCAAAAACGCTGATAAATGCTCAAAAACGCAGCTCACCAGTGTTTTTTAACGCTTTTGATCTATTGAAAAAAAATAACGTGGAACATTAAAAAATGCTAAAAAACGCTAATAAACGCAAAAAAAGCTATTGCAAAAACTTTAAAAAAACGTTGAAAAACTCACTGCAAAGCTACTGGCGTTTTTATAACGTTATTTTAAGGTCCATTGCATGAGGGCTTATTATTATTATTAACCACTTCAACATAGGGCACTTTCGCACCTTCGGGACAATTTTCAACTTTCAGTGCTGTCACTTTTTAAATGACAATTGCGCAGTCATGCTACACTGTACCCAAATTAAATTTTTATCATTTTGTTCCCACAAATAGAGCTTTCTTTTTTTCTTGCTAAAAAAATTAAAAAAGACAGAAAATTTTGAAAAAAAATAAGTTTTTCTTTGTTTTTGTTATAAAATTTTGTATATAAGTCCTCCACTGATGGGCACTGATAAGCTGCACTGATGGGCACTGATAAGGTGGCACAAATGAGATGGCACCGATGAGGTGGCACTGATGGGCACTGACGATGGGCACTGATAGGTGGCACTGATGGGCACTCATAGGCAGCACTGATAGGTGGCACTGATATGCGGCACTGATGAGCATTGATAGGTGGCACTGATGGGCACTCATAGGTGGCACTGATGGGCACTGATAGGCGACACTGATGGGCACTGAGAGGCTGCACTGATGGGTACTTATGGGTGGCACCGATAGACGGCACTGATGGGCACTGATAGGCGGCACTGATGGCCACTGAAAGGCGGCACTGATGGGCATTGATGGGCACTGATGGCTGGCACTGGCACTGGATTTCACTGATAGACATGTTGTAAAGCGCTGCGCAAACTGCTGGCGATATATAAATCCTGTATAATAATAATAATTATAATATGTATTTCTCTACATGCCAATATAACTTTGCTCCTCGTCTTATATAAATACTAATATCATCATTATTTTTTTCTAAAACTCAATTGGACTCCCTTAAAACAAAACAAAAAAAAATAAGAATAAGGATAATAAGAGAGGCATATCCAAATAGGGGGCTTATTTCACTTATTTCACTTTACCACCTTAATCAATTTCACAGATACAAAGCTTCACATTAAGTGTCCCAAAATAATCTGTTTCCGTATACAGTATATATAATCCAGGTGATCCACCTTAGACGAAAGACCTCGTATCTGTCATGTTGTTGTGCAACTTTTGGACTGCAGACATGAGAATTATCCCTTCTCTATGATTTCTTACTACGGTGTAAATACAGCTGTATTGTCTGTAGCTGAAGACAGCAAACAATCTTCTGATTACTTCAACTTACTTAGAGGGTCAATGGAAGTGTGTCTTGCCAACAGCGGACATCAGGTCTTACTGATGTGCATATATAAAGAAATGAACTATACACACAGCAGTTGTATTACAGTCTTGTGCGGATCATGTTTAACTAAGCACTGCTAATTTGAAAAGCCACATAAGTGAAATCAGGACACAAAATAGTAGTGTGTTTTCTTCTGTGGGCCATAATCTTTTGTTTTTATATTTCTATAGTAAAATAGATAACATTTTTGCTTGATATGTTTGAAAGTTGATTAGTCTACTAGATTGATGAATAAATATAATATGCTGTAAAGTTCAATACATTTTGTTTTAGCTACAGGCATGTTTCGCCTTGCTTATTTATACTACTGTCATTCATATTCAAATAACCATTTTGATAAAATCAATGTAAAAGTCATATACTAGATCATCACATAGGTTGTCACTTCTTAAATTAATGCTAGCTTCAGGCTGGGGATTGTACAACTTTCCTTTAGATGTACCAAAACCATATACTATGAGGTTAACACTTTCAAATTGTATGCAGTCAAGCAGGCCCCTGCACTACATAGTTAAAGGGAAATCTAAAGGAAATTGAACAGCAAAAATTGTATAATGTGTATCCAGCTTCACTAGGTGTCTTTTAAGAAGAGCAGAAAAAGGAGCCATTTGAGAGTATCATAAAATAGTGCATTAGACTCAATTCACAAAGCTGCTTCTTACAGCGTACTTGCACAGCCATTATCTTCTTCCAAAGGTTCCAAAGGTTCTATTAATTCACAAACATGCCTAAAATGCTTCTTTTAACTTGCTTTATAAAATAGCAGTGTTTTAACCACTTGAAGACCAGGCCTTGTCTGCCTCTTTTTGTTTACATGTAACAATCAGGTTTTTTTTCTTTTTGCTAGAAAATTACTTAGAACTTCCAAACATTGGATATTTTTTAAAGGAGAGGCCCCTGGAGAATAAATTAGTGGGTTTTGCAATTTTTTATGTCACACGGTATTTGCACAGCGGTTTTTCAACAGCAAATTTTGGGAAAAATACACTTTTTTAATTTTAATGCAAAAAAACACAATATATAACCCATTTTTTTGTAAAGTATAAAAGATGATGTTACACTGAGTAAATAGATACCAAGCATGTCATGCTTTAAAATTGCGCACACCCGTGCCATAGGCGACGCTTTAAAAGTCTTTACAGGTTGCCAGTTTAGATTTACAGAGGAGGTCTGGTGCTAGAATTACTGCTCATGATCTGACGTTCATGGCTTGTTTGCGTGTGTGCACTAATGACGCACATGTTCGCTTTTGCGCGCTAGCATGGGGGAACAGGGGACCTTAATTTTTATTTATTTATTTATTTATTTATTTATTTTATTTACATTGTTGCTCTACATTTTTTTATTTTATCACTTTTTTTGCTGTCACAAGGAATGTAAACATCCTTTGTGACAGCAATAGGCACATGACAGGTACTCTTTAAATTTCTCCTATGCCTTGAAAGCATTCAAAACACCAAGATCACTGGCGCATGTGCTCTGAGGGAATGGCCACCCGTGCTGTTTCTTCAGAGCCCTGTGCCGTGACCGGCGGCTCCCGCACGCATGTGTGTAACTGATGTCATTGCCACTCCTGCCAGTTACAGAGCCGGAGTCTGCAAACCTGGAAGGAAGGCTGAGTGAAGATGGACGCTGTCTCCAGCTATGACATCGCATCGCTGGAAGGCTTTATTTTGAGGTAAGTTTCACTGGCTGCATGTACAGTAAATATCTCCTAAATGGTGCATGTTTACTAGTTATTTACACTACCTATAAGCAAGCCTTATAATAGGCTTACTTATAGGTAAAACTTAAAGATAGAAGTTTACTTCCTCTTTAACCTCTGCAAATGGTAAAGGTTTTTTATGTAAGAGCTGTGGAATTTTAGAATTGTCTTTTATAGTAATTGTCCAATTCAGCAGACTGCTACAAAAGAGGGCTGGGTGAGTGTTTAAAAATTGAACAACATTTGAATCTAACAAATAATATCATATATCTTCTTTGTGAATAAGGAAGGAATGCTGTTCTTGTTGGAGCCAATTGGTACATGCTTTAAAAGGGTTTTTTTTTTTTTAACCTTTCTCTAAATTAACAGCAAAAGTCCATTAAAAGATCAATTAAAAAAAAACAGTCTTTACCGAAATACTTACCTACAATCACTGCTGACTCCCACAGTATTCTTTTCTGCCAGGAATTTTTCTTGGCCTTCTAGGTTGAATGATGACCCGCATCATTCAACCCTCTTCCTCAGAGCCTAGGATGTCATGGACCCATCTCACCTGTGACTGGATAGTAAAGGAAAAGTAGTTATGGGCTCATGTTCCTGTCTCTATGCTTTGAATCCTTTATATCTTAAATGAATGGACCATTGGAGTTAATTCAGCAGACAAAAAGATCATGCGCAAGAAAAATTTGTATTCTGTGTTCCTTAGATTTAGCTGCCAAAATAAAATTGCCACCTGCTTTGACTGAATCACTGAATTATTACATACAAGGCAGTTCTTAAGGGACTGACCCCTACTCATCTGTTCTAAAATGTAGATACACTGATAAGAGTTTTCTTCTACAACAGCATACCACAGCCCATATCATGAGCTGCAGTGAATTGGGTGCGTGTATTGTGGTGCTATTCATAATTACCGGAAATTCACATACATGTCACATTGCAGAGTGCCGCAGTAAAGTTTGTTCATTCCACTGATATATCAAAACAAAGCTGCAGTAATGTGTGTCTGTCTTTTAAAAGCTGCCTAGAGTTCAGCCTTAAAGAATGGGCTAGAGTTCATTCAGAAACCAACAATTATAATATATATATATATATATATATATATATATATATATATATATATATATATATATAAATATATACTGCATGCTAACTGTGTATTGCCTTTTTTTCTCACATCAGTGGGAGCAATCTGTTCACACTGAAGAGGGCCCAAATTACATAAGGAAAGACTAATATTTACTGTATTTACATTCACACAGGCAGAACAAACACAAGACATGTGGTCTACAGTTCCATAAGTTACTAGGCTAGATGAAAGGCTGACTGTAAGTAGAAATGTCTTATCGCAGTTTGGTGCCATTCTCGGCAGGCTTCTAGTTTGAAAATTGTTAAGAGTACAGGTGAACAAATCACTCAGTTTATGAGGAACACATTCATTCATCCTGTCTTTGCACTCTCTAATTCTTGTAACTTACAATAAAATAGTTAGGACACTTTGTGGGTGGGTAATTTACAGTGGGTAGATAGAGCAAAATCACTCTTGCACTTGGCTGTGACTAACTATGCAAGTGTGCTTTTAAATACAGTAGGTGAGAGCATAACCTTGTACATCTGAACATGTTTTGAAGAATTCTCTTTAGGCTGTAAGATTTTCATTGTGTGAGTGAGACAATATTTGATTTGACAGGCTACAATATTGTAAGGCATGTGTGATAAGTAACCACTCAAAAAAATGTATCTCAATCAGCGCAACCTAACCATAATAAAAAATCAGATGCACAAATTGCCGCTGACACCGCAACATTTTTACACCACACTCATAAAACTGCTGCAAAAGAGGGCTGGGTGAGTGTTTAAAAATTGGACAAAATTTGAATTTATACTAATATTTCTAAGAATAATATCATATATATGTTGCACCCCTACTGAGGAAGTCCACACCCTGGGACGTAACGCATATAGGAGGGGGGTGGAGCCTGAAACGTGACGTCATCTCGTGGCCATCTCATTTAAGGGTGGTAAAGCCAATACATGTGTATATCATGTGTATATAAGCCAGCACTGCTCAAGTGCCTTTTATGTGAGTGTGTTACCTTTTTAGTTTACTGATTAAATTGTGTGAAACGGAGAACACTAGATTCTGTGTGTTCTGTTCCCATACTCTATGCCATCATCCTCTATGCACATCTGAGACTTCGGGAAGTCAATAAGTAGACACAGGAGACATGGAGGGATAGTACGCTACACTGATTTCTTGACATCCCCTGGGGGGAACAGGTAATGAAGGGTTCATAACTGTGAGGTGAGTGGCTAGTGTGCACAGCTGGAGGATAGCACTAACACTTTGTAGACATGTGCAGTTTGTTTCGTTCCGAATCAATATTCAAACAGATTTTTCATTATTCAGAGATTCGGATATATCCGAATACCCAAATTACAGTATAAACAAAGTTTACCAAATGCTCAGAATAACGGAATTTGTCCAAATTTCCAAAATTCTAGTTGAAATTCACACATTGAATTCCAGTCAAATTAGAACTGTAAACATGTTTCTGAAATCAAAAGCTGTGTGTGTTATTACCATTTCAAAATAATGCTGTTTTAGGTGATTTAAACAGTCATTGTAATCATTTTAAGAAGATTTTTCTTTTGTTTGTTCACTTTGCCACATTCGGATCAAAAAATTTATTTTTTTCGATTCGGCCGATTCAAAATGTATTGATTTGAACGTTTTGAATGGAAAAAAATCTGGAAATTCTAAAAAAGACATACAACAATTCCGTATACGAATCCCATTTGATTCAACCGAATTTAAGGAAACTAAATAACTAGATTAACTAATCTAACAAAATGAAACAAAACACATTTTTTCATCATGCACATGTCTAGCACTTTGTGATTTTTATGTCAACACAGTGGTGGAATAGTATCACTAACTGACAACTTTCAAGACATAAATAATGAGTCTCTTATGAATTTCAACATGGACAACTTTGCACTCTATATTTGGAATATTTGCTGAATAGTACATTTATTTTAGTTAAGTACAGTGACATTATTTGAAATTGAAGTTGTGGCACATTAATTTTGCATCTTTGCACTTTATTTCAGCTACACAGTGGTTATATTGATGTATTAATGAATTGAAGTTAACGCGCTAACCTATTTTTGGATCAATGTGTGATAAGTATTCATGGGGCAATGTAGATGAAAACCTATGCATTAGCTTTGCTTAGTGTCATAAACAACTGTGTAAGTGCGACCAGTATTTGGTCGTGCTTGCATGGGCACGTGGCCACCTGCTCTAATGCCATGTACACACGGGCAAACTTTTCGAACAAACTTGTCAGACGGAACAAATCCATCGGACAATTCGGCCATGTGTGGGCTTCATTGGACCTGCAGCGGACCTTTTCTGTCGAAAATGTGACGGACTTTAGATTTAGAAAATGTTTCAAATCTTTCCGACGGACTCGAGTCTGGTTGAAAAATCCGTTCGTCTGTATGCTAGTCTGACAAACGAAAACCGACGCTAGGGCAGCTATTGGCTACTGGCTATGAACTTCCTTATTCTAGTCCGGTCGTATGTCATCATGGTCGAATCCGTCGGACTTTGGTGTGATTGTGTGTAGACAAGTCCGATTCGACGGACGTCCGTCGAAAAGTCCGCCGAAAGTCTGTTGAAAAGTCCGTTGTGATTCAGTCCGTCGAAAGTCCAGTCGTGTGTACACAGCATTAGAATAAGTTTAAAAAAAAAATGTAGTTTAAACTAGTACAGTAATTTTCATGTACTTGCCCATTAAGAATGTTCCCCATACCTGAATACACAGGTAAAGGTGTCCAATCAGGTGTGGGGTAAAATTCTGGAAAGTAGGGGGTGCATTATATAAAGGGCTATGTACCTGCTACAGGTGTCTGTGAGTCAAGCAGCAGCCCTTTATATAATGCACCCCCCATCGCGAGCACTTGTTTGTGGTAAGTCACCCCTGGTTTCCGGGGGGGGGGCTTTATTATTGTATAAAATTGTGATGGTGCTTGAGTTTTTTTATGACTAAGCACTTACTGTTATTTTACCAAAGTTGGCTATTTCATTTCAATATATGGATTTTTATGTTAAACCTAAATAAAGTGCCGCAGCCCAATATTTTTTGCCACATTATGTGTGTGTGTTTCTTATTATCAATTATTGAGTTGATTGTCTCAGGGGGTTAATGTTTATGGATGCAGGATAGTGTAGCCTGCGTTCCCATGCCTTTTTTTGCCATTAAACATGTTCACCTTTTCTATTCTATTCTATTCTATTTATTTTATATCTTTTTGGATCTCAGTGCTGCTGATTATAGTTTAGCCATTTCCTACCTATATGCACTCACTTCAGCATTGACAGCACATCATTGCAACAATGGTGGACATGCCTGAGCAATGTAATGCCAACATTTCAGAAACATGGCTTGGAGATGGTTGTTACACAGGATGAGATTTGGGTTTGCCGCTACCAAGGTGAATCCTGTAGTTTTGCAGTTCCACCAAATTTTAGCACGGATTTGCCTGGGAGATGTTTTTTCCTGAGCCATAATAAATTGCATGGCCTTTATTTATTTATTATAGGTACTTATATAGCAATGTCAATTTACACAGCTCTTTACATATATATTGTACATAGGATTGTAGGTCGCACACATAAATTAACTAAGAATAGCATTGAATATATAAAAAATACACAACACGATAAATTTTGGTATTTAAAATGGCTGTGGGACCAAACGATGCAAATCATGTTTTATTATTAAAGTCTAACGTTTTTAGCTTGTCAACGTCATTACCTCCAAGATGAAAAATTAATATAGATGGAGAAGGCCATAAATGAAAAAGAGTAGACAGATGGAAAAAACAGATCAGTCCATTGAAGACCACGAATACCTTTCTAAAAAATGTGAAACTTATTCAAAGGTAAAGATAGGTTGGATAGGTTGGAACTGTAGCAATGCTGTGAAGCTCGTTTATGAGCCCAATATATATGAATGACCAACTATCAATATATAAGAATTGATACCTATAAATTAAAGAGATAAGTTAGGACGAATATAAATATTAAACCTCTGAGACTCCCATCTACCTAATTTCATAATAACTTAATCACCTAAACCCAATCTAGCAGCTTCTGTAGCGGCTCCGATGCAAAAAGAATGAGGGGAAAATTTGAAATGAGAAATACCTAAATGCAAAAGGCAGCGTTTGAAAACTGCAAAAAAAAGAGAGAAGTCCAAATGAACTAGAAAATTATCTCCAATAACTGGTCTACAGGACAGGTATCTTTTAAAGACTAAAAAAGGGAAAAGGATGGAGTCGCCACAAGTGTATAGACTGAGCCAATGGCCTTTACCGGCTTAATCCGTTTTTGATCTCTTAATGAAAATAAGCACTCTATCATCTAAAATAGAGACCTCATTAAATTTTAAACCCAACGAACTTTGTTTGTTGTTTGGTAACATTTCAGAGATACGAAGAGCTGCAAAGAAAATTAAAACAAAAGCTGTATGAAACAACAGAGCCTCATATTCTGAAATGCAAACAAAAGAAGTAACCAAACAAAGTCTGGAAAACATATCCAATGTAATGGGTCTGCGTCTATCAGGAGCTAATTTTGCTTTTCTTATTCCTTTAAGCGCTTGCTTAACTGAAAAGAAACTATTACAAGCTGACAATTACGTTTAAGGAAAAAAGAAACCCCCACTAAAGTCTTGTTGATGTGATTAAAAGAGAAATTAAGCTGCATAAGTGAACAAAGAAAAGCTAAAATAGAATTCTCAGTGGGGGAAAAAACAGAAAGGCCTATATCTTTATTGTACAACAGCCATTTTTTCCATGCAACTGAGTAATCAGTCCATATTTTTGGAGCGACTGAATTTTTTATAGCCGATAATACCGGAAAATCAGGTTCCAAAGATGACTCGGACAAGGGTACCCAACCATGTCTGCGTCTGGTAAAAGCTGCCTGAAACTAGCCATCAGGAAGCGAGATAATGCATCCACAATGACATTTTGCTTACCTGGCACATACTTTGCTTTAATCCAAATATTCAACTTTAAACAAGATAACGTAAAAGTTTGACGACAAACATAGATTTGGAAGAAAGACAATTAAGGGCAAAAATCACACCCTTGTGATTGTGACAATTATCGGAAAAAGTTCCAGCAAAACAATATTCCTAGTAGCCTTGTTAGCTTTCCAAAAAGGAGGCCATTTACTGGAACACCAGTGAGTATGAAAAATAGCCACAAATCCACAAGAACCAGCCGAATCAGTGAATAAATAAAGATCATCAGAAACATTACATTCATCCTGAAAAATTGACCGGCTGTTATAGTCACTTAAAAATTGTGACCATACCAACAGGTCATCCTTTAAATCAGAGGTGATAGGGATGTGGTGAAAAGGAGATTTAAAACCAGACATAGCCTTTGACATCCTTCTGGAAAATATTCTTCCCATCGCCATAATCCGTGTAGCAAATGCAAGAAGACCCAGTAAAGATTGAAGCTCCTTTAATAAAATTTTTTCCAGACGCAGAAAAAATGAAATCAAAGATTGAAGCCTGTCAATCTTGCAGGAAGGGAGCTCATATTGAAACAATAACGTATTATACCAATGCCTAAAAAGTCAAAATTCAATTCAAAACCATCAAACGGTTTTCTCAATTGCAGGAGAAATACCAAAAAATTTGGATATGAGAAAAAATAACCATAAAATCAAAGAGCAAATACAAGAATTTGGAGGACCAATAAATAGGAAATCATCAAGATAATGAATTATGCCATTATGACCCGATTCATAAACCATTACCCATTGAAGAAAAGTGGCAAAAACCTCAAAATAAAAGCAGGATAAGGAACAACCCATAGGAAGGCATTTGTCATAGAAAAAAAACCCATCAAAACAAAAACCTAGAGAGTTATAAGATTCAGCAGCTATGGGCAATAATCGAAAAGCTGATTGTATATCAGCTTTAGCCAATAAAGCACCATGACCAAATTGTTTTATGATGTGGATTGCATGGTCAAAAGTAGCATAAGTGACTGAAGCTGACAGATAAGAATTGGGAACTTTTTTGGGAACCCACCCCAATGGGATACATGGAAATTCAGAAAAGGAGGAGAAATAAAAGGGCCAGCAACTCTATTAGCTGAAATCTCTTTAATTAATTTATCCCTCACTATATCAGCATGACATAAAACCGATTTTAAATTTTTTGACAAATGACCACTCGAACCGGAAAAAACAGGAAGTTTAAAACCTGTGGAAAAGCCATCAATTAATAGCCGCGCTTTCTCCTTGTCTGGGTATAGTATTAGCCAATAATGCATTGCGGATAGCCTCACTGGAGTGCAGGCTTTTTGAATGATCCCTGATAAATTGATTATTAGAGACCCTTTTAAAACATTTGGATACTGGGTGGTTTCCGAAGCAAAAGGAACATTAATGATGGTAACGACAAGAATCTGACCACTTACATTGGGTTTCATTATAAGCGTAACATATACCTTTCTGAACTGAACTGAAACCGAATTAGAGGCATTAGATAATAATTGATTAGGTTGTTTTCAAAAAACTGTTTTTTGAGGATTTATAAGGTTTAACCACAACCCAACGTCTTTATTACCCCATTTAAGAGCAGGATAAATAGCAATCTTCTGGTGGAAAGATTCATCATAATTGAACCATCCCATACCGCCAAAGTTTTTATAAGCTTCTAGTATATGCTCCAAATGTTGAAACAATCCGCTGCATTTTTCAGGATGTTTTTCACCCATCACTGCAGAAAAAATACAGAAAGCTTGTAACCAGTTAAAAAAAGATCTAGAAACTGGACGGCACCTGATATCATCAGTGCTTTCTTTATCATATTTAATAGAAAATTCTTTAATATTAGGTAATAAAGATAACAAATCCAAAAATTCGCCCTTCCAAATCTTTTCTTTTACAGAAGGAGCCAAGTGAAATCCCAAAGGAGACATTTCACATGGCAAAATCTTCTTAAAACATACTTCAGGAACAGAGGGAGACATACTGACAGGGATGTTAGTAATGGAAGGAACAGGATTAATATTAGACACTGAATTAGACCAGACATGAACAGGAGAAGGTGAAACAGACGTTGGCTGTTGAACAGATAAAACGTCATTAAATTTAGTTAAAGAAGTAAGTAATTGACTAATCAATGTATTCTGAGAAGACCGCTTGACTAGGCTCATACATACAATGCACAGGAATACTGCTACCTTGTGATGGCAATATGTGGACTGCAGACCTATTAGGTGAGTCTGCTAGAGAAGAGGCCCTCACTGTCTCCAGCCTAGACGGCCTGGATGCCTGTGATGCCATTGCTCTGGTAACTGGAGACCAACGCCTGGAACGTGATGCAGCTGTGGGCGGAGCCATGTCCTTTGTGGGTGGAGTTGCTCTTGCCGTGAGTGGAGTGGCTCTGTGAGTGGGAGGAGTAGATACCGCTGTAGGCGGGGCCAACTGAGCTGTAGGCAGGGAATGTTGCGCCCGACCTCTTCCTTCACTGCTGCGCATCGGAGATGGAGAGAATACCCGCCTCCTTCTCTTGACACGCCCACCGGAGCGCTGAACCACAGGCACGATCTCTTCCTCTTCTTCTGTTGGGTGGGACCTATCCTTCAGATCCACCGCCGCTTCCGACTCCGGGCATTCTGATGGGAGGCTCCACTGCGGCCACCATTTCCAGGCACCGCCATAGCCACTCGTTGCTGCCTTCCGATGTTGCCTCCTTCAAGACCTTCCGAACCAACGACTTCATGTCCTGTCACGGCTGGCGAGCTCTAGAATTATATCTCTGTATTATAGCAGAGGAGCTCGCCAAGCCGATCCAGGACAACTGTGAGTGGATCTGTCAAGCGGGGCCTTTATAGGCCCATACATGTGTGGAAACACGTATTTTTCCCGCCTAAAGCCTCGTGACAGGTTTCTATTTTAAATATAAGATAAAAACTTTATTGAAAAACGTGGCGGCCACAATCCCATGTTGCGGGCTCTTAATTTGTGCCTACTTTCACTTCAGTTCCTGCCCTCGAGCTTATAATCCAAGGTCCCTAAGGCTGCTTTCACATTAGCAGCCATTACCGTCATTTTAGCGTCGCTATTTGGCCACTAGCAGGGCGCTTTTAACCCCCACTAGCAGCTGAATAAAGGGTTAAATACACCCATGTATTGCCATTACCAAAGTGCTTTGCAGGCACTTTGGCAACGGTGCCTATTCATTTCAATGCATGGGAACAGCTCTCGTGCACATCACTAGATCGTGATGGGACTCAGGTAGTTATTAGGAGGAGCAACGAGGTACAGAAGCATAGGTGGGAATATGGTCAGGAATGAAGCTAAGGTCAGGAATGGGTGGGCGGAAGAGCAACCAAAATCCAGGATAAGGACAGTAACAAGCCAGGTCACTAACGGGAATCAGATATGGAATACACTCAGGATTAGGGATGAGCTTCGAGTTCGAGTCGAACTCATGTTCGACTCGAACATTGGCTGTTCGCAAGTTCACCGAACAGCGAACAATTTGGGGTGTTCGCGGCAAATTCGAATGCCGCGGAACACCCTTTAAAAGTCTATGGGAGAAATCAAAAGTGCTAATTTTAAAGGCTAATATGCAAGTTATTGTCATAAAAAGTGTTTGGGGACCTGGGTCCTGCCCCAGGGGACATGGATCAATGCAAAAAAAAGTTTTAAAAACGGCCGTTTTTTCAGGAGCAGTGATTTTAATAATACTTAAAGTCAATCAATAAAAGTGTAATATCCCTTTAAATTTCGTACCTGGGGGGTGTCTATAGTGTGCCTGTAAAGGGGCACATGTTTCCTGTGTTTAGAACAGTCTGACAGCAAAATGACATTTTGAAGGAAAAAACTCATTTAAAACTACCCGCGGCTATTGCATTGCCGACAATACACATAGAAGTTCATTGATAAAAACGGCATGGGAATTCCCCAAAGGGGAACCCCGAACCAAAATTAAAAAAAAAAAATGACGTGGGGGTCCCCCTAAATTCCATACCAGGCCCTTCAGGTCTGGTATGGATATTAAGGGGAACCCCGGCCAAAATTAAAAAAAAAAAATGACGTGGGGTTCCCCCTAAATTCCATACCAGACCCTTCAGGTCTGGTATGGATTTTAAGGGGAACCCCGCGCCAAAAAAAAAAAAAAAAAAACGGCGTGGGGTCCCCCCAAAAATCCATACCAGACCCTTATCCGAGCACGCAACCTGGCCGGCCGCAGGAAAAGAGGGGGGACAAGAGTGCGGCCCCCCCTCCCTCCTGAACCGTACCAGGCCACATGCCCTCAACATTGGGAGGGTGCTTTGGGGTAGCCCCCCAAAACACCTTGTCCCCATGTTGATGAGGACAAGGGCCTCATCCCCACAACCCTGGCCGGTGGTTGTGGGGGTCTGCGGGCGGGGGGCTTATCGGAATCTGGAAGCCCCCTTTAACAAGGTGACCCCCAGATCCCGGCCCCCCCCCTGTGTGAAATGGTAAGGGGGTACATAAGTACCCCTACCATTTCACGAAAAAAGTGTCAAAAATGTTAAAAATGACAAGAGACAGTTTTTGACAATTCCTTTATTTAAATGCTTCTTCTTTCTTCTATCTTGCTTCATCTTCTGGTTCTTCTGGCTCTTCTGGTTCTTCTGGTTCTTCCTCCAGCGTTCTCGTCCAGCATCTCCTCCGCGGCGTCTTCTGTCTTCTTCTCCTCGGGCCGCTCCGCACCCATGGCATGGGGGGGAGGCTCCCGCTCTTCTCTTCTTCTCTTCTTCTTTTCTTCTTTTCTTCTTTTCTTCTCTTCTTCTCTTCTTCTTCATTTTCTTCTCCGGGCCGCTCCGCAATCCATGCTGGCATGGAGGGAGGCTCCCGCTGTGTGACGGCGCTCCTCGTCTGACAGTTCTTAAATAACGGGGGGGGGCGGGGCCACCCGGTGACCCCGCCCCCCTCTGACGCACGGTGACTTGACGGGACTTCCCTGTGGCATTCCCCGTGACGTCACAGGGAAGTCCCGTCAAGTCACCGTGCGTCAGAGGGGGGCGGGGTCACCGGGTGGCCCCGCCCCCCCCGTTATTTAAGAACTGTCAGACGAGGAGCGCCGTCACACAGCGGGAGCCTCCCTCCATGCCAGCATGGATTGCGGAGCGGCCCGGAGAAGAAAATGAAGAAGAAGAGAAGAAGAGAAGAAAAGAAGAAAAGAAGAAAAGAAGAAGAGAAGAGCGGGAGCCTCCCCCCCATGCCATGGGTGTGGAGCGGCCCAAGGAGAAGAAGACAGAAGACGCCGCGGAGGAGATGCTGGACGAGAACGCCGGAGGAAGAACCAGAAGAACCAGAAGAGCCAGAAGAACCAGAAGATGAAGCAAGATAGAAGAAAGAAGAAGCATTTAAATAAAGGAATTGTCAAAAACTGTCTCTTGTCATTTTTAACATTTTTGACACTTTTTTCGTGAAATGGTAGGGGTACTTATGTACCCCCTTACCATTTCACACAGGGGGGGGGCCGGGATCTGGGGGTCACCTTGTTAAAGGGGGCTTCCAGATTCCGATAAGCCCCCCGCCCGCAGACCCCCACAACCACCGGCCAGGGTTGTGGGGATGAGGCCCTTGTCCTCATCAACATGGGGACAAGGTGTTTTGGGGGGCTACCCCAAAGCACCCTCCCAATGTTGAGGGCATGTGGCCTGGTACGGTTCAGGAGGGAGGGGGGGCCGCACTCTCGTCCCCCCCTCTTTTCCTGCGGCCTGCCAGGTTGCGTGCTCGGATAAGGGTCTGGTATGGATTTTTGGGGGGACCCCACGCCGTTTTTTTTTTTTTTTTTTTTGGCGCGGGGTTCCCCTTAAAATCCATACCAGACCTGAAGGGTCTGGTATGGAATTTAGGGGGAACCCCACGTCATTTTTTTTTTTAAATTTTGGCCGGGGTTCCCCTTAATATCCATACCAGACCTGAAGGGCCTGGTATGGAATTTAGGGGGACCCCCACGTCATTTTTTTTTTTTAATTTTGGTTCGGGGTTCCCCTTTGGGGAATTCCCATGCCATTTTTATCAATGAACTTCTATGTGTATTGTCGGCAATGCAATAGCCGCGGGTAGTTTTAAATGAGTTTTTTCCTTCAAAATGTCATTTTGCTGTCAGACTGTTCTAAACACAGGAAACATGCGCCCCTTTACAGGCACACTATAGACACCCCCCAGGTACGAAATTTAAAGGGATATTACACTTTTATTGTTTGACTTTAAGCATTATTAAAATCACTGCTCCTGAAAAAACGGCCGTTTTTAAAACTTTTTTTTGCATTGATCCATGTCCCCTGGGGCAGGACCCAGGTCCCCAAACACTTTTTATGACAATAACTTGCATATAAGCCTTGAAAATTAGCACTTTTGATTATTCATGTTCGTGTCCCATAGACTTTAACGGTGTTCGCATGTTCGAACGAACTTTTTTCCTGTTCGCATGTTCTGGTGCGAACCGAACAGGGGGGTGTTCGGCTCATCCCTACTCAGGATATAGGAAAAGCTGAAGACCAGTCAGCAAAGTGTGTGGGCATTTGTCCCCCTTATAAAGGCCAGAGGGCGCCAACATCTATCGCACATGGCGTGCATCAGTACGCACAGGCATGCGCCATGAACAAATGTTCGTGCACCGGGCATGACCATGCTGGCTATTGGTAAGTGTGCCAGGCCTTCGAGCCAATCTTTTCTGGCTTGTCCCTTGACATCACCTTATTGGAATTCCCTAACACTCCCCCCTTGCAGCGCTGCCAGCTTCTCCTCCTCTCCTTTTGCTGGCTGCTGCAGGGGATTGTTTCAGGATGGAGACCAGGGAAGGAACTGGTATATATGTTTTTACTGGCCCCTTCCTTTTCTGAATGAAAATAGTGAGTGATTGGTACCGACCACTCACTGTGTTCATTCATAATTGAAGCATATTAAACTGATCTGAATGTAAACATCCCTTGTAATAGAAAAAAAGCATGAGAGGACCTCTTAAATATGAGATCTGGGGTCAAAAAGATAAAAAAAAGGATCCGATCACCTCCGCCGCTGCCGACAGCTCCGGTAAGCGTCTGAGGGCACTGGAGCGTGTGTGTGGGGGGGCCCTCTCACTTCACCAATAAAAGTAATAATTTTGCTGCAAATCCGCCTCGGAGACCACTTTTATCTGAAAGCCGAAAGCCCACTGAAGAAGTGGATACCAGGGTTATGGCAGCTAGCGGGCTTATGGCAACCAGTGGAAAGTGGTTAACTAACCTGCCTAATCTATCTCTCAATCTCCACGTTATCGCTATCACACTTCATACGGCCATTGTGTAAGCAGCCGTGTATAGTGTGGGGCGTGGACTTAGCCCCCTGAGCCATGATAGTCTAAAGGCACCCTGCCTTTGGCCAATCATGGCTCTCACAGCAGATCGCGCTGTGATTGGCCAAAGCATGCAGGTCAGGTGCATGCTTTGGCCAATGAGCAGCCGTCAATGCACTGTGATCTCGCAGTGCATTATGGTGTGCTCCAAGGCACTCAAATTTGCCACTAACGCCCCATATGTTCAGTTCTTCTACGAACAAACGAACACCCGATGTTCGAGTTAAACTTACGTTCGACTCGAACATAGGGACCTAGCCACAAACAACAGTAAATCTTCAGGCTATCCGCAGATCGACCTCTACAATTACAGCACTGTGCCAAAAAATAGAGAGCAACTGATCATGTGCAGAGCAGGGCGAGACAGTGTATTATTGGATTTTAGACAGTATAGGTACCTATTTTTATTGTTTTACAGCTATACCTGCAAAAGGGGCCAGCATGTAGTGATCTAGCAGAACTTTCTGTCATTAGTTCCACTTTAAGTGAAGCTAATTGAAAGAAAATAAGAAAAATAAAACTATTTCACAGCTAATTATGCCCTGCCAGTGTAAACTATCTGTGAAAATGGTACTGTTTCATAACACCACATACAGCTTTAAGCCTCGTACACACGATTGGACTTTCTGGCGGGAAATGTTCGATGACAGGCTGTTGGCGGAAAATCTGACCGTGTGTATGCTCCATTGGACAATTGTTGACGGATTTTCCGTGGACAAATGTTGGATAGCAGGTCTTCAAATTTTCCGCAAACAAATGTGTGTTGTCGGATTTTCCGAGCATGTGTACATAAGTCCGTCGGACAAAAGTCCAAAGTACAAACACGCATGCTCAGAAGCAAGGACGAGCCAGAAGCAGTCGGTCTTGTAAACTAGCGTTCGTAATGGAGAATTAACATTCGTGATGTGGCAAATTATGAAATCTCGAAATGCAGCACACATTCTCTTCTTTTTAAATGGGATAATAATGAAGCTGCTTTGCTGGTGATACTGATGGAGTCATTGCAAACAAATTTTCAAAGGCTTTTTTTTTCTAGTGATATCAAGAATAAAATTTTTTATTTGGCAAGTCATCACAACACCATTATCCTGTAGTTTTTAAGATCAAAGATACAATTATGTTGGTGTCCTTTGTCAATTTTACATTGTATTTTTTTAAATGTAACTGCCTACTCCCAAACTGTCATTTGAAGTAAAACACATAGCCAAGTATATAGCTACTTCCTAAAGAGCCATTCACGGCGAAACGCATGTCGGAGTGGAGGATCCATCATTGCCGGGTCCATTTTTGATATACCACACCAAGCTTTGCACCGGAGTGAGACGTGGAACGCACGCTACCCCTAGGGATCAGTTGACTCACACACGCTGTTTACACCTAGTGCCAGGCCAGACACTATCACATATGAGTGTAAATGCTATTATTGCTGCTGTTTTTACAGTTTTTTTTATTGTGCATTAAAAAAAGAAAACAAATAAAATTAGACATGCTATCTGCCAATAGAACATAACCAAAAAGTGCATTCTATGCGTCCAAAAATATAGAAAATATACCAAATCAAATCATTATTCAACCAAAAAAAAATGTCAGATAACTCCAAGGCCAATAATAAATAACACATTATCTCCTCCGATTCCGCAACATGGCTGCTTGACGAACGGCCGTTCAGAAACAAACTGAAAAGCGTGAACTGAAAAGCGCAAACTGAAAAGCGCAAACTGAAAAGCGTGAAATGAAAAGTGCGAAACGAAAAGCGCGAATCAACACTCACCAAACTTCTACTAACACGAAATTAGCAGAAGGAGCCCAAAGGGTGGCGCTAAAGAGCTGACTTCACTACGTTCGTATTTGTTGGCCAACAATTGTGTGGCCGTGTGTATGCAAGACAAGTTTGGGCCAACGCCCTTCGGACAAAAGTCCACGGTTTTGTTGGCCAACAATCCGATCGTGTGTACGAGGCTTTAGGCTGGGTTCACACATGCTGCGGTTCAAAGCATGGGGTCTGCTGTGTCCCTGTTCACCGATTCAGGTGCAAATCCGCATATAATTTGCATATGTGTGAACCCAGCCTTAAGGCATCCCCCAAGCATGTTATTTAAAGCATTTGTCTATCTTCAACATTGCTCTTAAAGCTGCATGAAAAGACCATCTCCCAGCCGTATGGTATTTATTTATTTATTTTATATATCATTGTTACATGTGCGGTCCAGCTCCCCATGCTTTTTGTAACAATAGTTTGCCTATTGGTCCTAAAATGGACAGAATTTAATGAGATTCACCTCCCACAGACTTCAGTGGGGCTCAACCCTAAGGCTGGCCATACATTATACAACTTTCTTGTACAATTTTCCTTTAGATTTATCAAGACCATATAATACGATGTCAAACCTAAACACTTTCAATTTGTATACAATCAGACAAGCCCTTGCACTACATAGTGGAAGATAAATCTAAAAGGAAATTGAATAAGAAAATTGTATAATGTGTGGCCAGCCTTAGTTTGAATTCAAATAATTTTGAGCAAGATTTGAAGCCAGGCAGATTCTCCTATCACTGGTCATACCCCATAACAATAAGAGGTCCATTTAAAAATAATTTGCACAGCCATTCATCCAGTGAATTTGCATGTACTGTACATTTGTTCTGTCTGATTTAGGCAAAAGCAAATGTTATTAAGCTATATTACAACGAATGTTCTTTTATTTTGGGTACATATTATGGGTATATATGGGCACTCATGAGCATAATTTCTTTGTAACAAGAGATAAAATGTATCAATTCTAGAGGGGGGGGGGGGGGGGAATTAGCAAATACATGGTTACATGTATTTGCTAAGTACCTTTAGCGCTTTGTAAAATGTTACTTTGCAACCTAGTTACATTGTATCGCTAGTTATAAAGATGTATTTCCTATGCTCTATCTGATGCCCAATGTGGTATTTTTTTTACTGCCCATAATAAAAGAACAAGAGAAAATAATCTAATGACATTCATTTTTGCCCAATTCACACAGAATGAATGTATATGCAGATTAGCTGCATGAATACAGATGCAATTTTTTTTATAAATAGAACCCTTATGCCGCGTACACACGGTCGGACTTTTCTTCTACAAAAGTCCAACGGACGCCGACGGACTAAAGCTGGCTGGTAATCCGATCGTGTGTGGGCTTCTCCGGACTTTCAGCAGACTTTTTCAGCCTCAAATCCGACGGACTTTAGATTTGAAACATGCTTCAAATCTTTACGTCGTAACTACGACAGACCCCGAAATCCGCTCGTCTGTGTGCTAGTCCGATGGACAAAAACCCATGCTAGGGCAGCTATTGGCTACTGGCTATGAACTTCCTTATTTTAGTCCGGTGTACGTCATCACGTACGAATCCGTCGGACTTTTGTGTGGTCGTGTGTAGGCAAGTCCGTTCGTTAGAAAGTCTGCTGCAAGTCCGCCGAAAGTCCGCCGGAAGTCTGTCGGACAGGCTGTCGGACTTTTGTAGACGAAAAGTCCGACCGTGTGTACGCGGCATTAGTGTCTGAGTAAGGGCATTCTTCTAGGATTATCAGGTATTTTTTTTAACAGACTGTACACCCTTTCATGTTGTATATGATTCCCTTACACATTCTTATACAATAGTTTGTTAACTCTTCCACATTCTGTACCACTTTCTGAAACAATCTCAGTTTTTTTCCTCACACCCAGTGGCAGCTGCCCCATTTTGAGGGGGGGGGGCTGCAAATAATCCACCTAACACCCCCTCGGGTCGTTCGGGTGGTCAGTCAGTCCCTGCACCAAACCCCGCTGTTGCTTGCTCATTCATTTGTCCATCTGCCCCACCAGCCCCGCACTTACCCCTGCGGGAGCGGGACCGGAGGCCAGGGGAGTCCTGCCGAGCCGAAGTGTCAGGTGCACCCGGATGACGTGCGTGTCTGGATGATGTGGGAGGAAGGAGAATGGAAGCCTGTGCTTCTCCTCTCGACCAATCGGGTCTCAGGAGCTGCTTCCTGATTGGCCGGGAGGAGAATCAGGAAGACAATAGCAAATATTAATTCGCTATTGTCACACAAGTGGGTGGGCTCAGGACACGAGTCCACCCTTTTGGAAGCCAATTAGAGCTTCAGGGTCTCTAATCACGTGCTTCGCAAAAAAAAACCCATTGGAATCCATACGTGCCCTGCATGTAGATTAGGGGCCGGGCGAATGGTTTAGGGGGGCAGTGCCCCTGCACCCCTAATGAGCGTCCGCCACTGCTCATACCTAATAAAAGTAGACATTCACCTTTCACCACCTATCTCCCTTCACTAAACACTAAAAGATTCTCAGTCCTGGAGACGCAACTGGAATTGAGAAAAAAACCTCTCCATGAAGTGAGTGTCCCATTGGAAGGTTTTCCCTCACCTCCTGTTCTGGTGGCAACTGTAAAATTTCAGATTTCTCATTACATTCCGTCCCATTGACACTGGGCACAAGGACAATTTGAGAGATTTTATCGTCCACTGCAGGCCCCAATAACAACCTGACAGGGATTACAAATCTTCCAAACTTTAACCAAAAATAAAAAATAAAAGAAAACATAAAGTTTAGGTTATATTTTAATAATAAATGTGAATGGGGGATGGTTTGCAGACTACACATTTATTATATACGTTGTATATATACTGTGATACTATGTGTATATATACAGTATATATATCTATATATAAATATATCTATATATAGATATATATAGATATATCTATATATATCTATATATATATTTTTTTTGTATATGCAAGTAGAAGTATGGATAGATACAATCTTTTTTTTTATTCCTTATGCATCTAGCTGACCTGTAGACAGGATTCTGTACCTCTGTGTGTGTATTCTCTGTTGACTGTCTGAACTGCAAGGCACTAGACATGTGCGATTAGTTTCGTACAAATTGGAAATTCGTACATTCGTGAGGATCCAAAATACAAATTTTTATGCATACGAATTTTGTACAAAATTTCGTTTACGAACTTCGGATCCAAATTCTGTTACAACAGAATCGGACAAAATAAGAATGTCGTTAATTACGATTATCCGTTATGATGAAGTTAAAAATCCCAGGAAGTCTGCACAGCAAAGGGATGGTGGGAGCCCCTCATAAAGATAAATTCATCATAACGAACATTCGTAATTGTTACGAAAAGTTAACGAGCCTAAAAGTTAAAAACCCAGGAAGTCAGCACAGCACAGGGATGGTGGGAGCCCCTCATAATGATAAATTCATCATAACGAACATTCGTTATTGTTACGAAACGTTAACGAGCCTAAAAGTTAAAAACCCAGGAAGTCAGCACAGCACAGGGATGGTGGGAGCCCCTCATAATGATAAATTCATCATAACGAACATTCGTTATTGTTACGAAAAGTTAACGAACCTAAAAGTTAAAAACCCAGGAAGTCAGCACAGCACAGGGATGGTGGGAGCCCCTCATAATGATAAATTCATCATAACGAACATTCGTTATTGTTACGAAAAGTTAACAAACCTAAAAGTTAAATAGTAAAACCCAGGAAGTCAGCACTCAGCACAGCACAGGGATGGTGGGAGTCCCCTTAATGATAAATTCATCATAACGAACATTCATAATTGTTACGAAAAGTTAACGAACCTAAGGAAAATTCGTATTTCGTACAAATCCAAATTGAATTTCGGACACAAATTACGAAATACAAATTAATTATAATACGAAACGGAATGGAACTAAACTAAACGAATTTATTGATGGCGCACATGTCTACAAGGCACAACCTAAGCAGTTTACAGGTACCACATATGAGGGTGACACTGCTGCGACCTTACAAACTGCATTATGACTAGGTATAAGCTCAAGATACAGTCACAGCACAAGTTCGGACCAAACTTTGGCTGTTTGGGAGTTTTTTCTGCAAGCTGGATTTTTTGTTCTTTTGTCAGGAGCCACACATCATGCAGCATCATTTCTACAGCTACTACATGACAGCTGCCTTTCTGTGAATGATTGCATGGGATTCCCCCTTAAAAATCACTCAACCAAAAGTTAGCAGATGAAGCTGTCAGTTTCCAACAATTTAAGGCATTTTTTTACTTTGTAAATTTCAGTTTTGCTGCAATAAGTTACATAGTTGGTAAGGTTGAAAAAAGACACAAGTCCATCAAGTCCAACCTGTGTGTGCACTTTGATGCCAATATTACGTTGTATATCCCTGTATGTTGTGGTCGTTTAGGTGCCTATCTAATCATTTTTTAAAATTATCTATTCTCCCTGCTGAAACCACTGCTTGTGGAAGAGAATTCCACATTCTTACTGCTCTTACTGTAAAGAACCCTCTACCACAGGGATATGCAATTAGTGGACCTCCAGCTGTTGCAGAACCACAAGTCCCATGAGGCATAGCAAGACACTAACAGTCACAAGCATAACACCCAGAGGCAGAGGCATGATGGGACTTGTAGTTTTGCAACAGCTGGAGGTCCAATAATTGCCTATCCCTGCTCTACGCAGTTTCTGGTTAAATCGCTCTTCCTCTAATTTTAGTGAATGGCCACGTGTCTTTTAAAATGCCCTTTCGTGGAAATGTTTTATCCCTATTGTGGGGTCACCAATATGGTATTTGTACATTTAAATTATATCCCCTCTCAAATGTCTCTTCTCCAGAGAGAATAAGTTCAGTGCTGGTAATCTTTCCTCATAACTAAGATCCTCTAGTGCCTTTATTAGCTTTGATTGCTCTTCACTGTACTCACTCCACTTCCAGCACATCCTTTCTGAGGACTGGTGACCAGAACTGGATGGCATACTCCAGGTGGGGCCCGGACCAAAGTCTTGTAGAGTGGGAGAATTATCATTTTATCTCCCACTCTCCCACTTCCCTTTTTAGTGCATGCCAATTTTCTATTGGCTTTACTTGCAGCAGCTTGGCATTGCATGCCATTGCCGAGCCTGTCATCCACTAGGACCCCCAGGTCCTTCTCCATCCCAGATTACCCCAGAGGTTCTCACCCTAGTGAGTAGAGTGCATTCATGTTTCTGCCACCCAAATGCATTATCTTACATTTTTCTACAATAAACCTAATTTGTCATGTAGTTGACCACCCCATTAATTTGTTCATATCTTCTTGCAAGGTTTCCACATCCTGCAGACAAGCTATTGCCCTGCTTAGCTTAGTATTGTCTGCAAATACTGAGATTGAGCTGTTTATCCCATCCTCCAGGTCATTTATGAATAAATTAAATAGGATTGGTCCCTGGACAGAACCCTGAGGGACCCCACTTTCCACATTTGACCATTCCGAGTACTCCCTATTTGTCACTACCCTCTGAACTCGCCCATGTAGCCAGTTTTCAATCCAGGTACTCACCCTTTGGTCCATGCCAACAGACCTTAGCTTGTATAGTAGACGTTTGTGGGGAACTGTATCAAATGATTTAGCAAAATCCAGATACACTACGTCTACAGGCCTTCCTTCATCTAGATGGCAGCTCACCCCCTCAGAGAAGGTTTATAGATTTGTTTGGCAAGAATAATTTCTCATGAATCCATACTGATTACTGCTAATGATACCGTTTTCATTACTAAAATCTTGTATATAGTCCCTTATCATCCCCTCCAAGTACTTGCATACTATTGATGTTAGGCTAACTGGTCTGTAGTTCCCAGGGTCCTTTTTTAAATATTGGTGCTACATTGGCTTCCAATCTGCTGGTACCATATCAGTCAGTAGACTGTTCATAAAAATTAGGAACAATGGTCTGGCAATTACTTGGCTGAGGTCCTTAAGGACCCTCGGGTGCAAGCCATATGGTCCTGATGACTTATTTATGTTAAGTTTTTACAAGTCTGTTTCTGATTTTAACCATAGGGGTGATTTCTGTGGCATGTCATGAGGATAAACATTGCAGTTTTGGTTACTGAAGCCCCCCGTTTCCCTTGTGAAGACTGAGGAGAGGAATACATTCAAAACCTTTGCCATCTCACCATCCTCTGTAACCAGAATCCCTTTATCATTCTTTATGGGGCCAATATGATCTCTTTTACTATTTATGCACTTAAAGAATTTCTTGGGATTCTTCTTACTCTCCTCCGTTATGTGCCTTTCGTGTTCTATGTTAGCCACCCTGATTACACCCTTACATTTGTTATTGCATTTTTTGTACTGGAATGATGATCCCTCAGCCTTGTATTTTTTGAAGGCCTTCTCCTTTGATTTTATTTGAATGTTTACGTTGGCATTAAGCCACCCAGGGCTTTTATTAGCTCTTTTAAATGTCTTAAATGCCCCTAAAGCACAACCATTTTTCTTCCGTATTCTTTGTTCCTAGGATTTTATCCCATTTAGTATCTTCTAGCAAGGAGCATAGTTTCTGGAAGTTAGCTCTTTTGAAATTCAGTGTCTTTGTATTCCCCTTATGTTGCGTTCAACATTTCAGATGCACGCTAGGGATATCCCCCAGGCATGTTTTTAAAAGGAATTTTGCATTTTTAATGTCTCATTTTAAGCATTATTTAAACTTCTGCTCCCATTCAAATAGAGTTTTTCTTTTTGGTGCATGTACCCTGTGGTGTTGTCCAGCCCCCCATTTGATTTGTTTTTCAAACTGTTGCCTATTAGCCTAGAATATGGTCATTAGTTGTTTTTAACATTTTGCTCCTGTTGACTTCAGTGAGGTACGGCAATCAGACTTTCAGTGAAGTTCACCAAACTCATCTCATACCAAACCTAGGTACATTTGGCTCATCCCCAATTATGGTCAACTGTGTTGTAGCATGGAAGTTCTTCCACTTCACTGCTTTAGAGCAGATCATTACATTGCCTGGCACTTATGCTCCAGTAAACCCATTGGGCCATGGGCATCTTCCTAGGTTGCCTAGTGAATGATCCAACACTGCTATCTAGCATGGTACATTTCTCCAGTGTACAGGCCTGCACCATATAGTGGATGTAATTTACAGCAGAGCAATAATAGAATATAAATTCTGATAAATGTACTTGGACAGGGGCTGAGCAAATAAAAGTTACATTTTTTTTTTCCTTAAGATTGCTCTGGTAATAATCCCATCATGTTTTAGATCTTGTCTGTCTCCTGCATGCTCCAGTTTCAGCCAGTTGTTTTCAGCTACTTGCCATCAGTAATTAATCTATTAGGCTCCACACTTTGGGGAAGCCTACAAGTACTAAAACAGAGAATAATTGATTTATTAAAGGCAAATAAGCTGTTAACTTTGCACAAGAATTTGCCACAGAGCTTAATGAATATATCTCAAATTAGAGGAATATGAATGTTACTCTGTAATATCGGACTTTAAAGGTACATCCCAAGGCAACACATAATTTCCATAAAAACATTCAATTTATTAACATGTTGAAAGAAAGACACAGACCCCTAAAAAGGAGCTAACATTGCAACATATGCTAAAAAGGACACATTACAGCTCTGCATAGAAAACAGTCAGCTTCCAGATTTTTTTGGCAAAGCCTAAATGTACAAGCTAAAGTTAGAAGCCAATTGACTACCGTGCACAGCTGAACCAGATTTTGCACCCTCCAGTCTTGGGAAATCAACCCCATTGTGTTCAGGCTGTCTCAAAAAAGTGGAAAAGATCCCTGTGCTCAAATACATGTACTTGCAAACTCATATATGAAGTACAGGTGCAAACTCATATATGATATTGATAAAAAATATACAAAGAATTACAGGTGATATCGACATTTGCCTTGTTCCCTATATGCTCTTTTTCTAGCTAAAATGACCCTGACTTATTGTTTATGCAATCTGCTTAGTTCTGACCAACACCTACAACAATATTTAAAGAACTAGCAAAAGTTTACCATAATAGGAAATATTGTAAAAGACACGCTGGATTTGACAATAAAGCTGACAATGCACCATGAGTCACCAGTGTGCCTTAGCCAATGGCAGCTTGCCAAATACCGCTATAAAATGACATGTGTAAAGGGGTCCTGTATGACTCTGCATGTAACTCCTTGCTGTGAGAGTTCATCCCTATGTATCAATACATTTGTAATAAATCTGTCTTCTAATCAACATGACTGGAGTTGACTGATCAGTGAGAGAATGGAATTTTACAGACAGATATATGCAAGGGCCTCCTTTCCATATTATCTGCCAATGCATTTAACGGTCTATGACACTTCCTTGGGACAGAATGTTGTGTATATAATGATGATATGACAGTGCAGAAGAGGGGCCTACTAATCCCAGGGGTGGGCACAGAAACCAGCAGGGTCACAGGGGATGGGGGGGTTGGCAGCATCCGTATTGAAGGGGTGGATCACTCTACAAACTGATATACCTAGCGGGAGTCCAAATTGTTAATAAATTGCTCCAACTAATAATCATCTTTACATGCATACAAAGGAGGTCTGACTGTTCCAAATGTTGAGATGCAAGATCTCCAGTATGAAAACCTCCAATGCGGGAGGAGGGGCTGCATCTGCTGGATGGCATAACACATGTAGGTTATAAAGTTTTCCACCTAGTCTGAAGGGGTTATTGTAACCACTCTTAGGCCTCAGGGGGGTGGATTTGCCCTGCATGTAGGAAGGTGGCTACGGCAACCAAGATTTATAACCCACAAAATTGGAGAAAACCTGGTAATCCACAAAGTCAAAAGCAAAATGTAATGGCATTAGAAAACAGTAACAGCAATCATAATCAATACTGGGCGGCACAGTGGTGTAGTGGTAGCACTCTCGCCTAGCAGTAAGAAGGGTCACTGGTTCGAATCCCAACCACACCACTACCTGCTTGGAGTTTGCATGTTCTCCCTGTGCCTGCGTGGGTTTCCTCCGGGTACTCCGGTTTCCTCCCACAATCCAAAGACATGCTGGTAGGTTAATTGGATCCTGTCTAAATTGTCCCTAGTATGTATGAATGTGAGTTAGGGACCTTAGATTGTAAGCTCCTTGAGGGTAGGGACTGATGTGAATGTACAATGTATATGTAAAGCGCTGTGTAAATTGACAGTGCTATATAAGTACCTGAAATAAATAAATACTGTGATAATTCCTCTGTAAACAGTAGGTCATATCCACATTAGAGTGTACTGTATATGAATGGCAGCAATGTAATTTAAGACTGCCTAAAAAGGTACCGCTTACTATGGACAAAGTTCTTCTGAAGCAGCTATCCGAATGAGCAGTTTTTAGCCCTAGTTACCTGGCTAGCGTTGGGGCCCAGTCTTTAGGGTGGTGCACATGAGTACAGTCCCAGTAAAGTCTGCATGTAGTAAATAATGCTGCTGGTTAGATGTCCTCTCACTGTTCAGATGTCAGCTTACTTCTGGATCTGCCGGGAATGACACCGGTCCTCAACTCATGGCCGCAGGTTTGTGGCAGGTTGATGTGCACACGTCAGTCTCCTCGGAGCAAGCAGCAAATTTGTTGGTATTCAGCCTAAGAAAATACAACTCTCTCTTCCCTTACACCTGGCTTGCATTTGGAATTGTAGTTCAATGGTCCTGATTCAATGCTGCCAACCATCAAGCTCTTTCTGCTTATCAGTTTCCCCTAGTTGATTGTGTCGAGGTAATGTTATCCCATTCAGCTGAAGTCTATTGAGGGACACAGAACACGGCAGCACAATGTCCTGAATTGTTATCTGTCCCTAGCAAAGCACCTGGCTACACATACAGTAAGGCCTGTTTTACTAACGTTTGAAGCAAGGTAAAATTCAGTGAAATAAAGTGAAGTGAACTATGTCCACATTAAACATCTAAACATGTGAAGAATAAGATCTATTTTTTCTTTATTTTTCACATAACTGTTCTTCACCTTGGTGCACATTTTACTAAGTCAGACCCTAAATGTGATCCATTCTTTGCATGATAATGTAATTGCTAAAATTTGAAAAAAAAATACTGTTTTTATCATTTACAGAGTAATGGTGATTTTCATTATCTCTGGAAACAACTTTACTAAAAAAAAATTCTGAATACCTGAACTATGGGAGACAGAATTTACTGTCACTTACAGCTTTCCCAAAAATCAAGGAGTGGATATTGTGGAAGATGTTTTTACCGGTCATTGTGTTAGCATTTAGACTTTTCCAGAAGGCTAAAATAGTTTGGGGAGGAATGTACACTGCAAATTAAACTTCCAGTCAGTTTCAGCAAAGTGACAGGATGATCTATGATTAACAGTCACAAGCTGAAGATGAGAAAAGTACATTACACTACTGTGTAAAAAGACCATCTATCTTTTTTGTAAGTAGCTTCAAAATATGTGAACACTGAACAGTATAATTACAATGTGACTGATTTACGTTTTTTATTTGCTTTGGATCAGGTAGCGAGGAGTTAGAACTTTCATTAAATTTTTATTGCTGTTACCCTACTTAAACAGTTGTCACCATTAAAAAATATCCCTTATATCCTGTTCCAGTGACAACACAGGAAGTGAAGACAAATTTCCAACAGGGACACAAACAGCAATCAAATGCTGACACAGTTACTAATAATTCTCAACTCAATTGTCCCTTTTAACCACTTTACCCCCCAGAAGATTTGGCTGCTCAATAACCAGAGCACTTATTACAATTTGGCGCTGTGTTGCTTTAACTGGTAATTGCGAGGTCATGCAATGCTGTACCCAAACGAAATTCGTGTCCTTTTTTTCCCACAAATAGAGATTTCTTTTGATGGTATTTTTTTTTTTTTTTGCAATATAAACGAAAAAAAATGATATTTTCTACTTTTTGTTATTAAAAAAATCCAATAAACTCAATTTTAATCATACATTTAGGCCAGAATGTATTCATCCACATGTCTTTGGTAAAAAAATGTAAGTAAGCGTATATTTATTGATTTGCACAAAAGTTATAAGGGGTCATTTACTATAACTCCAGGAAGTACTGGGCACTATGGCAAATAATAGAGCCCATTTTAGCCAAATGGAAACAAAACGGCGAATTTGCGCATGAAAATCGGCGATATAAACAGAGAAAAAACGTTTGTAAATTCTAAATTGCCGCTAATTAGCGCTTCCGCGTATATACAAATGCCAATTCTTATCAAGTTGTTATATAGCACTGTACTGTAGCCATGATCCATGTATGTGAAAGAAACATTTTTTATCAGAGATGTGCTCTAGTTCCCGTGCATCTATTGATTTATATTGCAATTATTATTCCTAGTTTTTTTTCCTTCTTTTGCTAAGAAATGCAGTTCTGAATGATTATTACATAGTAATGTCTGCTATTCTGTAAAGTTACATGTATTAATCATTTAGGTTACTTATTTGTTGTATGTTGTTTTTTATTTTTTAATCTAGGTGACTATAAAGCGGTAATTATTTATATTCATTCTTTAATCATACTACACTATTATGCAGGTCTCATACTTAGCACAATGGCTTAGTAGTCTGCTCAGATGTCTCCACAGCACTCATGGTACAAGTTCAAATACCAGCCAACCTACCATCCCCCAGCTGTGTTTATTTTTTCAGTGCACAAGAGAATTAAAATGAACAAACAAAAAAATGTAATCTACTCATTAGTTAGTGTATGTTGTTTGGAATTTCACACCATAATAGTATTGAATACTTACATATCATTGCATGCATTTGAAGAGTTAATATAATAGAATCAGCCAAATTTAAAGTGCATTGGCTAATTGGCATTCACCTATTTTCAGCATATGCTGCTTTGGCTAATTGGCTAATAGTCATTTGCTTTTTTTTCACCAATTCAATCTTTTAGTATTTCTCTGTGGGATTTGAACCCATGAGTTCTTCAAGGTAGAAGTGCTGACCGCTAACCTATTGGGTGTAGCACAGTCATACATAGAAAATACATTCACTAGTGTTTGATGTTTCTTCTCCCCGAGCTGTCTCTCCTGCTGCCACCATCTTCTCCCGCTGATGTGTTCTTCAGCGCAGCCGGTTACCCACTAATAAAAAAAAAGCCGCTCTTCTTGTGTCGGTCTTCTGTGGCCAACCGATAATGTCACCCGGAGAGTCCGCTCCATGGCTATGTAAGAGACGCCACACAGCGGGTGACAACACAGCGGAGGAAGACCACCATGGAAGAAGAGCAGCTTTTTTTTATTAGCGGGTAACCAGCGGTGCGGAAGAACACAGCAGATGGCGGCGGCAGGAGAGACGGCTCTGGGAGAATACAGCTCGGGGAGAAGATGGAGGAGGGAGAGACAGCTTCTGGAGAAGATGACTCAGGGAAGAAGACAGCTCGGAGCTATTCTACAATAAAGGACTTGTCAAAAACCGGCTATTAATTTTTTTACATTTCACTGCTTTTTTTGGTGAATGGGTAGGGGTAAAATGTACCCCATACCTATTCACATAGGGGGCAGGATCTGGGAGCCCCCTTGTTAAAGGGGACTTCCAGATTCTGATAAACCCCCTGCCTGCAGACCGACAACCACCGACCAGTGTTGTCGGGAAGAGGCCCTTGTCCCCATCAACATGGGCAAAAGGTGCTTTGGGGCATGTGGCCTGGTAAGGTTCAGAAGGGGAGGGTGCTCACTCGTCCCCCCCTATCCTGACCTCCAGGCTGCATGCTTGGATAAGGGTCTGGTATGGATTTTGGGGGCCCCACATCAAATTTTTTTTACATTTTGGTGTGGGGTTCCCCTTAAAGTCCATACCGAAGGGCCTGGTATGTACTGGGGGGACCCTACGACATTTTTTTCCTTGAATTTTGGAATTCCATACCATATTATTGAATAAGTGCATACCATTGCATGCATTTGAAGAGTTAAAATATGGAAAAAAGCAAGCTGATGTGCTTTGGCTAATTATGCTTCTGAGTACAATGCACACTTCCAGGAGGTGATGCTGTCAGTGGGATTTGAATTCATGGCTTGAACTTTTGGGGGCAGCAGGGTATACCACTATGCTACAGAGCTAAGCACTTACCTACAGAGAAAATACATTTACTAATGTTTGATTCAATACAATAATGTTTTGCATTTCAGGCATTAATATTATAGTAACAACCATGCTCGTGCCGATGTGGCATTGGCTAATAGGCATTTGCCTCTTTTCAGCATATACTGCTGAGTACAATGCAAGCTTTCAGTAGGTGATACCATCTGTGTGATTTTCAGCCATTTGAGCACAATTATATTGAGAACATATGTTTACTAGTGTTTGATGGTGGGACTACTTTATATTCTAGGTATAAAATAGTACTCAGCACAGTGACTTAGGCACCTTTCACACTTGTCGCAGGGAAAGACACGCAACTTTCCCATGATTTTGCATCAGCAATTTTGCCACAATTCCAGGGAATGCCTGTGTAAACTTGAGGTCTATGGACCTCAACTCGCATCAAAGTCAGACCAAAGTAGTACAGGGACTACGTTGAAGTCAGTGTTACTTGAAGTTGCACAGATATGAATGGTACACATTAAAAATCATGGGGTATGACTTGTCATACGACTCTGATGTCCAAAGTCGCACAAGTGTGACTCAGCCCGACTTTGTCAGCGATTTCAGAGACATCAGTGCACTTTCCTGCACAGATGTCTAGTGAAATCACATAGGTCCCAACTATTCTCCTTTAAGAAGGTGTCCTATGCCTACCTACTTTTGCTAATAGGTGTCCCTTATACCCATCTCAAAAAGTTGGGAGGTAAGAAATCGCCCCCTGAAGTCGCCCAAAGTAGTGCAGGAACTACTTTTGGGAATCGTTGTGGCGTCGCACCAATTCGGACAGTTCAAATGGCCATCAATAGGCGCCGATTTGGCCTACAATTTGACATGTCAATTCAGACCTATGTGAACATGGGTGAAGTTGCATAGATATTAGAGCTGCACGATTCTGGCCAAAATGAGAATCACAATTTTTTTGCTTAGAATAAAAAGATCACGATTCTCGCGACGTAAAAACTTTCACATTATCCCACAAAAAATTGTGCTAACTTTTCTTTTTCTTTTTTTTTTTTAATTCATTAAAGTACTTTTTTCCAAAAAAAAATGCATTTGAAAGGCGCAAATACAGTGTGACATAAAATATTGTAACAACCACCATTTTATTCTCTAGGGTCTCTACTAAAAATATATATATAATGTTGGGAGGTTTTAAGTAATTTTCTAGCAAAAAAAAATGATTTTAACCTGAAACCAACAAATGTCAGAAAAATGTTTAGTGTTTAAGTGGTTAAACTTTCCTTACTTACACAGAATTCTATTTCATTGACAAATTGTTACAAGGTTTCTAGTTAAGTTCACTGATAAAGAATGTTCTAATTCTCGGCAGACTTCCTGGTTTTTCGGCTGTGGCTTCAGAAGAGCAGAGAGAGTTCTTTACATAGCAAGAATTGTGAAACTCTTTTTTCAAGATCGTAAAGGGGAAAAAAATCACAATGACGATTAATCGTGCAGCTCTAATAAATATGCATGGAAATCAAGGGGGACAACTTTTCATGTGACTCTGAGGTCCAAAGCTCCATGAAAAGTCACCCAAGTGTGAAAGTAACCTAATGCGATTAATTGATAACACCTTTGAATAAGGCCCCATTTGCACTTGTGCGACCTTAAAATTGCACAGCTTTGTCATGACTTGAAGTAATGTCTGTGTAATCTTGTGGTGTATGGACCTCAAATTGCATCAAAGTCAAACCAAGGTAGTGCAGGGACGAATTTGCTACACCTTCAGGATGCACAAGTGACAATAGGGCCAAATTCAAAGGTGTTATCCTTGAATCTCATTCACACTGCTGCAACCTGAAAGTCACACTATTTTGCTGCCACTTTGCCGCTGCAACTTGGCCCCAACTTCTGGGAATGCCTGTGTAATATTGTACCCGATATACCTCAAGTCACACCAAAGTAGTACAGGGACTACTTTGAAGTTGGTGCGACTTAAAGTAGCACAGATATGAATGGTTATCATTGAGAATCATGGGGTACAACTTGTCATGCAACTCAGAGGTCCAAATTTGCTGGAAAATTCGCCCAACTGTGAAACAAGTCATGTATATTTTAATAAAAGGAGCTCTCATTTATACTTGCATAGTCCTTACTGATTTACATCAGCAGAACAAATGCAGGAAGTGATGTGTGCACATGGGACGGAAGCAAATGTGTGGTGATGCCAAACAAATCAATGAACCCCACCCACACCAAATCTAACTATGACATCCACCCCCGCATTGATTAAGTACAAGTACATATCCTACACTTACCCGGCCAATGAGCAGCGCCTCCTCTCTGCTAAAGAGACCTCGCCATGTCCACCTAGATGGAGATCCTGACCAGCACAGGAACTTCCGGGTGCATACAATGACTAATTTCTGGGTCAGAAGGTGAAACCACGCTTTTGATTGCAGCTGCGAATATTTGATCTCAACCATGATTAATATTTTTTATTTTCAGATATGCAAATCTGTATTTCTACATATATTTGAAGGTAAACTTAAGGGAGTTTGCTAAGAAATGGTGTCCCTGGGTTAGCAGTAGGTGAATTACAAAGGCAAAAGGCCCAGTTTGAGCCCTGGTTCACACTGACAGCGGGAGGAAAGCATTCAGCTGAACTCCCACAATTTAATTCCTGCATGTCAGTCCCAACTGTGGAGGGCAACATCAGAGACATCGGTGCAGGTTTCTGCACCAATATCAATACAAATCGCACCAATTAGAACAGTGCAATTGCCACAGATTTCACATGTCAAATCATACCAATGTGAACCAGAGCTGACACATTCAAACACTGCCTATCCACCAGCTGAATTCATTACCTGCAATTCTCCACAGCTGTTAATGATAAAGGTGGAATCTTTATCTATAACTTGTAGTTGTGCAGAAGCCTAGGTTTACATTGGAGCGATTGGTCATGCGATTTGAGAGATCAAATCACATGACTATTGGCAATGGCACTGTTCCAATCGATGCAACATTTTTTTTGTGGCACCGCATCAGTTTGCTAAATTAGTTCCTGCACTACTTTTGCCGATTTCAGGTGCGACTTCAATAGACATTTGTGTATGAAGCCACCTGAAATCACGCTGACCTTGCTACTTTAAGTGAAGTAACGCAATTTCAAAGTAGCATGTGAACCAGGGCAAAGAGATTAGTTTTTTGGTGCACAAATACATATTGAAATAAAATATAAAAGATATTGCACTTTCCCAAAACCACCACCCACAAAAACTAAAAAGAAAGAAAAGTAGAAAGAAAGAAAAGTAGAAGGAAAAAAAAAAAAAAAAAAAAAAACCACACACACACCACAACAAAAGCTTAATGTACTTTTATTTTACCAGCAGAAAAAAAATAAATTTACATTTACTAGCTTCAAAAAAATTTGGACAGGATATATGGTACTACATTTAGCAACGGAATTTTAAGGGCCCTGCTCATAGGAGCTTACAATCTAAAATTAGACAAAACCTTAGAGTGGATACAGCTTTAATTTCAGTGTATAACGGGCAACACATCACATTATTATCTGAAAGATTATAGAAACATACTTAACAGTCATTCTTACAAAGCATTCCAACATAATATTGCAAAAGACTTATTCAAAACACCCACCACCAGCCCACAATCCACACATACGTACATTGGTGACCATGTTCTGCTGGAAGCTGCATTTTGGTGTACACGATTAAACAAGATCAAAAAGAGTAGGTCATGGGGGGCAGGAGGCGAAGCCTAGCAGAGCAGACATGCATTGTTAGAGCTCCACACCGCTGAGGAGAGAAGAGAAGGATAAAGCGGAGCCTGCAGGCTCAAAAGGTATCCATTTGAACCTTTTTGCCCCAGGGAACAAACTGTGAAAGTTTGGGCAGGAAATATGGTACTGGGAGGAAACCGTGGCAGAAATAAAAATCACCTCACAAAGAGCTCACAGGCACTCACTGCAGCTGAAGCAGCTCCAGTCACCTCACAAGATACAGCATCAGGGCGCTCTCACAGACAGAAAATGTCACAGCAAGACTCTCCATTTGAGTCAGATACAGAACAAATCCTCTCACAAACTTCTCCACAAGCCTCCTCAGTATCCCCAGTAATATTATTACAATTTGAAAAGATGCTTCATAAGGCTTTAAAACAAACCTCAGACCAAATAACAAAAAGCCTAACCAAAGAAATAAGAGAGCTGGGAAACCGCACCGCAGCCTTAGAAATAAAAATGGATGAAATTGAAATCACAACCCAAGAAAATATAACAGAATTGGAACAATTAAAAAAAGAGAATTTAATACTTCAAACTAAGCTCGAAGATTACGAAAATAGAGCCAGACGTTCAAACTTGCGCATAAGGGGAATACCTGAAACTGTGACAGACCTGCAATCTACTATTACTGCTCTATTACAAGAACTAAAGCCAGATATCCCTATTGAACGTTTAGAACTGGACAGAGTACACAGAGCCCTCACAGCCAAAAAGAAAGATGGACCCCCACGTGATATAATCACAAAATTTCATTATTACAGAACAAAAGAACAAATACTAATTGCTGCAAGAGAAAAAAAGGAACTTAATTTTCAAGGACACAATTATCAAATTTTTGCTGACCTATCCCAACTTACTATTACTAAAAGACGATCCATGAAACCCCAACTAATGGAACTGCAACGCCACAACATTATGTATCAATGGGGCTTCCCCTTTTCAGTCAGATTTAACTACCAAGGTACAATTTACAGAAGCAGATCAGCAGATGAACTACAACAAACCCTTTTAAAATTAAATCTGACAGAACCCACAAGCAGCAACACTCCCACATGCAGAAGAATGGCATCATCTTCACCTTCAGGCAGCACCCAGAAAATTTCAGAACAAAATGGGAATCATCATTCTCACAAAAGAGGCCGTTATGCCACATCATCCATGGACCAAGAAGATTCAATGGACTGACATCCTAATTCCTGATATCTCTTCATTTATTATACTAAGAGATGGTTCTCTATAAAAAACCTATATTTATAACTGAATGTAACTGCATTCTGATAGTCACACACTGTGTGGTATCATGTTACATTCCAGTTATATTTCTTATTACTTCTGATTCATATAGCCTTAGAATATATAAGTGAAATAAGGAAATTCTTGTTCAGTTATATATTATCAAGTAATAACAATAGATTTATTGCTTTTTAGGACAAATATATTCAATAATCCAGAAGTAATGGAAGCTTTTTCTTTCTTTTCTTAAAACAAATATATTATTACCTAACTAGTTCCTAGAATTATGTTTTTGTTTATTTTAATCTGAAGCAATACAACCTCTATTTTATGAGTTAACATATCTAAACAGTTACATATGAATAAAATATGTAATTGTTTACTCTAAAAGGGTTAAAATCCCAAAATAATTCAAACTATCTTCATCAATACCAAAGTTATTAACAGTACCTTTCTAACTGAATTATTTAGCCTAGGGCAAGACTAACCATATACAACCACCCTGGAATAAATAATTTCAACAAAAACTATATTCTGCACTCCAATTAATGAAACATCATTTTGATGTCTTTTGACATAGCACTTCTCTCCTGTAAGCGGAAGATCCGTGTACCCCCATTAGCCCTCCTCATTCTCCCAACCATATTATGTGGGAGTGTGACGAAGGCACTTATTCCCCTGAGAGAGATATTTATTCTCTTTCACGGGTAAATTGTGATTACTTGCAAAAAATAATTTATACAATGTATCATCTAATCTCATATGTTTTTTGTTTACTCTTTACTCCAGAATTCACTGGTTTCTTTTCTATCTATTCATCTCTTCAGTCCACACAGGTTGATCTGCGCAGTCAGCTCTGCATAACAAAAAGTAAGTCAAAACTATTTGATCTATTGCCATGGCACCACTGAATATACTTTCCCTGAATGTTCAGGGAATAAATGTCCCTCAAAAAAGGACCAAAGCCTTCCGTACTTTTCATAACAAGAAGGCTCACATAGTATTCCTCCAAGAAACACACTTCACCAAAGATTCTACTCCAAAATATATTTCTCCTTTTTATCAACAAATTTACACGGCTTCTGCCTGTACCAAGCAAAGGGGAACTCTAATTGCATTTCACCGATCCACACCATTCACCTTATCATCAGAAATTAAAGACCCAGAAGGTAGATACCTGATACTCATGGGTTATATAATGGATACAGCAATCACGGTGATTTCCTACTACGCTCCTAACAAACAACCTACACCATTCCTCTCACATATATTACAAGTGATTAATACACACAAAATAGGAACAGTGATAATGTGTGGGGATTCGAACCAGGTCCTCCTCCCATTTCTAGATAAATCACCTTTTACACCATCCAAAATAACCTCTAGATTACCTTTTTCTCAACTTCTTTCCAAATACAATCTGGTAGATTCATGGAGAGAAAGTAACCCAATGAAAAAGAAATTCACTTATTTCTCGCACCCTCATCAAACCTTCACCAGAATAGATCATATTTTTCTAACAATAGGAATGATACCAGAAATTATTGCATCAGATATAATTCCGATTCCGTGGTCTGACCATAATGCAGTATACACTACTATAGCCTCAGCCATACCAAAAGCGCATGACCCAACGTGGTACTTACCGGACATAATGCTCAAACACCCACTACATCAGATGACCATTGAACAAGCTTTAAAGGAATACATATCAATTAATAATACAACAGACATCTCCCCAATAACACTGTGGGAAGCTCATAAGCCTGTCTTGCGTGGTACAATACAAAGACAAATGGCACTATTTAAACGGGAACGCAAAAATCTAGCAAAAAAACTAGAACTCAATTTTAATGCAGCCTACATATCATTTCAAGATAATCCATCTCAGAGTACAAAATCTCATCTGGAAAAATCTAGATTGGAATACGATCTATTTCTCACTGAGTCAGTTGATAAATCCCTCAAACGCTCCAAACACAATTTCTACATGAATACAAACAAACCAGGTACATATTTGGCTCGGGCATTAAATTCAACTAACAAATCTTTCAAACCAATACGTTTGAAATTATCAAAAAATGTTTACACTTGTAATCCAGTTAAAATAGTCCATAAATTTCACTCACATCTCGCAACTTTATACAAGACAAACAATGAATTTAATCCTACAGAGGCTGAATCCTTCTTCTCAAAAATAACCTTACCTGAGTTATTTCAGAATCAAAAAAGCAGTTTGGATGAGCCTATAACTATAGATGAAGTTGCTAACGCCATAAAAGACCTAAAACTTAACAAAAGACCAGGCCCAGACGGCTACTCGGCTTTATACTATAAAACATTCTCAGAAATACTCTCTCCCATTCTCACTGAAACTTTTAACAAACTTCTAGATGGACATTCTTTTCGGCAAGAAACACTAATGGCAATTGTTTGTATGATCCCAAAACCCCTTTCTGATGATACTTCCTGTGTGAATTATCAGCCTATCTCTCTGTTAAACCTCGATATTAAATTATTAGCAAAAATAATAACAAAACGCCTCAATAGCATTATAGGAAAATTAATACATAGAGATCAAGTAGGCTTCATGCCAAATAGACAGGCAGGCGATAATATACGCAGGGCAGTGTTATTGGCACATATTGCTAAAAAACGGAAAATCCCTTTATGTTTTCTATCTCTCGATATTAAGAGGGCATTTGACACAGTATCCTGGCAATATATGCAATATTCATTACAAAAATGGGGTTTTGGACCCCACTTTTTAACATGGATCAAAGCATTATATAATAAACCCAAAGCCTATATAAAATATGCTGGATACAAATCTGAAGCCTTTAATATCGAAAGAGGTACCCGACAGGGTTGCCCATTATCTCCCTTATTATTTGCCCTTATACTCGAACCCATGGCCCAATACATCAGAACAAACCAAACTATAACTGGCATTGAAGTAGGAGGTATTACACACAAATTATGTATATTTGCAGACGATATATTACTTTTTCCATCATCACCACAGGTCTCTGGTCCTAACTTAATACCAGCTCTTGATGGATTTGCAGCCCTATCCGGCCTTATGATTAATCCTAAGAAATGCCTAGTGCTTAATATTTCACTCAAAAACATGGAATTGATCCCGGCTAGGGCTGCACTCCCATTCACATGGGCAGAAAAATCAATCCCATATCTTGGAATTCATTTAACAGCATCTCATTCTGACTTATTCTCAACCAATTATCCTCCTGTATTAAGACAGATCACAAATCTAATAAAACAATGGTCGCAACTTCCTTTATCCTGGATAGGGAAGATTAATGCAATCAAAATGACTATTCTACCCAAATTGCTTTATCTATTCAGAGTCCTCCCTATTCCAATTCCTTCCTATTTTTTGAGAATAGTACAAAAAAGAGCAACTTCGTTTATATGGGGCTCTTCTAAACCACGTATACCTATACACACACTACATCTTCCCAAAAATAAAGGAGGCCTGGGATACCCTAATTTTACTAACTACTACAGAGCAGCACATTTGGCCAGTCTGTCCAAATACCATGCAAAACAGGAAATCCCATTATGGGTATTTATAGAGGCTTCAGAAAATGACCCTCTATTAATATCAAATTTATTATGGCTTGATCCTAAAGACCGCTTTAAAATTCATAATCCCATAACTAAACACTTCTTATCTCTCTGGGATAAACTAAAAACCAAATATCAGTTACAATCTCCACACAATCCTCTCCTTTCTTTTATCAGAAATCCGGCCTTTTATCCGGCATGGATCTACCCAAATTCTTTTAAAGCTTGGACAACATCAGGCATTCAGACACTAAATGACTTCATAGCATCTAAATCATTCCTTTCATTCCCATCGCTTAGAGAAAAATATGATCTACCAAACTCTGAGATATTCAGATATCTCCAAATCAAAAATTTCTATACACCATTCCTAAAGGGGGATACACCATTATCCCAATTATCCATTTTTGAGTCAATCTGTACAAAAGATCCATTTGCTAAAGGTACAATTTCATCACTTTATAATCAATTATATGGAGTAGCAAATCCTAATAGACCCTCTTACGTTCAGAGGTGGGAGGAGGACCTGGGACGAACTTTAGAAGACACGGACTGGTCTAACATATGGCTCACATCTAAGTCATCCTCACCCAACATCTTAGCACTGGAGACAAATTATAAAGTCCTAACTCGCTGGTACCTTGTACCCGCTAGAGTGGCAAAATATTCACCTAATACCTCAGCTCTTTGTTTTCGAGGATGCCCAGAAATAGGCACATATTTACACATATGGTGGACGTGCCCAGTAATCCAAACCTTCTGGAAGGAAGTCTTCGTGATTGCATCTAAAATATTAAAAAAAATAATACAACCAGATCCATATTTAACTTTACTTAATCTAAAACCGGAATGGTTAACACTCTCTCAATTCAAACTTATGATCCAACTAATAACGGCTGCAAAACAAACAGTGGCCAAGGCATGGAAATCTCCTACATTGGTACTAGCAGAAACAATTCACAGAATGAATAATACAATGTCCCATGCTAAGATGGTAGCCATCGATCAAAATCAAATTCCAAAATTTGAAAAACTTTGGCATCCTTGGATAAAACAACAGTTCCTGTCAAACTTCAATGACTCTGTCCTGTTGCCATGGTAACAGATTAAATGACTTACAGAGACACCCATTCTAAGGCTTCAAAGAGAACTAAAAAGAATAATAAACTGACGAGCGGGACAACCTTGTGGACCATACCTTTACCTTTCAACCCTTTTTCTTCTTTCTCTTTCCTTTTCTCCACCTTACGATTAAAGCTCATTATCAGAATTTATTTGACCTATATACACTCTACTTGTAAACAATATGTATAGTAGGTATAAATCATTTAAATACCTACAAAAGTAACTAAGGAAATGATATATATCTTTAATTTAGGTTTACGTGAACCCAATGTTTAATATTTGAAATTTCATGATATTTACCTATATAAACCCTACTGTAAAACAATGAGCTTACTTTATAGATCCTTGTAAACTTACTTTATGTATCTTTATAACATTGTATACTCAATAAACTTCTTTTGACAAGGAAAAAGAGTAGGTCAGCAGATGCTTCCAAACGATGTTTGCATGATCAGACAGGAACAATACACACACAACATTGACAGCATGGCCACATAAACCCACTTTTGATTGAAAAAATGCACAAGAATTTCACCAAATCTCCCAATATCATTCCTTCTCCATCACAACAAAAAACCTGACCTTCTCAGGCCAAACGAACCCCCCCCTACTGCAGGCCTTTATATAAGAGAGGTTTTATTGTTAGAACACTGACACACCCAATAGAAGTACACGCCCACCAGTATCTTTCAATCTGTCTCTTCATGTATGTCTAAAGTGATTGCACCTGATGAGCAGGAACACATAATAGTATTTGCAACTGTGTTAGCCCTTGGCTATGTGCATCAAATCTCAAACTACAGGACAAAGATCAAAGTCCATTTGCATCCACATAAACAAAGCAACAGTTTTCTAAGCATATGTACCTGTGCAGTGTAAACCCTAAAATTTGAAATGTCCAAGTCCCTGGGCATGATTAGTGCTAATAAACATTAACATCAGTCCCTGGCTGCAATGAGCTTCCAATATAAAGTCCAAAATTAACTTTCTTACATTAGAACCTATTTCGACAGGAGACAAATAAAATGCCAGCATGCCTTTGGATTGTGGTGAGAAACCCACACAGGGAGAACATATAAACTTCAACACAAGCATTAGCATGTTGGGGAATTGAACCAACATCCCAGGTGCTGCTAGACAGAACTGCTACCCACTAAGCTACCAGGCAGCCCCACACATGTTCTCTGCATCTCTGTGTGTGAACCAGCCCTAAGTCCATAGCCATGCTCAGTGTCACAAGCAATATACAGTATATTGGCGTAAGTATTGGGATGCCTGCCTTTAAACACACATGAACTGTAATGGCATCCCAGTATTAGTATTGGGTTCAAAACTCATTTGGCCCACCCTTTGCAGCTATAACAGCTTCAACTCTTCTTGTCCACAAGGTTTAGGAGTGTGTCTATGGGAATGTTTGACCATTCTTCCAAGTGCATTTGTGAGGTCAGGCACTGATGGACAAGAAGGCCTGACCTACAGTCTCCTCTCTAATTTATCCCCAAGGTGTTCTGTTGTGTTGAGGTCAGGACTCTGTGCAGGCCAGTCAAGTTCCTCCACCCCAAAATCACTCATCCATGTCTTTATGGACCTTGCTTTGTGCACTGGTCCAAATGATTTGATGGAGGGGAATTATGGTGCGGGGTTGTTTTTCAGGGGTTGGGCTTGGCCTCTTAGTTTCAGATAAGGGAACTCTTAAGGCATCAGCATACCAAGACCAAGACATTTTGGACAATTTCATGCTCCCAACTTTGTGGGGACAGTTTGGGGAAAGCCCCTTCCTATTCCAACATGACTGCACACCAGTATACAAAGCAAGGTCCATAAAGACATGGATGAGCAAGTTTGGGGTGGAGAAACTTGACTGGCCTGCACAGAGTCCTGGCCTCAACCCGATAGTAGAGACTGCAAGCCAGGCCTTCTCATCCAACATCATTGCCTGGCCTCACAAATGCACTTCTGGAAGAATGATCAAACATTCCCATAGGCAGACTCAGGTGTCCGTTTATGAAGCAGTGATCAGCGGTGATCCCGAGGATCGCCGCTGATCACAGTCCATAAACAGTTTATGAAACAGTGATAATCGGGGGAGAACATGTTTGAACTTGTTCTCCCGCCGATTATCTCTACACATGGAGAACCCTCATGAATGACACAGTAACGGCCAGTTTATGAAGCGGTGATCTCACCGCTTCACTGGCGATCTGAGTGAGAATTCACACTCCTAGGTTCACCAGCTCAGAGGTGGTGAATCGGGGAGTGAAGAGGAAATCTCGGGGGATTTGAGGGGGAAGGAGAAAGATTTTTAACTTCCTTATGCCTCGTTCAGACCCCCCCAACACTGTAAGCATGTCCCCCTGTCATATTTATGTGTATACATATATATACATATAATGTGTATATGTATATATATATAATGTATGTGTATATACATGTATATATAATGTGTGTGTGTGTATACATATGTATATAATGTAGGGGGACTCATTATTTTATTAACAGTAATTCACGCCGTCTGTCTGTGTATTGAGCGGTGATAATTTATCACTGCTTAATAAACTGACATCTCTGTATTTCTGGTGCTGTAATCTCGTAAAGTCTCACGAGATTCCAGTATCAGGGGCCGTTCTCCACTGTTGAAAGCATTTGTAGATCTCTTCACTCCTCCAAAGATGAAGCGATCTACAAAGCTTCATAAACAGGCACACAGAGGAGAAAAATCTTCACTGTGAATGCCGGAGAACGAAGCAGTGAATAGATTTCACTGGTTCATAAACAGACACCTAAACCTTGTGGACAGCCTTCCCAGAAGCTGTTCTAGCTGCAAAGGGTGGGCCAAATCAAATTTTAACCCTACGGACTAAGACTGGGCTGCCATTAAAGTTCTGTGTGTGTAAAGGCAGGCGTCCCAATACTTTTGGCTATATAGTGTATCTGGAAAAGACTTACAATGGTGGTGGAACCCTCCTACACATAACTACTACAATTAGACATAGTTATAAGACCTGGGAGATGAGACAACTTCTCTACATGAAGTAACACGGTTGGGATTTGAACCCAGAGGCTCAGAGATACTAAGCAGAAGTTCTAACCTCTAAGCCACAGAGCTGCCACGTGTGAGACCCTCCTACACATAACTACACATAAATACACATAAAAACACATAAATACTGCATTTCTTTGGACATACAGGTGATGGAATTACATTACTCAAGAGTTATTCTTCTTGATTTATTCTGTGATATTTGGTGTTTTTTTGTGGGTGAGAGTAGAATATTACCCTTAAATTTTTGGGAATTACATTTTGATTTCTGATGTTGGTACACATATCACATTTTTTTGGCTCAAATTATGAATATTTGGAAATAATACAAAGCACAAAAAATTGTGATTCATTTTAAATTTTCATCAGCAATGGTATTGTTTGTGGATTATAAAGACTCCTGTGTGAGTTTGGGGTAAAGATTGTTGTGAGATGAAGAGTAACAAGTGAAAGTGACAGAGAAAAATATATTTTACCAAAACATCAAAACATTCCACATTGTAACATTCTTAAAATCTAAATATTTTAAGTAGAAGCAACAATGTTGCAAAGGAAAATTTATTTCACAGAAAGATACATTTCATCTCAACATTAAAAGTTTTTTTTGTGAAAGTTAGAATTGTTCCATTAGAATCAGTGACTGAAACTTCATTTGGACTAAATTAGAGCAGATTTTAACTTCCAAAAAATGTTCTCTAATTAGCTCTCATTTTGGTATTTACTATAGCTACAGGTAAAAAAGACACTTGAGTTAAAATGAGAGTTATTTTCAGGTCTGAGCATGCTCAGTTGTGTTGGCACCTAGTTGTCCAAAACGGGGAATTTTTCACTTTTCAGACTTTTAAAGATATTTCAGTGTAGAAGTCACTTTTTCACACAGTTTAAAAGCATATTTCAGTACTATTTAGGCAATTATATCATGCTCTAAACATTATTTCCATGTGCAATTCTCTAGGTTTTAGCAGAGTAAGGGTTTGGGCTCTATTTAGTTTCAGGGAGCTATAGTAAATTCGATTTTGGGAGAATTTTCTCACCAGCGCTATAGTGAATACCGTTTTAGCGCGAATTAGCGCTATTAGCGCTAATTCGCGCTAAATTGCCGCGAATTAGCGCTAATTCGCGGCAATTTGCGCGAATTAGCGCCATAGCGCTATAGTAAATGACCCCCATAGTGTCTACAAACTAGGGTACATTTTCTGGAATTTACGCAGCTTTTAGTTTATGACTGCCTATCTCATTTCGAGGTGCTAAAATGGCAGGGCAGTACAACCCCTTGTCCCCCAATGACCCCATTTTAGAAAGTAGACACCTCAAGGAAATTGCTGAGAGGCATGTTGAGCCCATTGAATATTTTTTTTGTCACAAGTGATTGAAATATGACAAAAAAAAAAAAATTACACAAAGTTGTCACTAAATGATATATTACTCACACATGCCATGGTTATATGTGGAATTACACCCCAAAATACATTTTGCTGCTTTTTCTGAGTATGGGGCTACCACATGTGTAAGGCTTTTTGGGAGCCTAGCCACATACAGGACCCCGAAAACCAAGCACCACCTTCAGGACTTCTAAGGATTTCTATTTGTTTGATGGAATAAAAAAGATGATTTTATGCCCAGTATGTGGATACCAAACACGGCATGCTTTAAAATTGCACACAAACGTGCAGCGGTAGCAAACTATATACATTTTAAAAAGCCTTTAAAAGCCTTTACAGGTTACCACTTTAGATTTACAGAGGAGGTCTACTGCTAAAATTACTGCCCTCGATCTGACCTTCACGGTGATACCTCACATGCATGGTGCAATTGTTGTTTACATATGACACAAGACCGATGCTTGCGTTTGCCTTTGTACGTGAGAACAGGGGTGCTTTTTTAATTTTTTATTATTTTTATAATTATTTTTTATTATTTATTTTGCTTTTTTATTTTATTTTTAAACTAAATTAAATATATTTTGAAAATTATTGGGATGAGGTGCCGTATCGTACCGAGGACTACCCAGCTACTCCCATTCCCCAATTTATTTTTAAACTGTTGGCGCTGTTTATATCTGGCGAAACCAGTCATGAAATGCTCATAGCTTCTGGTTTCTTAGGCCAAAGAGGTGATTGGAGCCATTCTGGTCTCCGATCAGCTTTACAGGCAGCTGGCAGAACCACCGGCTGCATTCTTGGGTTCACTGTTGGGACAGGAGAGCCCGAGAAAACCATGGAAGACAGTGGGGGGGGGATGTTCGATCCCACTGCTTGTAGAAGCAGGCAGAGGCTAATTAGCCACTAGGATTGCTTTTACATGAAAGCTGACCACTGGCTGAAAAGAGGCATCATTTTGGTATAACCATTCAAAGTCCAGCAACATACCAGTACGTTGCTGCTCCTTGTTGGGCATATATTGTAATGTTCTTTTTTTCATGCAGCCTGTGGGCTGAACGAAAAAAAGTGATTGATCGGTGGGTATGCCCACCATTAGAATACCACCCTTCAGCCACCCCCTTCTAATGATGGACATACATGCACCTTTTTTTTTAAACTGTGGTGGTGAAATCACCTCCCACAGCGCTGGAGTCGCTGATTTTTGTATCGTGAGAGCAAACGCTATTGCTGTCAAGATAAATAAATCATTGCTGCAGCTGAATGGCCTACCTGAAAAGCAAACAATGGTAACGATAAAACATTAACTCAATAAAACAACTTGATTTTTAAATGCAATCCGTGTCTAAAAAATATATGCCGAAGCATGGGGGCAATCTGCCCCTAATGTTAGGAGCAAATAGCTCCTCCACCCCTGCCCCCATGCTTCAGCATATATGTTCTTTTCTTTAAGTGTTGTGGTGAAATCACCTCCTGCAGGGCTGGAGTCATGACTTTACGTATCGTGGGAGCAAACGCTGTTGCTGTCAGAATAAATAAACCCGTGCTGCAGCTGAATGTTATACCTGCTAAGCAAATGATGGTTAACAATAAAACAAAGTAACATTACAGTAAAACAGTAATGCCCCGTACACACGATCGGACTTTGTTCGGACATTCCGACAACAAAATCTAGGATTTTTTCCGACGCATGTTAGCTCAAACTTGTTTTGCGTACACACGGTCACACAAAGTTGTCGGAATTTCCGATCGCTAACAACGTGGTGACGTCAAGCACGTATGACGAGACTAGAAAAGGCCAGTTCAGAACCAAGCGCGGCACCCTTTGAGCTCCTTTTGCTAATCTCGTGTTAGTAAAAGTTTGGTGAGAGACGATTCACTCTTTTTCAGACTCGTGGCTTTCAGATCGTTTTCTGCGGTTCAGTTTGTGCTTGTGGGTTTGTATCTGCTCTTCAGTGCGTGCAAGCAAGCTCCGCGTGACTTTAAGTAGTCATTGTGTTCTTGTTCGTTCGTTACTGTTTTTCAGGTCACTCTTCACAGGCTTTGCTGTTCTTCAGTGCGTTCTGTTACTTCGTTCTGAGCAGCCGGCCGTTTTCTAGCCATGTTTCGTGTACATACACATCGTAGAGTTCATGCTGTGCGGGGGCTTGGTGTTGGGGTCCTGACTTTGACACAAGTCCAGTCCATGAACAGGGTGGGGAGGAGTTCATGGACCAAGAATTGGTTGCTTCAGCGCGACCAGTTCTCTCATATGCCTTTGCTCCGTGAGATCCATGAGAATAATCCTGATGAGTTCAGGAATTTTCTCCGGATGACGGACCCCGTGTTTCACCGTTTGTTGGCTTCGCTGACCCCCTATATCAGCAAGCAGGATACCTGCATGAGGCAAGCCATCACTCCAGAGCAGAGGCTCATGGCTACCCTGCGCTACTTGGCGACAGGGAGAAGCCTGCAGGACCTCAAGTTCTCGACAAGCATCTCCCCCCAGGCTCTGGGGATCATTATCCCAGAGACCTGTTCTGCCATCATCCAGGTCCTGCAGAAGGAGTATATGAAGGTAAGATTTTTATCCTTTAATATCACATTTTATTGTATTTAATGTTTGATAATATATTGTATTTCTTTCCTCATTCCCTAATTACCATGATTGGAATATGCTGTGAATGTCCCCTTTGTCCTCATTCATGCTGGATTTTTATGTAATTATTTTTGTACTCCTTCATACATATCTGCCTTCAATAACCTCCCCAACATGCTCTCCCACCCTATATTCACCTCATGTAGTCACTTAACAATGTATTTTATCAGCTCCATAGTAGTGCTTTACCCCAAACACCCCCTAAAATGTTTAGAAATCTGATTTGTGCTTTAAATTCAGGCAGAGTGCCAGAGGCTTTTTTTTTGTAGTGTCCCCAAATCATTTTTAGTAACCCTCCCTCCCCCCAACTGCTAAGTCAGCTGATCCCAATTCTCTATCTATCCTCAATCATCTATCTGCTGACTTTGCCAAACCCATACACACTACACCCATCTTTTGTGCTCAGATGTATGGATGAATTACCCAAAGCATGTAGTGCAAGGGCCTGCCTGTATACTTTCAAATGGTACTGTTTAAAGTTTTTGTATTCTATTATTATCTTGATAGGTAATATCATAATGTCCAAATGTGCTCAAATGTGTACAGTGTGTATTTATATCTTTGTATTATGACACTTCTTACCTGTCCAGTGGGCTGACAATAGTTTAACTAAGGAGGGGCTGTTCCAAGTAATACCCTGTATTTAGGCATTCATCTCTCAATGAAGTGGAGAGGGTTACCTGTCCAAGATCCCCCCCCCCATAATGTTAGAAATGGCCCATGAGAGGGGAGAGGGGGAATATGATAGGTGTACCTTATACTTTGGTGTTAATTTCCCCTTAATAAATGCTATCTGGAGGTTGGCCAAGAATGTTTGTGCCTAATCTGCTTGCCATGTTTATGTGCAAAACTACTAATTTATTTTTGTTTTCCTCAACAGTTTCCTTCCACGCCACAGGAATGGCAGACTGTGGCCTCCCACTTTGCCCAGCGGTGGGACTTTCCTAACTGCGGAGGGGCAATTGATGGGAAACACGTCCACATCGTCCCACCACCCAACTCGGGGTCGTACTATTTCAACTATAAGGGGTTCAATAGTATTGTGATGTTGGCGGTGGTGTCGGCTAATTACGACTTCTTGTATGTGGACATGGGGAAGAATGGCCGGATGTCCGATGGTGGAGTCATCGTCCAGACGGAGTTCTACAGGCGTCTCCAGAATGGCAGCTTGGACTTGCCACCTCCAGAGGACAATGTGGAAGGACTCCCATTCGTCTTCGTTGCGGATGAAGCATTTGCGCTGGGGGACCATCTTATGCGGCCATTCCCGATGAGGACCCTCACCCCGGAACAGAGGGTTTTTAATTACTGGCTGGCCAGAGCCAGAAGAGTGGTGGAGAACACATTTGGAATCCTGGCCAGCCGGTTCCGCCTATTTCTGACACCCATCCATATGGCGGAGTATAAACTTAATCATCTAATCCTGGCGTGCTGTGTTCTCCATAACTTTTTACGCCAACATTCTGCCAACTATGCTGGCTCAGTTGGGCCTGAGGCCAGAAAACTACATGATACAACCCTGACGGCGCTTAAAAGTGGCCGTCCTGGCTTGTCCTCCCTGAGTGCCCGTGATGTCCGGTTAAGATACCTTGAGTTCTTTGCGGGTAGGGGGGCCATCAATATGCCAGGCAATTTGTGAAGCATTTAGCAAATAAAAAAAAAAATTAATCTTTGGTGACATTTACTGCTTGTGTTTGTTTTAGCTGACCCTGACAGCAATGTGTGGAGTCCAGAAAATAGCGTGATTGTGTAACCTTATCCAAAGCACTGTTGGCTGTTATTTACTAAAGGCGTATACACTTTTTATACTACAAGTGGTCTTGAAACTGCACTGAAACTGCGCTTGTAGTGCAAGGAGGATTTGCCCTTAGGAAATAACCACCATTTTCTCAGAAAACAGCAATTACATCACCACAAAAGTGTTGTAGCATTGAGACAATAATCCACACATTCTTGATTAACAAACTTTTTAATAGCTGCACAATCACATGTGCATTTAGAAACGGTTTTTAAAACAAACCAACATGTTTGTTGTATAACAATTTTGGGGGTGGCATTATCAAAAATAGAGATGTCCATTTACGATAAAACAGGCCTGTGTAAAACCAAGAAACACAAAAAACTTGAACTTACAAAGTTCACATATGGTAAAACTTGAAGGCAATATTAGACATGAGTATTTAGGAACTGTGTTTGATATTGCGTTCAGATGGGGTGAAGTCACCCCTTGAAAAGCCAAATTTGGAAGATGCACACCAATTTACGAATGTCAACATGTGCTACCTGCCATCACGGGGAATCAAGGGACGTGTTTTGTGGGAGCAAACCCTTCCTCACCGCTACTTTATTATTAAGGAAGGGGTTGCACCCCCCAAAACGCGTCCATTGATCTCCCGTGATGGCAGATAGCACATGTTGGCACACTGTGTGCATCCTCCAAATTTGGCTTTTCGAAACATCGCTAAAAAATTTAAAAGATTGTACCACACAAAAAAAGAAAGTTATTTTGTGGGGTTTTAAATTCGCCCCAAAACATCAATGATGTTATTATTTTTTTGAATCACATCATTGATTTTTTTCTTGATGTTTTCCAATTCTAAATTACACCCCATGATCTCCCCGATCAGGATCTGGGCACTTTCAGATGTGAAAGGATCTCGATCCATAACCTCATGATCACCTAAAAAGAGAGAAACCAAACAAAAACAGGTATCAACAATCTGCCGGCATCCATCTCTTACCTGAGTCTGTGGTCGCAGACACTCACCTGTTGTGGTGCCAATTTCCACCACATCTTCTTCCTCCTCCTGCTCAGCTTGGGTTGGGGGTATTTCACCTTCTTCCAGAGGTGGGGGGTCTCTGGTCTCCTCGGATGAGGGGTGTCCTCCGAGTCTTTTCTCCCCTATGTAAAACAAAAATGGTATAATTAGCACACAGATATTTGATGGCAGAACTATAAATAGGAAACATTGCTTGGAAGTGGTGTACAATTGTCAATTTTAGCAGAGTTCAAAGATGTCGCTTTTTTAGTGTCCTTTGTCAACCTGCAATACTTTACCTGTTTTGTACAAGCTTCACAGATGGAGACCCCCCTATAGTATACACTGGAGCACCTGTGTGGGCCCCCTAATAAAAAGGGTGTTCTTGTGTCCCCCACTAGTGCTCCAGTGTCCAGATGTGAAAACAGCTGCTGAGTGTCCTCTCCTTACACAGAATCTAGTTTGCATTTCATTCTAGTAATAAAGCCATCTACACAACCAAATATTTTGCATCCGAGTAGGCCCTAAAAAATGTAGGAAACTGCATATGGCCTAAACAATGGTGTTTGAGAGGCCGAAAAAAAAAAAGTTAGATACGAACGAATAATGGGCCCATGAACATTAAAATTGACATTTTAAACTGTACAACAATTAAGAAAAGCATATGGAGCAGCACGAACGTAATAAAGACAAAAAGAATAGGAACACAGCACAACTACTTACTTTTTTGCAGCACTCTCCGGATCTTTCTGTACCGCTTGGGCTCTCTTAATTTCAGGTCCGACCACCGCTTCCTGAGCTGATCTTTCGATCGTCGTACCCCGAAATTCCTGTGCAGACTTTTGACCACTTTCGCAATGATCTTGGCCTTTCTGATATTGGGGTTGGGGTAAGGCCCATACTTCCCGTCATAGTCGGCCTTCTTCACAATGTCAACCATCTCCAACATCTCCCCAAAGGACATATTTGTGGCCTTAAATCTTCTCCTTCTGGATTGGGACGTGTCCAGATCCGGGCTTTCCTCCTCCTCCTCCTCGTTCCTGTAATTAGCACACACCTGCTCTGACTCCACCATGTGCTCTTCACTCACTGCGCCGAACGAAAAGGGACGGGGAATAGACTAGAAAGAACGTCAGGGGCGGGCGGAGTTACACGCATGCGCAGTGTGTATAAAGCGTACCACACATGCGTATTACATACGATCTGTGAGCAGAGGAAGGAGCATTGGAGGCGCCGATCGTCAGAACGAAGGTAAGAGACATACTTGTGCCTATACTGCTTCTACATTGAGGCCTATATTGTAACAAGATTAGTAGAGTTTGGCGTGACATTAGGGTTTGTCTTGTGTTGTGTCTTGCAGTGAAAATGGATATCTTGAATGATACAGACTTTATGGCAATCTTCATTGACATGTTCAGGGAGCTGCCTTGTCTGTGGGAGATCAACCACCCACATTACAGGAACCAAACAAAGAGGAAGGCAGCACTGGATCAATTGTTGGAAATTGTGAAGCAGGTGATCCCCACGGCAGACATCACATATTTGAAGATCTTAATTGGTGGCCTGAGGAGCACATATGTAAGGGAGCGCCAGAAAGTCCAGGATTCGCAGAGATCCGGAGCAGCAGGTGACATCTATGTCTCCAGGATGTGGTACTATGACAGGCTGCATTTTCTGGCAGGCCAGACTGAACCCGGGTCATCCCTCTCCAATCTTCCTTCCACGCTTCCTTACTCCCCGGCTGAGGCTTCTGACGCCCAACCTGAGCCTTCCAGGCAACAACATGTGGAGGAGCCCAGATTGAGCCAGGTATAACATTCCTCTAAATATTTCAGGTTGTCCAATCAATGATGTTAACTAGATGTTAGTTTGGAGTACTAATTTATGATTGTGATTGATGATGCAAAAACTAAAACCATGTCCCTTTTTCATACACAGGGAAGTCTCAGCCAGGAGTTGGCCGGGCCGAGCCGCCTGCCTGATCTGCCGGTCCCTCCCCTACCCCTGGAAAGAGAAAGTGGCAGGAGGAGGTGTGCCCTAGAGGAGGCTGCCATAGGCCTCTTTTGGAGGGCTACAGAGGCCCTGGGAGCACCACACACCATGGAGGATGACTTTGCTGCCATCATTGCCTCTAAAATGCAGAGGATGGAGGAGGGACAACAACTCATGTGTGAGTCGCTAATATTGGAGGCTCTTAATAAGGGGATGAGGGCCCAAATTACATCTGATACACACCTTTGTGAGCTCACACATGGTCCTCTTCCTCCTCCTGCAGGTCCTCCTCCAGGTCCTCCTAGTCCTCCTCCTCCTCCAGGTCCTACTCCTCCTCCTGCCACATCTCCAACAGCACAGCCACAGCCCGGAATGAAGCGTGGAAGGAAGACCAGAAAGTGAGGACCCTGGATCCAGTCTGGACGGCCAAAAGATGCAGCTTCTTGTGGTACCACAGCCTGGGGACACATATGTCATCTGCTACTTTCCGGATCTCTGGGACTTCTGGACCAGACTGCCCTCCCTTACATATGGACTCCTCAGGCCACCAAGTTTGATGTTCAAGAATTGATGTCTGCCCTGGGGGTCACAGGCTTCGCTAATTTCTCCTGTTTATCCAGCGTTGCCTCCCTCTTTGTTTGGTTCTGAGCCCTTATTAAAGGATTTTTGGTTTGAATTTTACTTGCCTGTGTGTGTTTGACTTCAAAAAGGACAGTTTGTGAGGATTCAGGTACATTGCAAAAATACAATGTGAAATTAACAAGGGACACCAACACCAAACAATCTCCTTGAGATTAAATAATAAAAGATATCAATGGTGTTGTGGTAACTTGACACACAAAACACACTCAAAAATATTCTGGAGTAAAACTAAAAATAACATTAAACAAAGATCAGCCTTTTAAAAAATACAAACCTAAAATCGAAAAGAAAAATGGCTTTAAAACCAAAAAAAAAAATTTTTGAACGATGTGACAAATAACAATATATTCAGGGAATCCCAAGGAAAAAAAAACAACAAAGTTTGTGAGAAGTGTGTGTGAATATGAGCAGCAAAACTACTTAATTCTTGTCACATTATAAAGAAGAAGAGAGTGCGCTGTATTAAACAATTTTTAACATTGCAGCGTGACGAAAGTGCTGTATCCATTGCAAACGCTAAGTTTACCAGACCGAGCTGTTCCGTGTTGGAATTTCTTCTGAGCATGCGTGGCACTTTGTGCGTCGGAACAGGCGACACACGGTCGGAATTGACGCGATCGGACTTTGTTGTCGGAAAATTTTATATCCTGCTCTCAAACTTTGTGTGTCGGAAAATCCGATGGAGAATGTCCGATGGAGCCCACGCACGATCGGGATTTCCGACAACACGCTCCGATCGGACATTTTCCATCGAAAAATCTGACCGTGTGCACGGGGCATAAGACATACCATACCTGCAAAGCAAATACAATTAAACATAGTAAAAAAAAAATTACAGTTCTAAATACAGCAACAATAGGGAGAGAACAATAGATATAGAACAATAGAGAGCGAACAATAGAGCGGACAATAGAGAGCAAACATAAAAGAGAGAACAATAGAGAAGAAAAATAAAAACACAACTATTTTTGGCATTTTTATTTTTTAATTTGTGTGTTTTTGTGTTTTTTTTGCACTTTTATATAAACTGTAAACTGCAAACGTTCCAGATTAGGATCGCTCAAAATGTGATGGCCATCTCATCTTTCAAGACCCTGTGTAAGTGTGCCCTAGGACTGTGCAATGCTTTACCCTATGCTAATACTCCACTAGTGTGTGGTAGCGTTCTAAACATTCACCAATTCAAAGACCAGGTTGGTCAGGACAGGAGGGACAATAAAAGCGAGTGTCACGCCTATATCTGCATTTTCTGCAGACACAACATCATCTTTGGGGATTTCTTTGGGTAGGGGTACCAGGGAGGACATACGGAACATGTCTCTTATGCAGCCAGCTCACTGCATTTGGATTGGGAAGTTGGGCCACAGCACCGTCTGGAAACAGAAGGGCCAGTTCATCCTGAAGCTTTGTATAGCACATTAGCATTCAGCAGAGCCAATTGGAATAAGAATACAGACACTTTTTTATACCAGCGTCTGGCCTTACGGGCAATTAGGTATGGTGCCAACAACTGGTCATTGAGGTCCACCCCACCCATGTTAAGGTTGTATTCGTATTTCTCCACACCAGTCGCCGTTTGAATTTGGACCGTCGTGTCTGCGTGAAGGGAGGACAGAACGGAAACATTCTTATTATCTCTCCACTTCACAGCGAGCAAATTATTACATCTCAAGCAGGCTTTCTCCCCAGCCTAAGACGGGAATCTACAAGCCGCTGGGGTAAGCCCCGGTGGTTAGATTGCACGGTGCCACATGTGCCAATTCCATGATCAAACAAGTGACTAAAAGGTGGCACGCTTGTGCAATAATTGTCCACATATAAGTGGTACCCCTTTCCGAATAAGGGTGACACCACGTCCCACACAATCTTAACAGCTCCCTATGTAGTCTGGGCAGTTCTCCGGCTTTATGTAACTATCTCTTCCCTCGTAAACCATAAAACTATATGTATAGCCTGTTGCCCTGTCACAGAGCTTATACATCTTGACCCCATATCTGGCCCGCTTGCTGGGAAGATACTGTTTGAATGACAAGCGGCCAGAAAACTTAATCAAGGACTCATCAACGCAGACAACTTGATCGGGAGTAAACAAGGATGCAAACTGCTGGTTGAAGTGGTTTACAACGGGCCAAATTTTGTAGAGCCGATCGTATTCTGGGTCAACCCGAGGACGACAGAGTTCATTGTCATTGAAATGCATGAACTGCAAGATCTGCTTGTATCGTGTCCTGGTCATGGAGGCAGAGAACAAGGGCATATGGTGAATTGGGTCAGTTGACCAATATGACCGCAACTCGCTTTTTTTAGTTATGCCCATGAGGTGGGATAGGCCCAGGAAGGTCTAGTACTGGTGCAACTCATGTTTGGATGTCCTCTCTCCTCTCTGGAATGGAAAAGAACTCCAGAGAGGGAGATGACATCACTTACAGGCAGGAGAAGCATTTCATTCGTCAGAACCGATCAGCAGGTCCAGGCCAGAAATCACTGGCCTGGACCTGGAGACTGAAACAAATCCAATCGTCGTGACCACCGTAAGGTAATGACGTTTCGCCCACCCATGCCATTCTGCCGCAGTGAAACTGCGGCGGCTGGTCAGGAACTGCGATAATGTGGGATCCTCCGCTCAAAGAATGGCTTAAAACAGAGTGCTTGTGTCTCATTATCTCCAGGAAGAGAAGAGCCCCAGGTGCTGGCTGAATGTTGATGCAAGTAGAAGAGAACAAGAAGACCTGGACAGCCACACACCGCAATGGATAAATCCGTCTTTTTATTCAAAATACAGGATCATGGGGTACACAAAACACGACTGTGGGGTGGTATAAAAATAGCTGACGCGTTTCGCACTTACACCAAGTGCTTACTCATAGCTGGCTAAAATGGGAATGAAAAGCCATATATATATATATATATATATATACTAAAAATATTAGAACATGTGACCATGCAATGGTGAGAAAATACAAAACAGCTGAGAAGCAGCCGTATGAGATCTCCGCACCTGCTGCTGGTTTGTAAATCTAAAATGGAAATCCCCATAGCAAGTAGGCATAGAAACAACAATTTGGAGATGTAATAAAATAAAATAAAGTGATAAAATGAATGAGATAAAAATAAAAAAGGGTGTTAAAATAATGTGATATCCATAAATGTATGAAATATACATATAATGAATGAGCACATGTGAAAAAATGTGTGTGGTGATATGTGTTATAATATGAACAAATAAAGCAAATTATAACCCAGTTATCCAGGGTCAAAAAAAATGTTTTTTTTCTTTTTTTTTTCAAAATGTGAATGTGCGTAGTGACAAATGGGCAGTGATATATATATGCTATCTGAATAAAAACTGATCATGTGTGAAAAAGATGTATAGACACAGGGCAATCAATTGACTGAGGGTAAATGCATGTGAGTGAATATGTGCAAGACATGCACGCAAAATTCAACAATAAATCAACAACAGGTGCCGTGATCTCAAGACAGCATGATTGTTAGATCTACATACAAGCACACCCCACCTTTAAGCACACAATGGGGTCCATCCACCAAAGCCGGAAAGTGCAAAATCAGGCCCGCCTCCACACTGAAACCAACGAGCCCTCCACCCCAGCTTTTTCAATTAAGCTTTGGTAATAAAACCTGGAAACTCATTGGCCTCCATGAAGAAGCGAGCCCGAGCCCGACCCCGCACCCCCCAGCCCCAGCAAACAAACCTCATTGTGTACCCATAAGTGGGGACGTCCGTAGTCCACAATCATCAAGCCCATGATCTGAGAAAAAAACAAATATGTCACAAACATTCAAAAACAAGTACAAAAAATATTTAGAATATATAAAGAAATTTTTTATTTTTATTTTATTTATTTTATTACCATTTATGTGGTAAAGATGTACCTGTAACCATATAAAAACATCATATACAAGAAGATTAATATTATGTTTCTAGAATGGTGATGAACCATAAACTTGGATTCATCCATGTGGATGTGTGATTAAACAAAGATATATATATATCCATGTGCATATATTGGTTCAAAACCTAAACTAAATTAAACTAAACTAACTGAATTAAACTAAGCCATATATATACTAAAAATATTAGTTACCTTGGTAACTAATTAGTTACCATTGGTTACCTTGACACCAGTGGCTGATAGTGTGTACAGCAGAACTCTTACAGCATCTTCTAACAATCCGTTAAGACAATCTTTACAAACACACATTTTCTGACGATGATGGAGTTTTACTGATTCGCCATTTCAGCAAATTGGAACAATTGATGGCCAAGGAAGTTGGAGCGTATTGGGACATCAGCTTTTTAACGGAATATTTATCCCTAGCACACATCCCACGAGGATTGAAGATAAAGAAATTCCCTACTTCAGAATTATTTGACGATCATTTAAAGAAAGATTGGACTGACACCCTTGATACATGTTCATTTAAACTTATGAACATTTTGATTGCCTCAAAAAAGAAAGACTTGGAATTGCTACAATCGGATATGTCTTCGATCCAAAAGAATCTCACAGCTCTACAAGCCCACACCGGCTTTACAGACCTGGATGGACGATTAAATAAAAAATTGGATAAAATGGAAAGATCAGTAATTGACAGCAAAAGAGACAAGATGGCCCAGGATAAAAATGACAACGAGAGCAACAGGGTATATACATGGAAAAGACCACCATTTGTCCCTAGGCGGCAATGCAGAAATTGGGGAAAACAGGTCAGTTTTTCTGAAGAAACAAAAGTGTGGCGCTATATATCACATCCACAGCCGTGTGTATTGCAATAAAGACATATAAAAATGGTGATGTCAGGAAAGGGTCCATCCGCTGGTAAGATATATCATTTGGCATGCAGTACTGGGGTCCACCAGCAGGTGTCTCCTGGCAGTGTTGAACTGTCAGGAGAATATTTCCCTGCTGGTGTCATTTCATCTTTTGGCCGCAGTACTGATGTCCACCAACGGATGTATCCTGGCAGTATGGAGCAGACAACACTCCCTGCGCTCAGGTGTGACTTGAAGCCAATTAGAGTCAGCCCTATAAATACCCGGCAAGCCCTCACATGCTCGCCTTGGTATCTTTCTCCCTGTGCCTTGACGCCTGTATCCTGTTTGTGAACCTGCTCTGTCCTGCTCTGCTCTGCTCTGATCCGATCCGATCCCTATCCTAGGCCCATCTTGTTCTTGTCCCTCCTGATTCCCTTGGATCCCTACCCTGCAGCTTTACCATCCATCCTCTCCCCTTCCTGCTGGTTTCCCGTCCTTACCCATCTGCTGACCTCCTGTGTATGACCCTGGCTTGGCTAACGTTTATGCTTCTGGTTTATCCCTTGTTCCTGCTTACCTGCTGTGTATGACCCTGGCCTGGCTGACATCTGTGATTCCGGTATTGACCCTTGCTGTATATACTATTGTTTGCTGTGGGTTTGTTGTGTTGGTTTTGCACTGTTTGTATTTTCTGGTTTATCACTTATTTTTAATAAATATTATTTATTCATTTACATGCGTTTGGGTTATCTCTGTGCAGTCCACACAGTCTGGTCTACTAGTCTCCTGACAGGTGAATACTACCAAAAAATGTATGACCATAAAATGGATAGTGTCAAATAATTAATCAGTGTTGATCACATATAAAGTAAATACACAATAATACTTAATCATCAGATGTGCCAGTGATTAATAGAAACCCATGCTGGTTCCATGAGCCAGACACCAAACATAAAAAACATAAAACTTTAGAAGTCCATAAAAAATGTGTAGAAAAATAGTGAAGAAAACATCAACAGAGTTCAAAGGGGGTGATGCATGGCCAGATGGTATTCACAGAATTTTAGTCGCACCAAATCTGGCGAGTGGGCAGAAGGGAGACTACAAGTGTGCATAGATTGTACATCAGTGCCGGGGCCAACACCAGGAGTAGAGGAGGCTTACCGGAAAGAATTGACCTGAAATGGCGTACGCCAGACAAATTCAAAAAAGCATAATAACCACTGGTTCTGGGAAATGCGTCTTGTCAGATGTCATCAATAGATGGTGGAAAGAAAAAGGGGGGGTCCGCACGGCTTCCTCTCCCATAGGTAATCCAGCATAAGCCAAACGTGTAGTTTCATATGCCATGCAAGGAGCAAACAAAACTCACATAGCGTAAAAACGTTTTAAAACACTAGTTTATTAAAATAATAAAAAACAGACTCACATTTTGGAAGAACGAAACAGAGCTCAAATATCAAATAGCGGTGATCCTGAGGGGTCCACCCGACATGTTTCAGCTAAGGAGGGGGTCAATTTTTCTGACCTTGAAACCGAAACAGCATATGACACCACCGCACATACCACATCAGACTCTTCACTTGATCGGTCTATAGCCCCCTTGGAACCAGCAAGATCTGGCAACGACCGGAGCCCTGGAAAACCCCGTGGGTTCCGACAAACCAAGAAGAAAAAATCCTTCATCAAAAAAAAAAAACAGGAGAGGGGGCAAGAGGCACAAGAGATCCGGACAATGTACATTACACTCTGCGGGGAAGAAGAAATAATAGACCGGAGTGTCATCAATATTTCCAAAAGACCCTTGAACAGAGAAGAATTGGGTCTTTTAGTGAAGGGCCTCAATTTTTGTCCTAACAGACATTTTAATTTATTTGATACCATTTTGGATGTCAACAATTTTTTCACGTTCTCTAACTCTTAAGAAACATTATTTTGGATTTTCCACAGAGGATACAGAGGTCTCCTTTGACAGGTGCGATACAGGTGAGTCTCCCCCTTCACCTATATTATTTACTGAAGTTTGTACTTAAAATGACTTAATTGATTTGACACATGAACCGGATCTATATCCCACGGATCCCACTGATGTTTAACATAAACTACCGTTCAAAATCAGATCAGATTTTTATCCAGTGGCATCCGGGGGAAAGGATCTTGATCTATTTCAAAAGATGGTGGAGGGGGACTTAATGCACCTGGCTCGCAGCTGTCACAGGAAACCCACTAGCGATAATTTAACTTCAGATGAGAGACATGCATTTAAACAACTGATGGCAGACGACAGTATTGTCATCAGAAATGCAGACAAGGATGGGATGGTTGTTGTATTAGATTCAGATATGTATAAAATGGAAGCTTTACATCAATTGTCTGATACACGCACCTATTTACCACTCAGTTCAAATCCCACTATCCTTTTTAAACAAGAATTATCCACCTTACTTGACAGGGTGGTGCAGGTAGGCCTTTCTTCTCAAGGGATAAAGAATCATTCATCCCATTTACACATTGCTAGCCATATCTAATTATTTTTGTTTTGATTTGGTTTACCCTTTTTTTTTTTTTTTTTACATATTCATGGCTTTAGTTCCACTCAATGAACATCAACATTTTTTGTTTTTACAACTCCCATCCCATTCCATTTCCTCCTCTCTTCTCTTTGCTGAATTGTTATTTGAAGTGCCGTATTTTTTGAATTTTTCTCCAAAAGGTTCCCCTTTGTTCACTGGCAGCTTGCACATATATCTTGTTATACTTATATCCATATTTTTACAACCAAAACTAGCTGCTTAATACAAATGATTAAACATATATTTTTAAGTCTTTGGAGAGCGTTTCAATATAGTTCTGCTAAGGGGCATCTGGATTGACGTTTTTGCCTCATACGCCATTCCAGTACCCCAATTTCATTTAGTTAGGTTTTGAACCAATATATGCACATGGATATATATATCTTTGTTTAATCACACATCCACATGGATTAATCCAAGCTTATGGTTCATCACCATTCTAGAAACATAATATTAATCTTGTATATGATGTTTTTATATGGTTACAGGTACATCTTTACCACATAACTAAAAAAAAAAAAAAAAAATTTCTTTATATTTTATTAATATTTTTTGTACTTGTTTTTGAATGTTTGTCTGTGACATATTTGTTTTTTTCTCAGATCATGGGCTTAATGACTGTGGACTATGGGCGTCCCCCCTTTTGGGTACACAATGAGGTTTGTTTGCTGGGGCTGGGGGGTGCGGGGTCGGGCTCGCTTCTTCATGGAGGCCAATGAGTTTCCAGGTTTTATTACCAAAGCTTAATTGAAAAAGCTGGCGTGGGGGGCTCGTTGGTTTCTGTGCGGAGGCGGGCCTGATTTTGCACTTTCCGACTTTGGTGGATGGACCCCATTGTGTGCTTAAAGGTGGGGTGTGCTTGTATGTAGATCTAACAATCATGCTGTCTTGAGATCATGGCACCTGTTGTTGATTTATTGCATATTAATTTTGCGTGCATGTCTTGCACATATTCACTCACATGCATTTACCCTCAGTCCTTATCTTATTATACATATATATATATTTTTTGTTAGAATTGATTGCCCTGTGTCTATACATCTTTTTCACACACGATCAGTTTTTATTCAGATAACATATATTTATGGTCGGAGCCCTATGTCCGATATGGACATAGATAACACTTAATAATAAAGATAAGACTTACCATCGGAAATAGACCTGGAAGTGTGGACTTACCATATGAAATGGACCTGAAAGTGTGCCTTGGTCTAATGGCCGGTATGCCAAAATAAGGGGGCATACCCTGGTTTTAAGAAATGATTATTCTGTAGAGAGAAATGAGATGAAATGAATGAAATGAAATGAATGCCTTGAAATGGGGATGGGAGGGTGGGTATCGCGCACAGGAAACCGACAAGCACCACAGGTGAGCGGGCTGCTTAAATACCCACCGGGCTCCTCCCATAAATTCAGGCCACCATACTGGCCTTCCTACTTATGGTCGGAGCCCTATGTCCGATATGGACATAGATAACACTTAATAATAAAGATAAGACTTACCATCGGAAATAGACCTGGAAGTGTGGACTTACCATATGAAATGGACCTGAAAGTGTGCCTTGGTCTAATGGCCGGTATGCCAAAATAAGGGGGCAAAAACATTCAGGTAGGGATATAATATATAATTGGTTTTCAGGTATTCATTGAGCCAATTTGGAGAATGCCTGTGCCATCTCTACTTGAGGATTGGGTATATACCGGGCGACGCAGGCTGATTTCCATCTGCCTAGTCTTTTGATGATGTGGTCTGGAACCCCCTGGCGGGTTGCTGCGGAGGCTGCTCCGATGCGGAAGGAGTGTCCGGAGTACTGACTGGGTTTAAGGTGAAGATTGCGGAGAAGTATCCTTATGTGTTTTACAAAGTGACATGCGTTTAAGGGTTTAACTGGGAATGGTAGAAGAGGACTGGTGTCCGATTGTTCAGGCAGGAGTGAGAGGAGACGGTTAAGTACGGTGACTGGACACCAGCTGTTATTGGTTCTGTAGAGGTGAAATGTCCACTCCAGAGCCTGTTTCCTGGGTTTAAGAAACCTCGAGGTGAAGGATGAAATGGTCTTGGTGGCGAAGCAAGTGCCGTCTGCGTAATACTTGGTCTGTGGGGTGGTTATAGGTGAACCCGTAGTAAGCCAACTATATGGCTGCTTGTAGGACCGTGCCGGGCAGGAGACCGAATGGCGAAGTAGCCAGAATAGTCGACATATCCCTGAAGATGGGCCCCGTAATGGGTAAGCGCTTAGTACTAATCACTGGTTGTTGTTTCTGGATGCCCCTTAGGATGGCTCGTATAGCGTGTGATGAGAACAGTGAAGATTTTGTGGGGTCTTCCAGGGTCACGAAATGTTGTATGCCGGCTAGGTATAGCCGAATGGTATTGTAAGATAAGGTCAGCTGAGTGTGGCAGTATGAAATGCAGGCCAATACCTGTTTGACATCTATTGGTCCTTTACGGCAGGATGTGAGAAATTTATTGAACGCCTTTCAAGCTGTCTGGTAGGCTTTGAGTGTGTTATGAGAGAGTGTGATTGATGAGCTGCGTTGCTCCTTGTAAATGTTAAACTAGTCCAGGGTCAGTTGTGACCAGGCAGGGATAGGGGCCGACACTGGATCGGCTCCGGGAACCTGTTTGGAAAGGAGGTGTAGTTAGAACGTGACAGTGCGTCAGCAGCTAATTGTGTCTGCCTGGAATAAATGCACAGTGTATGTTAAACTGATGCTGTAAGAACAGTTGTACCAATCTGCGCAGGAAGGACATGACTGCTGGGGAATTGGACCTGCCTTTGTTGATGTCTGCCGTGGCCTGATTGTCGGTGGTGAAGATTACGGTTTGCCCTGTCCAATGGTGACCCCAGAGTTGTGCAGCTGCCACCATGGGGTAGAGTTCGAGGAGGGAAGATGTTTTGAATAAGCCGGGTATCAACAGTATCTGTTGAGGCCAGGGTCCTGAAAACCAATGATGGCCAAAAATTGCAGCGAAACCTGTGGTGGCTGCAGCGTCTGTCACCACCTGGGGTGACAGGGCTGAAACCATGGGTATAATTAGGGATATGCCATTCCGGGAGGACGGAATTCGTCCCACATAGATAGGTCCGCTATTGCTGCGGAGTCTAGATTTAAGATCTGACCGGGGTCTTGTGTTTCTGGCAGGAATCTCAGCAGGCGTGACACGAAGGTGCGGCCTTGTGGAATAATTCGTATGGCGAAATTCAGCATTGCCAGGAGAGATTGCAACTGCTTCTTGGTACACCCCTTGGTGTGGGTGAATTTGTGAAGGACCGCCTTAATGCGGGTTAGTTTGTCGAGGGGGAGACTGGCTTGCATAGCGCAGGTGTCTAAGTTGGCCCCCGAGAAAGGTGATGTTATGTGCTGGCCTTCTACTTTGTGCTTGGTGATGGGAAGATTGGGTTTTCCGAATATCGCTCTGAGTTTGTCGAGGTCTCCTGGGGGCTTGCTGGGAGGTTCCATTAGTAGGAAGTCGTCCAGGTAATGGATGACTTTTGTCACTGAGCCTTGTGTAACAGTATCCAAGCAAGAGACTGAGCGAATGTGTCGAAGAGCCAAGGGCTGCTCTTCGAACCGAACGTCAGTTTTGTGGCCAAATAATATGCCTCCTTCCACTTGATGCCATGCCAGCACCAAAGGGATGGATGGATAGGCAGGAGCTTAAAGGCATCCAAGATGTCGGTTTTGGAAAGCCAGGCACCTGTACCTGCTTTGATGACTGCTTGTATCGGCATGTCTACGGAGGAATATATTAGGGAGAATTCTTCGGAGGGAATCAGGGAATTGAGACTGGGGATGTGGGAAGAATGAGGCGCAGACAGGCGGTACCCCAAACGTAATTTATTTGTGAATTTGCCCTTGACGAGCCCCAAATAGGGCTGACTCTCCAACTGCTGAAAGGGGGCTGAGTGAAAGGCCTATAACGTACTCTCGGTCTAGTTCTGTTTGTAAGAGCCGATCTATGGTTTGTTCGTCGATGGCTGCTGAACGAATATTCCCACATTCGTACGTACTGTGAGGTAGTGAAATGAGGCCTGTGTGAAAGCCGACAGAGGGGCCGTGAAGTCTTCGCTGCCGGCCTGTGACATGATTTGATCTGATGAGAATATCCTGTCTTTGAGCTCGTATATATTTTTTTTTTTTTGTGAGAACGAAATGATTCGAAATGTTTGCCTTGATGTTTGAAATGACTGAACTGCATGACAAAGGTCCGGCCTGGCCGTGTCGTGACTGATGCGACCGTGAACCGGGCCCTGGAGCATGCACTGAAACGAGGCAACAGAAGAAACATTGGTGCACACCGGGACGGATCGGTGCTTGTTTGATGCATCTGGATTCGAATCGGAGCGCAGCATGAAATGAAATGAGAGAAATGTTTACCTTGACCGAGGCTTGAATTGGTTGTGCCGTGTTTTGCGACTGGCAACCGACCGAGCTCTGGTATAGGTATGGATTTTTTTTTTTTTTTTTTTTTTTGAGGAAAATGAAAAGGTGACAATTCGTGAAGGGATTGCTAAGTAACTTGAAGCAATGATTTGTATGATGCTTGCAATCTTGTGACAATGAAATGATTCGAAATGTTTGCTTTGATTGTGAAATGAATGAACTGCATGACAGAGGTGCGGCCTGGACGTGTCACGATTTGTTCGACCGTGAACCGGGCTCTGGAGCATGTATTGAAATGGGGCAACTGAAAATATTGGTGCTCCTGGGACGAATCGGTGCTTGTTTGATGCATCTGGATTCGAATAGGAGTGCAGTATTAAATGACATGAGAGAAATTATTGTTTTGACCGCGGCTCGAATTGGTTGTGCCGTGTTAGCGACTGGCAACTAGCCGAGCTCTGGTATAGGTATGAAATGCGATCGGAACCAGTGATGCATGCCGTGACGAATCGGTGCACCTCAGATGCGACTGGTTTCGAAACGGTGATGCGTTGTGGGAGTGAAATGGTAGAAATTGCATGACAGAGATGTGGATCAATCCCCCGACGTCTGCGATTAGCTATGATCTGGACTCTGGAGCATGTGTCAGAAATGTGGCCAATCCTGGGCACGCCGAGACGAATCGGTGCATTTTCATGCGACTGATTTCATGTCGGAATGTGACACGTGGAAATGAAATGATAACCATGACAGAGGTACAAATGACTGATAACGTAACTCTGGAGCATGTATAGAAATGAGGCCAATCCTGGGGCACGCCGAGACGAATCGGTGCATTTCATGCGACTGAATTCATGTCGGAACGTGATACGTGGAAATGAAATGATAACCATGACAGAGGTACGAATGACTGATAAAACGTAACTCTGGAGCATGTATAGAAATGAGGCCAGTCCTGGGGCACGCCGAGACGAATCGGTGCATTTCATGCGACTGAATTCATGTCGGAACGTGATACATGGAAATGAAATGATAACCATGACAGAGGTACGAATGACTGATAAAACGTAACTCTGGAGCATGTATAGAAATGAGGCCAATCCTGGGGCACGCCGAGACGAATCGGTGCATTCCATGCGACTGAATTCATGTCGGAACGTGATACGTGGAAATGAAATGATAACCATGACAGAGGTACGAATGACTGATAAAACGTAACTCTGGAGCATGTATAGAAATGAGGCCAATCCTGGGGCACGCCGAGACGAATCGGTGCATTTTTCATGCGACTGAATTCATGTCGGGACGTGATACATGGAAATGAAATGATAACCATGACAGAGGTACGAATGACTGATAAAACGTAACTCTGGAGCATGTATAGAAATGAGGCCAATCCTGGGGCACGCCGAGATGAATCGGTGCATTTCATGCGACTGAATTCATGTCGGAACGTGATACATGGAAATGAAATGATAACCATAACAGAGGTACGAGTGACTGATAAAACGTAACTCTGGAGCATGTATAGAAATGAGGCCAATCCTGGGGCACGCCGAGATGAATCGGTGCATTTCATGCGACTGAATTCATGTCGGAACGTGATAGATGGAAATGAAATGATAACCATGACAGAGGTACGAATGACTGATAAAACGTAACTCTGGAGCATGTATAGAAATGAGGCCAATCCTGGGGCACGCCGAGACGAATCGGTGCATTTTTCATGCGACTGAATTCATGTCGGGACGTGATACATGGAAATGAAATGATAACCATGACAGAGGTACAATTGACTGACAATAACGTAACTCTGGAGCATGTATAGAAATGAGGCCGTAATAACTGGGGCACACCGGAACGAATCGGCGCATCTTTGGTGCGACTGGATTCGAATCGGAGCGCGGTAGGTGACTGAAATGAGAAATGATTTGAAAATGTCAGAAATGAGTTCAGAAATGTTTTCAGAAATGAGAAATGATTTGAAATGTCCGAAATGAGTTTAGAAATGTCTCAGAAATGAGAAATGATTGGTATCGAACTAACTTGATTTGATCTTTTACGAAATTGCGACTGGCTATGGCTGTCTACTGATACCGACATGCTAGAAATGAAGCGACGTCAGCGTCGCTGTGCTATCGAATTTGTAACATATCGAAAGTACGGGCGATATACATTGCAGTTTGTGAAATGCGGGTGAAACGAAATTTGAACTCACGGTTTAGTGACATGATATGAAAAACGAAAAGTCCGACGGGACCCTACCTGCGACAGCCAAGCCAGACGCGTGGTACGAACGATACGGATCGGTAAACACTGACACTCTCGAGCACGAAATAGCAAATGCGGGAACTTCGCGAGACAACGATTTACGGACGTTTGGTATTCGGATAGTCGGCCTAGTGACGTAACGTATCGCGCACAGGAAACCGACAAGCACCACAGGTGAGCGGGCTGCTTAAATACCCACCGGGCTCCTCCCATAAATTCAGGCCACCATACTGGCCTTCCTACATATCACTGCCCATTTGTCACTACGCACATTCACATTTTGAAAAAAAAAGAAAAAAAACATTTTTTTTGACCCTGGATAACCGTGTTATAAATTGTTTTATTTGTTTATATTATAACACATATCACCACACACATTTTTTCACATGTGCTCATTCATTATATGTATATTTCATACATTTATGGATATCACATTATTTTAACACCCTTTTTTATTTTTATCTCATTCATTTTTTCACAGTATTTTATTTTATTACATCTCCAAATTGTTGTTTCTATGCCTACTTGCTATGGGGATTTCCATTTTAGATTTACTAACCAGCAGCAGGTGCGGAGATCTCATACGGCTGCTTCTCAGCTGTTTTGTATTTTCTCACCATTGCATGGTCACATGTTCTAATATTTTTAGTATATATATGGCTTTTCATTCCCATTTTAGCCAGCTATGAGTAAGCACTTGGTGTAAGTGCGAAACGCGTCAGCTATTTTTGTACCACCCCACAGTCATGTTTTGTGTATCCCATGATCCTGTATTTTGAATAAAAAGATGGATTTATCCATTCCGCTGTGCGGCTATCCAGGTCTTCTTGTTCTCTTCTACTTGGTCAGGAACTGGTTAACGAAACATTACCAGTTGGGCCACAGCCCATAGCAATGCAGACCAAGTAAAAAGAAGAATAAAATAATAGCCATACCTTTAATCACAGTGAACACATTATGTATGGTAAGTGGGCGCCACGCTTGTTATCAGCAAGCAATGGACAGCAATGGACCACTATTACAGTGATCTTTTGACATACATATACAGTTAGGTCCATATACTGTATGTTTGGACACAGGCACAATTTTCATACTTTTGGCTCTGTATGCAAATTTAAAACCAAACAATCCAAATGACTTTGAAGTGTAGACTTTCAGCTTTAATACTTTCTCTGCCAGGCCCTGTGCTCCATTTTGTACACTCAGGTGGACAGACCATATTTGCAATTTTTCCTTTGCTTTTTTATTTTTCACTTATAGATTTCAGAATTTGTGAAAGACCACCCCAAACCATATATTTTCTGAAAGCACATGATCAGTAGCATAAAAAAAAAAGGTGCTACTGATTTTTTAGACCACACGGTATTTGCACAAATGTTTAACAAACCAATATAGTTGCAAAAAATACACTAAAACTATTATTAGCAGATAAAACCCCAGCACATTACAAAATTCCTAACTAAATATAAAAGCTTAACCTGCATTGAGTTAATAAATAATAAATATTTGTAACTTTTAAATTGTGTCTTTTTGAAAATTGAACAGGCGCAAAAGTGTAAATATCCAAATTTCTTTAAAAATCGGAAGGTTTTCATTTTTCCCTTATAGCTTTCAAAATTTGTGAGAGACCCCCAAAAACCATATATTTTCTGAAAGCATATGACCTCTAGAATAAAAAGAAGGTGCTACTGATTTTTTAGACCCTGCGGTAGTTGTGCAAATGTTTATCAAACCAATATATTCGCAAAAAATACACTAAAACCATTATTAGCATATAAAAACACAGCTAATTTTACAAAATTCCTGCTAAATCCCTACTAAATATAAAAGCTTAACCTGTATGGAGTTAATAGATAACAAATATTTGTAAATTTTAAATTGCGCCTTTTTGCAAAATGGTGAAAATCAAACGTACCCAAAAAATTCTCTAAAAATCTGGAGGTTTTCATTTTTCACTTACAGCTTTCAGAATTTGAAAAGATCCCTCAAACTAGACATTTTCTAAAAGCACATGACCTGTAGAGTATAAAAAAGGGCTACTGATTTTTTGGTCCCGCAATATTTTGCGCAAATGTTCATCATATCGCTATTTTCACAAAAAATACACTAAAATCATTAATATTGCACATAAACGCAATGTAACTTACAAAATTCCTGCTATATTAGTACTAAAGCATCGTTCACATGTGGCATACTAAAGTGTATGCCCATGGAGGGCCATGTTTACCCGCACAGGGATGCACAGGTGTTCCGTGCATCCCCGTACAAGCAGTCCCATTTATGTCAATTGGGATGCAATGGCTGCACAGGCATAGCTGCTGACATCCGTGTGGGTGTGGGTACATGACCCTGAACATAAACAGTATGAGCTCGGGGACATGTGTGCAGACCTACATAGATGTAAAATTGGGAGCAACGGTTCTGTTCGTGCAGGTGCTACATCTAAAATGACATCAAAGGGGCTGTCTGCACAGAGATGCACGGAACACCTGTGCAACCCTGTAAAGGTACGCTGTGTATGCCCTGTATGCCCTGTGTGAAAAAGGCCTTAGGCCCCTTTCATACAAGCGCACAGATCGGGTCTGCCTGTCCGTTTTTCAGGTGGGCCCAATCGGACAGGAGAGGCTGATGTAAATGGACATGTGTCAGTTTACACCCACCTGCATCCGATCCAGTCCGCTAAAAACAGATGGATGGGGATTTCATTCCCCATCCATCTAGCAGATCGGATTGGATGGTATCTGATGGAACTGGACAGTAGGTCCGTTTCTATCCGACCGTCCCATAGAGAATAGCGAGCTGTGTCTGCGTCCCCTCTGCATCAGTGGCGCGGGCATGGACCTGTCATCCGCCTGCTCAGTGGGGATCAGCAGATAGATCCCCCGCTGAGCAGTCCGCTCCATGTGAAAGGGGTCTTACCAGGAGTGGCCGGTCCATTAGGGGCGCTGGGGTGCCCCCCCCCCCCCCGTAGGGCGGCGGACTCATACGTTTGTATGAGTTTTTTTTTTCAAGCCACATGATTAGAGCCTGGGGCTCTAATTGGCTTGAAAAAGGTTGGGCACGGGGAGCAAAGCATTGCACCTCAAACCCACCCACTTGTGACAATAGCAAATTAATATTCGCTGTCGTCTTCTGGCTTCTCCTCATGGCCAATCAGGATGGGTTTGGTTGGCTGGGAGGAGAAGCTGAGGTATCTGTGGATGGGTGAGTGCAGGGGGGGACCGCACCGTGGAGGGGTGAGTGCGGGCAGACCTGAGGGGTCTTACTATCTTTGTGTTATTTTTTTACTTTTTACATTTTTTTACAGTCTTTTTTTATTGTTAGTTTTTTTTGGGGGGGGGGGCAGAGCGGGGCGGGGGGTGGGTCTTTGGTGAGATATCAGAGGTCTAAACAGATCCCCATAACTCTTTTTTTGAGACAGAGAAAGGGACTGAAGATAGTCCCTTTTCTGTGTATCACTTTACTTGAATGAATGAAAAATCTGTGCAGATTTTCCATTCATTCAGAAAATGACAGTCTGATACATTGTAACACTCGTGGTTACAATATATCAGCTGTCAGTGTCAGTGGGCATATAGCAGTGATCAGTAGTGATCGCTGCATGCGCCTTCTCTTCTACAGGGGGGAGTTTACTAAGCCCCTACTTCACCCCCACCTGCACCGCTAAACCCCCTCCCCCCGGCACGCTCCCCAGCCGGACAGTTTATAGGAGATCTGTGCAGGGAGAAGCTGTAGGCGGAGGGAGGGGAAGGAGAGATGCTGCTCAGAGCGCCTATGGATCAGGGTGCTGGGGCATTTGGGGGGTGATCTGACTGGCAGGGGGGACACATAAGGACCCCCCAAGCCCCATGCAGCATCAGAAGCCAGCAGGAGTGGAAGAGGAGGGATGCCGGCTAATGATGGTGGCTGCAGGAAGTGGGTTTGCAGGGGGGGTCAGATCGGGCAGAGGGGGGTAATTAGTGCTGGGGGGGAGAAGAGGGGTGAAGGGGATAGGAGAGGAGAGTAGGGGGGCAGTTTTAGTTTTGCAGTGGGTGGAGAGGCAGGGGGCGGGGAAGCGCCGGCATGGGGGGCAGACTTGGCAGTGAAAAGGTTCATTCAAGGGGTTGAACATAAATATCAAGTACAAATTTTAGGAACTGCAACCATTTTTATACACAGTCCCCCCATTTTCAGGGGCTCAAATGTAATTGGAATTAATATAATCATAAATAAAATGTTCATTTTTAATATTTTGATGAGAATTCTTTACTGGCAATGACTGTCTGAAGTCTGGAACCCATGGATATTACCAAAGACTGGGTTTGCGCCTTTCTAATGCTTTGGATCTAACTGTAGCTGTCTTCAGTTGTACTTTGTTTGTGGGTCTGCCTTGGTGCTTTCTGCCTTTAGTTTTGCCTTCAGCAAGTGAAATGCATGCTCAATTGGGTTGAAATCAGGTGATTGACTCGGCCATTGCAGAATATTCCACTTCTTTCCTTCAAAAGCTCCTGGGTTGCTTTTGCAGTGTGTTTTGGATCATTATCCATCTGTACTGTGAAGCGCAGTCCAAACTGCTGCATTTAGCTGAATCTGAGCCGACAGTATATCTCTAAATACTGCAGAATTCATTCTGTATTCTGTCACATCATCAATAAACATCAATGACCCAGTGCCACTGGAAGCCATGCATGCCCATGCCATCACATTGCCTCCACCATGTTTTACAGATGACGTTGTGTGCTTTGGATCATGAGATGTTCCAAGCCTTCTTCAAACTTTTTTCTTCCCGTCATTCTGGTACAGATTAATCTTAGTTTCATCCATCCAAAGAATGCCTTTGCAGAACTGGTCTGGCTTTTTTAGATGTTTTTTGGCAAAGTCTAATCTGGCTTTTCTATTCAGGCTTACAGTATCTCACAAAAGTGAGTACAACCTTCACATTTTTGTAAATATTTTATTATATCTTTTCATGTGACAACACTAAAGAAATGACACTTTGCTAAAATGTAAAGTAGTGAGTGTACAGCTTGTATAACAGTGTAACTTTGCTGTCCCCTCAAAATAACTCAACACACAGCCATTAATGTCTAAACTGCTGGCAACAAAAGTGAGTACACCCCTAAGTGAAAATGTCCAAATTGGGCCCAATTAGCCATTTTCCCTCCCCGGTGTCATGTGACTCATTAGTGTTATAAGGTCTCAGGTGTGAATGGGGGTCAGTCTGTCAGTGCTCAGATCATACGCTGTACACTGCATCAAATTGGTCTGCATGGCTTTTGTCCCAGAAAGAAGCCTCCTCTAAAGATGATGCACAAGAAAGCCCACAAACAGTTTGCTGAAGACAAGCAGACTAAGCACATGGATTACTGGAACCATGTCCTGTGGTTTGTTGAGACCAAGATAAATGTATTTAGTCTGTTGTCACGTGGCGCTTCTGTGGTGAGCACTAGGCGCAGAGGAGGAGCTTCAAATGCTAGGCAGGAGTCGCGGCTGTGACGTCATTGGATGCTAGGCCAGGCATCCAGGGTATCGCACGGCACTTGCGGGTGTCCAGAAGCCACATCAGAAATGCGGGAGACTCCCGCACCTCGCCGGAGACTTGGGATGTCTGTGTTGGGTTGACAGTAGAAGACAGTGGGCAGATTCCATATATGCTATTCCACCCAACAGTAGCTATCCACTGTCAATCACAAGGTGGACCTGATGGGGAACTAGTCTCTCTAATTACCCAACAGGCTCCCCCCACTGTGCCCTTGCATCTCTGGTTGCTAGGATGTTTGAGGACTGCATTCTAGCAACCAATAAAGTAAATGCAAAGCATATTAAAACACCTTAAAGTGGTTGTAAAATCAGAAGGTTTTTTATCTTAATACATTTTATACATTAAGATAAAAGGCCTTCTGTGTGCAGTAGCCCCCCCTCGGCTCCCCTAATACTTACCTGAGCCCCATCTCTGTCCAGTTATGTCCACGAGTGTCTGAGCTCTCTTGTTTGGCTGAGACACAGAAGCGGCACCATAGGCTCTCGCTGCTGTCATTGAAAGTCAGTTAGCCAATCAGGAGAGCGAGGGGGCGGGGCCAAACCACAGCTCCATTTCTAAATGGACACACAGAGCTGTGACTCGGCTCGGGCGCCCCCATAGCAAGCTGCTTGCTGTGCGGGCACTTAACAAGAGGGAGGAGACAGGGGCACAGATGAGGCACTCGAAAAAAGGAGGATCTGGGCTGCTCTGTGCAAAACCATTATGCAGAGCAGGTACATAGTTACATCGTTAGTCAGGTTGAAAAAAGACACAAGTCCATCTAGTTCAACCATAAAAAAATAAATAAATAAAATAAAAAATATCATGCAATCCCATATACCCAATCCTATACCCACAGTTGATCCAGAGGAAGGCAAACCCCCCCCCCAGAAAAGCAGGATCCAATTTGCTACAGCAGGGGAAAAAATTCCTTCTTGTTTCCAGAGAGGCAATCAAATTTTCCCTGGATCAACTTTACCTATAAATGTTAGTACCCAGTTATATTATGAGCATTTAGGAAAGAATCCAGGCGTTTCTTAAAGCAATCTACTGAGCTGGCCAGAACCACCTCTGGAGGGAGTCTATTCCACATTTGGACCCTTCACAATTACCGCTACTTGATCTTTGTACTTTTGATGATCTACTAATATGTGAGTTTATTTTTTGTTATTTTAATAAACCAGTGTTTACGTTATTACGCTATGTGAGTTTTTTCATCCGTTTCTCACATGGTATGTGAATATTCGTTTGTGGCCTTCTATTGGAATATTACTTTCTTGGCCTTGGTTTGGAATCTATTGAGGATATCTGAGGAGATGCACCCTTTTGACCAGTTGGTCTCTAAGCCTTTTTGACTTGGACGACATAAGTCTTTCCAAGTCAACAACTTCTGGTAAGCCCCTTAATATCCTTGGTGATGGCCCCTTCACCAATAATACCTTCCCTGCTTGCTTTGGTTGCTTCTGAGCCTCTACACAGCTTTTCCACTTATGTGCTACTCCAATCTGTGATCCAACATGGCCATTTAAGGAGTTTGTACTCTTGTGACCAGTTGGTCTCACAGCCTTTGTGACTTTTATGACATAAGTCTCCCCAAGTCATTTGCTTCTGGTAAGCCCCCTAAGACCCTGGGTGGTGGATTTTTCACAATTCTTATTATTTTCTACTACGTTGGAGGACTTTGACATCACAGTTCCTGTGGTGCTAATTCCATTCAAGACTTTGTGGACTTTATTGGTTTTTATATTTGAATCACTGTTCACACATTTTGGTGTTCCTTTTTTTTATAGCTTTGTACACTATATTTACAGTATACAAAGTGTTTTTTTATCAATTTTATATCAGTATTGAATTGTATTGTGTTATTTTACATATTGGTTTATAGTTTTGTACACTGTATATGCACTATATAAAGTGCATTATAATATTTTCATATTTATATTTGACTGTATTGTATGACATTATATACACACTTCATGTATGTCTAAGACACTACTCTATTTAATACATTTTTTGAGTTCACAGCGCTACACTTTTTTATACTTTTATTTATCACTCTGGTCAGATGAGACCAAAATTGGATGTGTTGGCCTAAAAGCAAAACGCTATGTGTGGCGTAAAACTAACACTGCATATCACTCTGAACACACCATCCCCCCCGTGAAACATGGTGGTGGGAGCATGATGTTGTGGGGATGCTTTTCTTCAGCAGGGACAGGGAAGTTGATGGGAAGATGAATGGAGCCAAATACAGGGCAATCTTAGAGGTTAGACCCACCTAATAGAAAACCTATTGGAGTCTGCAAAAGACTTGAGACTGGGGCGGAGGTTTACCCTCCAGCAGGACAACGACCCTAAACATACAGCCAGAGCTACAATGGAATGGTTTGGATCAAAGCAAATTCATGTGTTAGAATGGCCCAGTCAAAGTACAGACCTAAATCCAATTGAGAATCTGTGGCAAGACTTGAAAATTGCTGTTCACAGACGCTCTCCATTCATTCTGACAGAGCTTGAGCTATTTTGCGAGGTAGAATGGGCAAAAATGTCACTCGTTAGATATGCAAATCTGGTTGAGACTTCCCTAAAAAAGACTTGCAGCTGTAATTGCAGTGAAAGGTGGGTCTACAAAGTATTGACTCAGGGGGGCTGAATACAAATGCACACCACACTTTTCACATATTTATTTTAAAAAAATGTTATAAAGCATTTATCATTTTTCTTCCACTTCACAATTATGTGCTACTTTGTGTTGGTCTATCACAAAAAATCCTAATAAAATACATTTACGTTTTTTTTTGTAACATGACAAAATGTGTAAAATTTCAAAGGGCATGAATACATTTTCAAAACACTATATATATATATATATATATATATATATATATATATATATATATATATAGAGCAAAGTCTGCGAGTCAGGTCTTCATGTCCACATCAGTGCCTGACCTCACAAATGCGCTTTTGGAAGAATGGTCAAACATTCCCATAGACACACTCCTAAACTTTGTGGACAGCCTTCCCAGAATAAAAGAATTGAAGCTGTTATAGCTGCAAAGGGTGGGCCACTCAATATTGAACCCTACGGACCAAGACTGGGATGCCATTAAAGTTCATGAGCACGTAAAGGCAGGCGTCCCAAGACCTTTGGTAATATAGTGTATATATAAATTTACACTTATACAAGCTGTACATTCACTACTTTACATTGTAGAAAAGTGTCATTTCTTCAGTGTTGTCATATGAAAAGATATAATAAAATATTTACAAAAATGTATATATATATATATATATATATATATATATATATATATATATATATATATATACAAGGGTTGCACAATACCATTTTTTATTGGTGAGTATAAATACTGATACTTTCGGTCAAGTACTCGAAGATACCAAAAAATTGGCGCAAATCACACTGCAAGGAATCGCATGCAATTTGAACAGGAATGCAGTGCGATTTCTGTCCAAATCACATGCAATTTTCCCCACTGCTCCTGTGTGTGAGTGTGTGTATTGAAAGGGAAAATCGCCATCTAGTGGTCAGTTTAAAAACTCACAGTACATATGTGGCCACATGCAAAATAATCTACATAGGTGTCCTGGTCCGCCGATGGTAGCAAATCAGGGCCACTGGAGGTGCTCTCAGGGCTGAAGGAGAAGTTCTGGGCCCCGTGGGAATAGGGCGAAAGTGATGTCAGCTTGGGGGCAGACCGCCTCTACATCTCCTCCAGCCCTGTGAGCAGCAGCAGCCTGGCTCTATGTACTGTAAGTTCTAATATTTTTAAACTGCCCATTAGATGGCACTTTAATCCCTTTCTAGACACACACAGGAGCGATGGGGAGAAATTGCATGCGATTCAGAAAGGAATTGTACTGCTTTCCTATTTAAATCGCATGTGATTCTTTGCAGTGCAATTTGTGCCCATTAATTTTGTATTGACGCAAATAGCATTGCAAAGTCTCGGCTTCGGTATCCGGAGCATTTGGGTAAGCACAGATACATCCCTAATATATATATATATATATATATATATATATATATATATATATAAAAACAAACATGTATATTTCTATTTTTTTTTCCGATCGTGTGTGGGCTTCACCGGACCTTCAGCAGACTTTTCCAGTCGAAAATCTGATGGACTTTAGATTTGGAACATGCTTCAAATCTTTACGTCGTAACTCCGCGGGACCCAGAAATCCGCTCATCTGTATGCTAGTCCGATGGACAAAAACCGACGCTAGGGCAGCTATTGGCTAATGGCTATCAACTTCCTTATTTTAGTCCGGTGTATGTCATCACGTACAAATCCATCGGACTTTGGTGTGATCGTGTGTAGGCAAGTCCGTTCGTTAAAAAGTCCGTCGGAAGTCCGTCAAAATTCTGTTGAAAGTCCGTCGGAAAGTCCGCCGTGTGTACACGGCTTTAGGGAACTTACCTGTCCAGACATCCAGCGTTGTCTTCACCCGAGCCGATTCTTGGCTAAGGGAAACTGGCAAGGAAGCCTTTTCAGCTTCACAGCCAGTTTCCTATTGCTCCTGCGTGAATCACGCTGCTCTCTGTGAATGGGCTGGCTGCGGGGGGTGGGAGGAGGGAGGGGTCGACCCTCCGGCTCACTTTGCCACGGCAAACTGTCAAAACCAGGTACCTGCTTCTCCCAAAATGTGCCAAATGTGGCAGTGGAGGGGGGGAGGAGGCAGACATAAAGATATCTAGTTTTCGTATTAGCACAGTTCTGGTTGATTGGCCATCTGTCAATGCTTCTGGTAGATTTTACATCCCCTATTACCCCTTTTATCTGGTAGCATGGTATCAAGGAATCAGGCAGCTCAGATTGACTTACCTAATGTTCAGTACCATATGGAAGTCTTGTAAGACTTGCCATGAAATCACATGTGCAGAAAGTGTGGCCAGAAGAAAATCACGATTACTCAATTCCATGTTGATTAAAGAATTTCTCCTGCTGGCTAGGAGGAAGTACCAACTCTAACAGTGCTGGTGGATCTTCTTACGGTGCATGAAAGCTCCTAGGACATTTTGCAAGACCTTCGTACCTTCATGAGATCCTCATGGTTTTCATCATCACTTTTGCTACACTTGTTCATATAAATAAATAAACAATCAATATCTTGAATCATTGCATTTAAAGAGTTTGTAGATTACATAGAAAATTATAAGCATTCAGTAAACAAAAAAAAAACAAAAAAAAAAACAAAAAAAAAAAATATATATATATATACAGTGGAACCTCAGATTACGAGCACAGTCCATTCCAGGAGTATGCTCATAATCCAATGTACTCGCATATCAAAGCAAGTTTTCCCTTTGAAGTCAGTGGAAACGAAAATAATTCGATGGGATGCAATACCGCATGCGTTGAGAAGCGGGGGGTGCGGGAGAGCCTAGGAAACGGACGAAAATGTTTGCCGAGGTCAGCCGAACTGTCCTTGGGCCTTTCTGTGCATTTCCGAACAGCGCCGATCGTCGACTTTCGGCTCTGCTTGGCTCCGGTGCCCCCCACCTCAGGCCAAAAGCTGTACTGCACAACGCTTTTGGCCTGAATCCTGCTCGTTTTGCTAGACAACACTCGCAAACCGAGTTAGGAATTTTAGAAATACAGTGCTCGGTTTGCGAAATGCTCGTTAAGCGCGTTACTTGCAAACCGAGGTTCCACTGTATATATATATATATATATATATATATATATATATATATATATACCGTATTTATCGGCATATAACACGCACTTTTTTCCCCTGAAATCAGGGGAAAATCGTGGGTGCGTGTTATAGGCCGATCCCCCCCAATTGTGTGTGATCGGAGCGATCGCGGCAATTGCAGCGATCGCCGCCGACATACACAGCCGTGTGGAAATTCAAATACGGCGCTGAGACTGCAGAGACTCGGCGGAGCGGAGCTACACATAGCCGAGAGTCCTCGGGTTTTCTCGGCGCCGCTTACAGTCTCGCCCATAGGGCGGGACTGGGCGGGACTGTAAGCGGCGCCGAGAAAACCCGAGGACTCTCGGCTATGTGTATCAGCGCTCCGCCGAGTCCCTGCAGTCTCGGCGCCATATTTAAATTTACACAGGGCTGTGTATGACGGCAGGGATCGCGGCGATCCCACAAAGCTGCACAGGGGCAAGGCTGCATGTGGGGGGGCAAGGCTGCACTGGGGCAAGGCTGCATGGGGGCAAAGCTGCACTGGGGCAAGGCTGCACTGGAGAAAAGCTGCACTGACAAGGCTGCACTGGGGCAAAGCTGCACTGACAAGGCTGCAATGGACACTGGGGCAAGGCTGCACTGACAATTCTGCACTGGGGCAAAGCTGCACTGACAAGGCTGCACTGGGGCAAAGCTGCACTGACAAGGCTGCAATGGACACTGGGGCAAGGCTGCACTGACACTGACAAGGCTGCAGATGGACACCAATAAGGCTGCATTGATGGGCATTTTAATGTAAGTTTTTCTTCCTTAAACTTTACTCCTAAAAGTTTTTTTCCTTAAAATTCCCTCCTTAACTTGGGGTGCGTGTTATACGCCGGCGCGTGTTATACGCCTATAAATACGGTATATATATATATATATATATATATATATATATATATATGATTATTATTATTATTATTAATAATTGTCCTTATCCTTAAAAAAAAAAAAGTGAAAACTCAGATGGCTAGGCAATTTTCTGGGCCCACATGATAAATAGACTGAAATAATGCGGACATTTCACATATACGTGTTACTTAAGTCAACAGGCAGTCTGCAAACAACTAACATGAGCTGAAATTCCACATTGCTTACGGCATATAGTACCTAAAGAGAATTTGTCACCTACACCGGAGCACTACGGTGATTCACTAATTCCACAAAGTAACATATTCTTTTGCTATGTGTATTTGCATGAGATGTTACAATATGATAATGCGCTCAGCTTGGGTGCTGCAACTTTAACTATTAACGGGACTATTTCAGGACTCTTGGCAAGTGCTAAATATTTGAAGAGCATGGCATGAAAATTGCTGATTACTCAGCTACTAGAACTTAAAGCTTTAGGCAGATTTTTCCATGTCTACTTCTTTAGATAAAATTAAAAATAAACTATTTTAAAAAAAATGTTCAATTGAATAAATTAAATGACATGAAACATATATTACATATTATAAATAATACATATTTCATATTAAAGACTGTTAAAACATTTATTCTGATTGTCTTTCAGCATATTTTAATATATACAACACATACATCCAGGACATCATACCGAATATAAATAAAAGGTATAAAAGTAAGTTTCACAATAACATAATCACATTGACTCAGACTCTCGTTTCTCCACATGACAACTTGACATAAACATTAACACGTCTTTCTTGTCTTTCTTCACATGTCTTTGCATCGCATTAATTGTCTAAAATTCAAATTTTCCCTAGTACTTTCTTTCTTTGTTCCCTTTGTACAATGGAAATGGTGGTTAAAAACAAGAAAAAAAAAAAAAGCTTTCTTTGGCATGAATTTTTCCTATAATCAAAAATTATACATTATTATAGTGATTTACTAATAGAACAAGACTAGGGCCACATGTGAGATTTTATTCACGTGCTAAGAGATGTATTTCCTTAAAGCAGTATTAAACCCAAAAATGTATTATATCGTAGCTTCACAATTATTAGGTCTGGTGGCTGCATCATTTTTCTTTTCTTTGGCTTTTTTCCCCTCTAGCCAGTAACACACCTCTAGTATTAGTGAGACACAACTGTGGAGGAATGAGAACAGGGGGCACAGCAGAAAACACCATTGTCATTCTGGGGAGTGGGGATAGGGGAGTGTAAAATGTATTAGCATATTTAGACTACTAATGAATGGAAGCCAAACTCCAGCTCACACTTTATAATCGGTTACAGCAAACAGTTTTGTTCCTTTTGGGATAAAGCTTTTGCATTACTAAAGAAAAGCTGATCATTTTAATAACTCCTGCCAGTGTTAAACGGTTTGTCTCATCCATGTAAACTGATACATTTTGCTGGAGAGCTTGTGCTTTTGATAAACAACAGACTTGCTGGCTGGTTCACCAGATGAAAATAGAAAAAGGAAAGCCTAAAAAAATGGAAACCAATGCAGCCATTACATCTAGGAATTGGTAAGCTGTATTATAATGTTATAATATATCCATAATATAAAATATATTATATGATTATAACATTATTATATATTTAATACAATTATTATTATATTATATGATTATATATATGATATCATGTTTGCTTCTGGGTTTAATACTGCTTTAATCACAATTACTTTATTTTTTATACTATGGAGGTGATTTCTTAAGGAAAAGTGAGATGATGTAAAGTTAACTTTGCTTGTTTTGACCATTTAGTTGCAGTCTTTTTTCATCTCAGTCTGATGGGAACACTGGTTTGCTTCACTTAAGTAAACCCACACAGATTTAATTTAGTTAGTTAGTTGACACATTTACAAACTTTGAAATGATTCTTAGTGCCATGTAAGTACCATTTTTTTTTTCTTTTAAATAACATGGAAAGAAATGAGAGATATAAAAGACAGAAAATAAAAAAATGCAATGCATTTATTATGCCAGCATTGAAGGAAATTTGTACTGAGAAAAAATATGTGTGTTTCATGCACCGAGTACATTTTTAAAAATTTGAAAATCTCTGGTTTTAATACGTTCTGAGTCACTGACCGGATAAAGTATGCAGAAAGTAAAGTCTGAGTAAAAGTGCATGTCTGGTTCTCCCCAGTTAAACTACAGGAACATTTCCACTGTATTTTATGGAGATGAGATGAGGTTTCTGTAATCTAGCAAGGGAGTACGGGGGAGAATCTAGCAGGGCTGACAACACTGCTTGGAATTTTTTTGCCCAGACATACACTTGAAGTCATAACTATGGGTCAGTGGTTGAGAAAGTACTAAAGCCATTGTATCAGTATATCTCCCAGGCAAACAGCATTTTTGGAAGAAGAGAACAGCAACTGCAACTCGCCCATTCCTTTAATCACAGGTTTCTTTTTTTCAGAACTCTACTACATCAGTGTTACAATCCATTCTGTTTCTGACACTTTAAATAAATATTGGGCATGTTTTGTATGTCAATTTAAGTGTTGTTTTCCAACATAACAAAATAAATAGTTTTTACTGCAATTTGTTGCATTTTTCTGTTTTTATAAAAAATATAAGTAATTATTACTGAATCCAATATTATGTTATGTAAATTTTAATTAATCCTGCTAATATGGACCTATGATTGTCGGTATCATTGTTTTACATTCACAGTATATATACAGTAAGCATACAGGTCCATGGTTAGACACTTATGTCCTTATTGCCATTTCAAATGTCAAGTGACAATACTTTTGTTCAAATCTATGCTATTTTCAGCATTCTCACAAAACTGTTCTGGAACAGGCATCTTCACCAGGATTCCTCAATTCTTCATTCATTTGGGTCCATGCCGGAGTATTTAGTTTATTTGAAACATTCATACAAGCCTTTAGCCTACATTGAATTTGGTGTAACTGCTGTCCATGGGGAGGATAACCTGGAATGATTTGTGACTTCATATTGGTTGTCTGTGATTTCTGTAGTTGCTCCATGATCATATAAGGGAGATCCTGAGGATGGTGAAGGTACTCCATGTGAAAGAGATGGGTAGTGTGCTGGGGAAGCCCTTACGTACTGAGATCCTAAGCCATTAGAAATTCCTCCAGACTGAGACGCTGGTGTAATGGTGCTGTTGCTCACTGACCACAAATTAGGATACTGACTGTAAAACAAAATATAAAGCATGAGTAAGTATATCATGAGTAAGTATATGGGTATGCACACATGTTTAATATATAGCTAATATATGTATATATCTATATATAGATACAGATATATGCATCATATCACAGCAATAATAATAAAAATAATAGCCTAGTTTATAAAATATGTCTTGTTTGTATTTATTGACTGTGTCCATTTAGTAAATAATGATGATGATGATTAGTATCTATAAATGGAGTACTAGTGTTAGCTACAGAATAGTTTTAAGACATATAGACAGTAGATCTGATTAGATAAATAGAAGGATAGTTCGCCAAACACTAAGAGGCTGATTTACTAAAGCAACTGAGAAAATTCACCAAAAGAAGCGTGTGAACATTCACTTTTCTTATCCAGTCATGTGAAAAGCAAATTTCTGGACACTTTGTATACCCAGTCATATGCAGATGCTTATCACATGATTGGACAATTAAAGTGAATATATTTGTGAATTTTTTTCAGTAAAACATTTCAACTTCCCTAGTAAGGGCAGCTTCACACTGATCCAATGCACACTGGCTGCAGCACAGTGTACCCGCAATTTTTGTGTGGGTTAGCTGCGCTTTCCCATAGACTTCTATTATGTCCTATGGTTTTGGTGCACTTTCAAAAAGTCAAAAGCAGCAGTGCAGTGCGAAGCCATCTCTCATCAGCTTCAGACAGAAAAAGAAACATCACTTACCTGGAGTTGCTTGAAGATCCACTGTTGTGAGACATTGGTAGCATTCCTGTATGGGCTGACATTGGGAGACTAGACCAGTTGTCATGTGACTGGAGCATAGACAGACAAGTGTTTGAATTATCTGCTATGCTTGCTACAAAAAAAAAGTAAACAAATCATATAAGCAATAGTTATATATTTCTAATGTTACTCTGGTAAAAGGTATTGGAGATCAGCTTGCTCATATTTTGTTTTTTAAGTGGACCTATAGTGCATTTTCAGTTAGCCCATATTCTGAATAATTATTGCAATAATTGTTGCTATAAATCGTGCGAGAAATGTAATCAAAAAAGAAATGTACATGTGCAAGAAAAGAAAATTCCCGGAAAGAAAAGAAGATTCCCAGCCACAAAAATTATTTTCTGTAGCATGTGAAATTGAAGGCTTGGTTGCTCGCATTTTGAAATCAATGGTGGCATCATCTGATCAAAAAACGCACAAAATTTCTGATTTTCAAAAAACAATTCTTTCGAAATTCGACCATGTGTGGCCAGCCTTAGTTTTAGATTCATCAAATTATAATGCCTAACATTATTTTAAAAAATTGTGAAAGGAAAAGTTGCTATCAAGTCTGAGAATGAATGTACACAATATAAAAAAAGTTAGACCCACCACTGAAATGAAATATTTAAATATGTTTGTAACACTTTAAATGATGCCAATACAACTGGAAAGGAGACCCAGGTTACTTGGTAAAAGCCTTGGCATGTGCTTTGGGAGCAACGTCCCTTCCCTTTCTCATTTTTGAATGTATTAAAGCGAGACTCCACTTTTTTGCCTCCTCCCCTACTGGTTTTGAAAGGTACTCTCTCTTACTCCTCCCTAGGCATTCAGAGAGGAAGTTGTTTTGCAGTCTAAGAAATGGATGTCTGCATATTAATTTATACAATAAAGTGCAGCCTGGCTGGTATTGTTCATTTGTGCCTCTGCCCATATACTTGATACAAAATTCACAACACTGCTTGGATTTTTTTTTAATGCACTGACTTACACTTGAAGTCGGAGCAATGGGTCAGTGGTTGAGAAAGCCATAGTAACAGTTTATCTCCCAGGCAAACAACATTTTGGAAGAAGAGAACAGCAATTACAACTTGCCCATTCCTTTAATCACAGGTTTCTTTTTTCAGAACTCTACTACAACAGTGTTACACTCCATTCTGCTTCAGACACTTTAAAAAAATACTGGGCATGTTTTGTATGTCAATTAAGTGTTTTTCTTTACAACATAACAAAATAAATATTTTTTACTGCAGTTTGTTGCATTTTTCTTTTTTTATAAAAATATAGGTAATTATTACTGAATCCATTATTATGTTATGGAAATGTTAATTAATCCTGCTAATATGGACCTATGATTGGCAATATCATTGTTTTACATTAAAATATAAATGATAGCAAAAAGACTGCAAAGAAGACTCGGGTTACTTGAGAAAAGCCTGGGTATGTGCTTTGGGAGCAATGTCCCTTCTCTTTCTCATTTTTTAATGTATTAAAGTGGAACTCCACTTTTTTACCTACTCCTCTTCAACTTTTGGACACTTTTTTGGGGGGAGCAGGTACCTGGTTTTGAAAGGTACCCACTCCCACTTCTGTCCGGATCGCCTAGGCAATTAGAGAGGAGGTTGTTTTGCAGTTCAAGAAATGGATGTCTGCATATTATTAATTTATGCAGCAAAGTGCAACCTAGCTGGTATTATTCATTTACGCCTCTGCCCATATACTTAATTCTTTTAAGCCTATAGACTAGTGTTGAAACTTACTTGGAGAATTGTTTCTGTGAGAATATGGGCTTGGGTATGGAGTTGCCCGATGATTTCGCAAAGAAGAATATCTATCACAGCCATGGGAAGAAGAAATAGGTAGTGGGGTTACGAACTGGGAGTGAGGATTAGATGGTGTGCACATTGATCCAGTGCCAGGAATTAGCCAACTGCCAACTGGAGTAAGAAAACAGAAATCGGTTGTTTTAAATTCAAATAGAATTGGAATACAATGTACACATTAAAATATCAGCAGCTTCTTTAAAACAGATCTATCTCTAAAACTCACACCTAGCATTGAACTATAGAATATAAGTCTGAATTGCAACATCAATTTTCTAATAAAAGCTCTTTCTTGCCGTGATAAACATGCATTCTCGATGACGTAAAACCTAGGCAGCCTAGATCAAACAGACCCTGGCTACCAAAGAACACATAGGTAGACTGCAGAGAGTATGTTATTTTTAATAACATGTATCTGTAGTCTTGATGTACTATTGAAGTATTAGCAAAGCACAGACAAGAAGCAGAAATACCGTATATAGCAAGCAAATATGTCCACCTGAATGTAGTTAATAAAATTCCAGACCATACCCACAAAGGCTTTTCAAACATGAACCCATGATGATAACTTTAAATTATGCAGATTATATTTTGTGCTGTGTAATTATTTATAGTGTCTAGACACAACTGAGTTTCAAAAGCCCAATTGCTGTGTAATGAAAGGCACCGAAACTGCAGATTTTACACTCCAGATTACTTAGCATTGATTGTGTAGATTTATTTAAAAAAATATACTTAGAGTATATTGGTCTCACTCTGCTTTACAGAATTGTGATGTTGCTTGCATATTGAATTTAATTAAAACATTTTGTTTACTCAAAATAAATAGATATGGGGGTTGATTTACTAAAAGCAAATATACTGTGCACTACAAGTGCAGTTGCGCCAAAGCTTAGTTAATTAGATAAAGCTTCATTTTGCAAAGAATACCTAATAACATGCAAGGAAAATAAAAAACAGCATTTTTGCTTGCACATGATGGGATGATAGAAATCAGCAGAGTTTCCCCTCAGATCTAGAGCAACTGCACTTGCCTGTGCACTTACAGTGCACAGTACATTTGTCTTCAGTTAATCAACCCCAGTGAGTGACAATACATGTTAAAATTACATTCTACTGCATGTCATCAATTTTCAAATCCTATGGGTTTTATATTTGTATTCTTTAATTTCTATAAACATGAGATTTGACTGCCAAATATGTTTCCATATATAAATATGGACTTTGTGTTCGAACATGCATGTCTTAACACTTGGCAGACAGCCCTGACTCCCACCTTTTCTTAGTGAAATAAAAGCAATTGTTTATGCAAATCCCAATGAAATTTTATTTTTAAAGCGATCTCCTCTAAATATGTCAAAGACAGCTTAGCTGGGCTAATGCAAATAAATATTTATTACATTTCTTCCAATAAATATATATATATTGAGCAAAATTATAAATGCAACACTTTTGTGTTTGCCCCTATTTATTATGAGCTGAACGTGAAGATCTACAACTTTTTCTATGTACAAAAAAGGCCTATTTCTCTCAAATATTGTCTAAATCTGTGTTAGTGAGCACTTCTCCTTTGCCGAAATAATCCATCCACCATACAGGTATGGCATATCAAGATACTGATTAGACAGTATGATTATTGCACAGGTGTGCCTTAGGGTGGCCACAATAAAAAGTTACTCTAAAATGTGCATTTTTTTTCACACAGCACAATGCCACAGATGTCGCAAGTTTTGAGGGAGCGTGCAATTGGCATGCTGACTACAGGAATGTCCACCAGAGCTGTTGCCCTTGAATTGAATGTTCATTTCTCTACCATAAGCCGTCTCCAAAGGTGTTTCAGAGATTTTGGCAGTACATCCAACCGGCCTCACAACCGCAGACCACATGTAACCACACCACCTGGACAGCTGCTGAAACAATCGGTTTGCATAACCAAAAATTTCTGCACAAACTGTCAGAAACCATCTCAGGGAAGCTCATCTACATGCTTGTCGTCCTCATTGGGGTCTTGACCTGACTGCAGTTTGTCGTCGTAACTGACTTGAGTGGGTTATTGCTAATAATCACGCACTAAAAATGTATATTTTCAACCAAACTTTCATATTCTGTTACAAGCATCTCTTAAGTTGTTTCTATTATCACAAAAGAGGGAGAAAAAAATTAAACTTACAAACTTACATTGTGAAAAAGCTTGCTGATTATCAAGTCCTTCTTCCAAAATATCTTTGTTATCATGCCTGTCAAAAACAAAGAACATTTTCTCAGTCAGAATGCAATATTTATCAGTTTTTATCAGTTGTGTAATGGAAGTAAAGTTCCTGTCCACACTTAATTTAATTCCAGTAACCTGGTTTTAATGGAAGATTGATAATTTCACTGAGTTTGTGAGAGCCCATGTGATCTGTAACAGTGTACCTCAAAATTATATATGCAAAATGTGGGGGAGCAAATGTAAAGAGGGGTACAGATAATATATTATTATTATTACTATTAAGTCTGCATATATATATATATATATATATATATATATATATATAACGGTATTTATTTATGTTGTCTTTGTACTTTAAAGGATTCACGATTTACTCTCTTTGTATCTTTGTATAGTGATGATCACTGATAAAAAAAAGTTGAACTGTCACCAGAACAGCAATAGAGGGGAAATAGTCTAATCCAGACAACTGTTTCAGTGATAATTGGCTAACAAGGGATTTTCATTAATTGAAGAGATCTTGTATTTCCTGTTGTGTCCACAGGAAAGGAAGTGGAGGAAAAAATTAGCCAATGGAACGTGAAATGGCAAAAAAAATCTGACAGACCCTCACCTATCTGAAGTAGAGAAAAGCAAACAATTTTGGCTATAGATATACTTTTGGTTCTGAAAACAATTGTAGGAGAAAAGAGGGAATAGGGTGTAAATACATCTATCCACTTTGTCAAAATCTATGTAACAATATTCAGGTGTTCCTGGCACATTAAAGGGAACCTGTGAGGATAGAAATATAAGAGCAGCTGTTGTAAAACATATATGAACACCTTTTTAGTAGTATCATGTAATGTTGGAGGGTGTAATAATAAAAAAAACACAGTGTACATACTGTAACATATATTTTGTTTTTTGATTACATTAACACCCAACAGTATTGCAAGAGACCACTAAGGTGTCCGTTTATGAAGCAGTGAAATCTATTCACTGCTTCGTTCTCCGGCATTCACAGTGAAGAATCTTCTCCTCTGTGTGCCAGTTTATGAAGCGGTGTAGATCGCTTCACCTTTGGAGGAGTGAAGTGATCTACAAATGCTTCAAATAGTGGAGAACGTCCCCTGATACTGGAATCTCGTGAGACTTTACGAGATTACAGCACCAGATGTCAGTTTATCAAGCAGTGATAAATTATCACTGCTCAACGGCGTGGATTAATGTTAATAAAATAATGTGTCCCCCTACATTATACACATATGTATACACACACACACACTATATATACATGTATATACACACACATGATATATATATACATATACACATTATATGTATATATGTATAAATATGTATACACATAAATATGACAGGGGGACATGGTTACAGTGTTGGGGGGTCTGAACGAGGCATAAGGAAGTTAAAAATCTTCCTCCTTCCCTCTCAGATCCCCCCAGATTTCCTCTTCACTCCCCGATTCACCACCTCTGAGATGGTGAACCTGGGAGTGTGAATTCTGACACAGATCGCCAGTGAAGCGGTGAGATCACCACTTCATAAACTGGCCGTTACTGTGTCATTCAATGAGGATTCTCCGTGTGTAGAGATAATCGGCGGGAGAACAAGTTCAAACATGTTCTCCCCCGATTATCACTGTTTCATAAACTGTTTATGGACTGTGATCAGCGGTGATCCTCAGGATCACCGCTGATCACTGCTTCATAAACGGACACCTGTGTACGGATGAGCTTTGGATTTAGACAAGCTTAATAAGAAAAAAGAAATGTGGCATCCCCCTAAAAACTCATACTCTTTAATAGGTATGCAGTTTGGATGGCCAGAAGAGAAGGGCAGTAAACATGTATCTCCTTCACTGAACCAACCAGGCAATATGCCCTCAACATTAGAAGGGTACCTTGAATTTGGGAGTGACTAATCCTCCTTACCATTGCAAGGCACTTTGTCCCCATTGAAAGGGAGAAAAGACCTCATCTCCACATCCTGTCCTCCAAAAAGGGTTGTGGGGGAGGACTTGTAAGACTCTGAAAGTCTTTCCGAGAGTGGGCCCCCAGTTATCCAGCTCACCCCTCTCCCCACGTGAATGAGTATGGAAAGAGTACTCCTTGATACTCTTTCACAAAAATGGGAAATATTAAGTAAAAATGCCCACACCATGGAACAAGTCCTTCGTTTTTTTTAACAAGGAACAATGCCCTCAATGCAAATTCAACATCAATCAGCAATGTAGATCCACTTCAATCATGATGAACCATGCATGACGATGTAGACCCCCCACTTCTCCTGTTACAAATGACAACTACCTGGTGCTGCTGGAATGTGAAAACTATGTTGAGGAACCTAAGTGACATCATTGATCAAATATTATCATTATCAGATTTGTCAAAGACATTACTCAGGATCTCTGGTCCCTTTGCTTATAGAAGCTGATGTGAATCTATAATTTAGAGATGGTAATAATACCACTTCTAAAAGACAGATCCCCTGGTTTGTTGACAAACAGAAGCTGGCGGGGTTCTGTCTTTTAGTAATGGTACTACTTCAGCCACTAAATGACAGATCCTCCGGTTGTTGTTTGTAATCACCAAATGTCACTTTTAAAGGAGTAATGAACTGCATCCACAACTTCATGTGGAGATTTTCACTGTTGCCTTAAAAGCTGCATTAATAGACCCCCTCCCTACTGATCAACTACTCAGGCCCTTTTTAATAAAGGCTTGCAAACTGACCCTGAAAAAGTGACAAGATCTGCTAGACTTAGTCAAGATCAACGGTATGTTAGGGTTTTGCACATGCTTTTCCTGGGTTTGCTGCAATTTGCCTAGTTTGCTCATTACTACCATTGAAGACTTATGTTAATATTAAGTTCATTGTAACAGGACCAGGCAAGGTCAGGGGATCAGTGGAGTTTGTTGCATACACAATAACATTTGTGGCCGAGTCCTCTAGTGATAGTGGAGGATAATTGTTTAAATATTATGCATAATTATTATAATTTACACCAATTCAAAAACATTTTTTTTTTTCAATTTTGTCGCTCTTTGTTTGTTTATAGCGCAAAGAATAAAAACCGCAGAGGTGATCAAATACCACCAAAAGAAAGCTCTATTTGTGGGGAAAAAAGGGCGTGAATTTTTAATGGGTACAGCGATGCACGACCATGCAATTGTCAGTTAAAATGACGCAGTGCCGTATCACAAAAAATGGCCTGGTCATGAAGGGGGCAAATCCTTCCGGGACTGAAGTGGTTAAGCACTTTAAAGGATTATTCATGGACAATATTTATGGATTTATGCACTAAATGATAATTTAATTTCTTTATATTCTTTATACAGTCAATGATTCTGTTCACTTTTATTGATTCACATTGTAAGAGAAAACTAGCAATTATATTTTTTTGTTTAACTGCTTGCCGCCCGCCCACCGTCAAATGATGGCGGGGCGGCTCACGTTCTGGAATCTCCGCCCTCGCGCTCCCGCGGGGGCGCGCAGCGATCGCGGATGCGCTGTGTTGCTAGGACACTGCGCGACCCCGATCTCTGGAAAGAGCCACATCCGCGGCTCTTTAACCATGCGATCAGCTGTGTCCAATCACAGCCAGTCACATGTAAACAAGGAAGTGTCAGTAATTGGCGCTCCTCACCTCACACTGACAGAGTGTGTGGTGAGGAGAACCAATCAGTGGCATCTCCACGCATGGGGACATCAAGGAATTACATAGTTACATAATTACATAGTAGGTGAGGTTGAAAAAAGACCATCAAGTCCAACCTATGTGTGTGATTATATGTCAGTATTACATTGTATATCCCTGTATGTTGTGGTCATTCAGGTGCTTATCTAATAGTTTCTTGAAACTATCGATGCCCCCCGCTGAGACCACAGCCTGTGGAAGGGAATTCCACATCCTTGCCGCTCTTACAGTAAAGAACCCTCTACGTAGTTTAAGGTTAAACATCTTTTCTTCTAATTTTAATGAGTGGCCACAAGTCTTGTTAAACTCTCTTCTGCGAAAACGTTTTATTCCTATTGTGGGGTCACCAGTACAGTATTTGTATATTGAAATCATATCCCCTCTCAAGCGTCTCTTCTCCAGAGAGAATAAGTTCAGTGCTCGCAACCTTTCCTCATAACTAATATCCTCCAGACCCTTTATTAGCTTTGTTGTTGTTGTGTACTCGCTCCAATTCCAGTACATCCTTCCTGAGGACTGGTGCCCAGAACTGGACAGCATACTCTAGGTGCGGCCGGACCAGAGTCTGGTAGAGCGGGAGAATTATCGTTTTTTCTCTGGAGTTGATCCCCTTTTTAATGTATGGCAATATTCTGTTTGCTTTGTTATCAGCAGCTAGGCATTGCATGCCATTGCTGAGTCTATCATCTACTAGGATCCCCAGGTCCTTTTCCATCCTAGATTCCCCCAGAGGTTCTCCCCCCAGTGTATATAATGTATTCATATTTTTGCCACCCAAATGCATTAATTTACATTTTTTACATTGAACCTCATTTGCCATGTAGCCATTAATTTGTTCAGATCTTTTTGCAAGGTTTCCACATCCTGCGGAGAAGTTATTACCCTGCTTAGCTTAGTATCTTCTGCAAATACAGAGATTGAACTGTTTACCCCATCCTCCAGGTCGTTTATGAACAAATTAAACAGGATTGGTCCCAGCACAGAACCCTGGGGGACCCCACTACCCACCCCTGACCATTCCGAGTACTCCCCATTTATCACAACCCTCTGAACTCACTCTTGTAGCCAGTTTTCAATCCATATACTCACCCTATGGTCCATGCCAATGGACCTTATTTTGTACAGTAAACGTTTATGGGGAACTGTGTCAAATGCTTTTGCATAATCCAGATACACCACGTCTACGAGCCTTCCTTTATCTAGCTGGCAACTCACCTCCTCATAGAAGGTTAGTAGATTGGTTTGGCAAGAACGATTCTTCATGAATCCATGCTGTTTACTGCTAATGATACAGTTCTCTTTACTAAAATCTTGTATATAGTCCCTTATCATCCCCTCCAAGAGTTTACATACAATTGATGTTAGGCTAACTGGTCTGTAATTCCCAGGGATGTATTTTGGGCCCTTTTTAAATATTGGTGCCCTGATCAGTGCCCTGATTACAATATTGAAAAAAAGTGTCACAAATCAGTGCCCACCATTGCCCACCAATGCCAGCTATCAGTGCCCACCAGTGGCAGCAATCAGTACCCACCACTGCCCACAAGTGCCACCAATCAGTGCCCATTAGCGATGCCAGTCAGTGCTGGAAATCAGTGCCGCCTATGAGTGCTGTCCATCACTGCTGTCAATCAATGACCATCAGTAATGCCCATCAGTGTCGCCCATCAGTGTCACCCATCAATGCCCATCAGTGCCCATCAGTACAGCCTATCCGTGCCGCCTATCAGTGCCCATCAGTGCTGCCTATCAGTGCCCACCAGTGCCGCCTATCAGTGCCCACCGGTGCCTATTAGTGCCCATCAGTGCCTCCTACCAGTGCCCATCAGTGCCGCCTATCAGTGCTCATCAGTGCCACATATCAGTGCCACCTATCAGTGCCCATAAGTGCAGCATATTAGTGCCCCCTCATCAGTACCACCTAATCAGTGCCCATAAGTACCGCCTTATCAGTGCCCATAAATGCCACCTCATCAATGCCAACCAGTTCAGCCTATCATTGCCCATCAGTGCCGCCTCATCAGCGCACATCAGTGAAGGCGAAAAATTACTTAGTTACAAAATTTACTGACAGAAAAAAAAGTAAAAAAAAATTTTTTTTCAACATTTTTGGACTTTTTTATCATTAATTGTGTAAAATCCTAGCTTACTTTATTTAAATAGGAAACTATTGCACTTACAGTTAAAACAATAAGAGATTGCAGTATAAACGAGCTGGCTGGCTCGCGATAGCAGTCCGTCACTCCTTGACCTGCGTGAACGCAGTGACGTCAGTCAGTACATCGCTCCTCCCTAAGCATTTCATCACACTTGACGTCATCCTGGGGCCTGTTGAATGCCACTATGTGTCTTATTCACACAAGAAAGGAAGCATTTAAATAAAGTAACCTAGGATTTTACACTATGGAAGCTTTTTTGTCTTTTAGGGGATCAATGGGCAACACGTGCCCCTGAAAGATTACATTCTGTGAAGACACTGGAATCACCGTTCCACCTCTCGAAAGGCACGGGCTAGGTATTAAGCCACAAGCAAGTGTGATCTCCTGTAATAGGAGATTATTTGGAGTTGGTAAGCGGCAGTGTGTGCAGAGGTGGAGGTCTTTATCTCTTTTAACCACGACTCTTGGGTGTAGCGTGTGTTAATTTCATGTTTGAAAATCAACTTAAAACAGTGGACTATTTAAAACATTATCTAATCAATTAATCAATCAATTTTTATTTATGTACAAAGTCACTTTATATATAAAATTTTGCATTATTAAGGTTTATTGCTAGTATTCACTCACATGAGAGCATAGCGCAACTTAATATAGAAACATGATCTTAAGCCAAGAAGATCACAGATCCCAACAGGGTTCCAGGAAAGATGGACTTGCTATATGGTAACAGTTTTAAAGAAGTGTAGAAATTACTAAATAGAACAGAGCTTTTCAATATATGTGCCATTCCAAACAAGCCTCTCTAGTCCCCACATCATGCACAGCATCTGCTTCCCATGACACATTCCAAAGTGTTGTGTTTGCAAGTCAGGAGTCACCTATAGAGTCGTCAGAAATGCTTCTTGACGACTATTCACGTAAACCAAATAGAGTAAACGTGCAGTCAAATTCTTGGAACTTTGCACACATAATGTAAGCATTGTCTTTGCCATTAAGATGAACAATAAAGGATGTTTGAAGGGTGGTGGGATGGGAGTCATGAAAAAGGATAACCAAGTCAGATGTCTTTGCTGATAAAATGTGCCTTGTAAGGCTGAAGCCTGATGAACAGTTATACTAACATTGTGCTTTTGTTGCATAATACACACGTATACATATGAATGTTTTATAAAAATGTAATAATTACATTTGGCATAATAGCGTAGGTTTAATGGGCTGTTTGGAAAATCTGTAAATTAAAGTGACTTTGTTTTAAAAAAAAAAGTGTAAAGTGCATTTGCCTAGGTACCTGCACTTGCTTGCACCAGCCTCTAAGACCCCACAGCATGGGGCCAGTAATTGGGCAGTAGGACAGCTTGTCGCAGTGAAGGTCCAAAAGGAACATATAGGAGGTGGGAGGGAGTGGTGCCAGCTTTCACATTTCCAGGAAGTCTTGCCAATCAGGAGGACCCGGTATTCAGGAATAGCTGCAGGGGCTGCAGGCTGCTACAGATATGTGCATGTTATACTTGATGTCAACAGTCATTAACAAAAAAAAAAGTAAAAATACCATATTTTATTTCATTTCTTTGTGGGTCTATATTAGACTTTGGAGAATGGAACCTGGCAAATGAGATTAGCAAGTTCCCATAGGAAACAAATGTATTTTACTAATGTATTTTATCGCCAAACAGAAAGACCATATCTTATCATTAGATAAAGTCAGTATACACTCACTTCTGTTAGCCTTTATTAACTCCCTCCCAGGCAAATTAGTTAAAAAGATAGTTTGGGCTAAATATTTTTTTTAGTGCCCATACTTTAGCTCAATCAGCAAAATAAAATGTAGGTGCAATCATTTTTACCTTTCTTTAGCATCTAGAAATGCCTTTGCAAATGGGTTGTGCTTAATTTTAAGAGCTGTAATCTAGAAAGGAAAGGAAAAAAAAAATCAAATTATAGCTCACGGATATGTCACATCTAAATTACATTTTTTGTACAAATTAAAGCATTGGTGCATGTATTGTAAAATACCAGCATCCCCAACCCTCCATAACAATAGGCATAATACAACCACATAAGTTAAAAAATGTGCAGCTTTTCAGTGCAGGTATATCTAAGGCTAGTACAGCCTATACTACATCTAAGTTAATTTTTGCACACATCATCTGGGGTTTGTGCCAAAGTAAGTTTGGAGATTAACATTATTTCTTATCCCCATATGCTGGCTTAAATGTGCACAATTTTTGTATTGATGCTGTAATTGCTTCTCAGGCTTTGTGCAGTGTGTACAATGAAAAGTGCTCTTTACTGATAGCTATAGCATAAAGTTATATTCTGTTTGTTGTTACAGCCTGGGTGTGTGTAGTGGGATAAGGGGAGCTTGTTTTTTTTTTTAAATGCACGCCGAAAGCATGCCCTTGCATTTGGACTATGCTGGAAAAGGCTGTCCAGTGCAAATGCACCCAGTGTGAATGGCCCTGTATGTATGTTAGAAACCTGAAAACCTTTTCTCATTTTAAACACCTCACCACGTACATGGAAGCTGAAAAGACTTTGAGAACTTTAGATGAACTTGGATGCTTGAAGCTGACACAAATTAACTACGATTGCTGAAAATATTATCAGTTTGATAACCCTATTGCAAAAAGAGGATCAGATAATGTAAGATTGCAGAACTACGTGAACTCCACTTACCTCTTCATTCTGATAAGCTGTCACAGCTATGAACTGAGTTTCAGGAAAGGAATGGCTGGTAATCATCCGCTGGGGTCCACCAACCCTCACTATATGAATCCTGGGCTCATACTTGTGTAAAGAGTTCAACATTATCTGAAAGGATTGAGAAATGTCACATTTTCATTAACCATGCAGAAATACATGTATGTATTAAATAACAAAGGGATAGAACACTGTCAGGGGCTAATTTTCTTACGGAGCACAAAATGTTAACTTGTGTTCATTTCAATCATCCAATTATAGGAAAAGTAAATTTGTGTGTGTGTTTTTTTTTATTCCCCTGCATATGATTGGTCATTTTAACTGGAAATATTTACTCAGAAAGCTGAGTGTACCTCTTCTCTTCTGTCTTAAATAATTGCCAATGTATTGCATTGCTTGGGCAACATTGGTCTTGATTGCTAAAAAAATAAATGAATCCGCTTTTTCTAAAGTTCATAAAGTAAACATAATGTAGGTAACACATTTTTACAATTTTTAATTAGTTGCATTTTTTAATATTGGGCAGAATTTGCATACCTTTTTTTCCCACACAACTTTTACAGTCCCATCCACCTTTCTCCCCTCTTGCAAACACCTTATTAAGTGGTTTTTATTACCTGGCCTCCACTGTTCATTTTATTGGTGAGTTTGACTTTGCTGAAAGAGACAGGGTCTTTCATCCAGTGAGCTCCAAAGTTGGGAGAGTCTGGGTGAATATAAACACAGCTGGGAGCCTGAGGCTCTGGTTTTCCTCCTGGCACCCATTCTCCATTTACATACTTCCATCGATGGTTGTCTGCCGCTACGAAATCAAGCAGGAAAGTATACATAGCATTTGGGTCCAAGCCTGAAACACTCACTTTCAACACAGGAAACATTCGTCTGAAAAAAAAAAAGAAAAATATTTGCTTTGTTTACTACACAATGTGAAAATTTAAAAAAATAGGATCCGTAAGTCAAAAACAAATCTTTATATATTGTCAAAGTACAAAGAAAGATCATGAAAGGTCATGCAATGATGTATAGCAAAAGTGCTGCTATAACCCATTTTATAGACCTAAAATCATTTACGTCAAGCATCTATACCAGTACTCAGCAGATCACACAAAGGGTATATAATGTGTCCTTACCTTACAAGGAATAATGGATTTTTAGACCTGAATCCATTCTTGTTTTTAATGTTTCTGTTTAATCTTAATATTTGGTCATTTACTTCTCAGCATGTTTTAGTCTTTGGAATTAATAATTACAATTAGTTACTATATTATTACCAGAACACCTTGTTTAATAACATTTAATAACATTTAATCCGTGGTATCATTGCAAATTAAAAAAAAATAACTTAAATATATTTAAAAGTGAGTGTTTTTTTTTTAATAAGAGAGACACTTTCTACTAATAATAATTGCAGTTATGTAAACAATATCTTTATTATTAAATATGAGAACTGATGTACTATTTTGGGATTCATTTACAATTATGTTACAATAATATTAATTATCATTACAATTAATCTTATTACAATTTCTATCTGAAAGTTTACAGCTGCTTTCAATGTATTCTTGTCTGTTGAGTTAAGATATTTTGCTTACAATTGAAAATTCCTAATTTGTGTTTTGTTAATTGATCAGCCATACTAGGTTGTACCCAGAGACAGACAGCTAAACACAGCATTTATTACCCATGAGTACCCAATAATACGGGTATATATAAAATAAGAATCAATGTACCCACCAAAGGAGGCCAATCACTGCTAAACCTAATGGGCAGTGTGTAAGCTAGACTTTAGTAAATTAGGCCTTGTGTCTTTTTATCAAAAGACAAATAAAGTGATTCAAAAGAGGGTGTTAGAAAGGAAATGAACTATACTCCTTGTTTATTACCTTTCAACTCAGTGCCTTCTTTTGTCTTTAATTTAAGGTCAAAGAGCTCATCTACTGAGAAGCAGCTTTAATTACTTTGCTACTGGAGCCACATGATTGACCTCTTACATCTATACTATAATATACATTTATAGAGATTCCAGTTATATACAGTACATGCATGGTATCTCTGTCTACAAAGTCCTTTTGTGTACAAAAAATCTATCCTGTGTGCACTGTAGTGCTATGCATATTTGTGCTCTTGTCTTTGAACTTTCTTTGCAGTCCATGAACTTGATATACTACAGAGGTAGAGAATGTTTATATATCATAAATGTTGGTGAATATAGCTAAGCAGTCATGTGAAGGGGAAATTTAAATCAAATATTTCCCCTGCAGTGTGATTGATCTTAAAGGATCTTGTCTTGCACATGACTTGATAATTGAAGTTACCAGAGTTTCACTTTATTCACTAAGCTAACTGAAAATTCTTTACTTTATTATTCATTTAACACCAGTGTCCCAGTGCCCAATACAGTCCCAGCATGGCTAGTGTGCGGCTCCACGCACACTGGCTAAAAATCGCTGCTTCTACAGGAGTTTTGTGTTCTGCCTGTTTAAGCAACTCAATGTTATCCTATGTGTCCATGCACATTGGGGCGATTACAGGCATATTTTGAGCTCAACATTTACAGGCAGGAAAAAACCCCTCTGGTTTGCATTTCTGCTTGGAGCTTTCTCGCAGAAAAAAACACAAAACTCTCTTAAACTCATCTAAACTTTGTACGCAAAATGCTCTATATAAGCAATTTTGTCTGCCAAGGGCAGCTTTTTTTGCCCAGTGTGCATGGAGCCTAAATGAGCACTAAGTATTGATAAAATGCATATTTA